>NW_017731509.1:1869677-1917667 GCF_001890085.2 Hipposideros armiger | reverse complement strand
CCTCCACAACTAGACTGAAAAACAAAAGGACAGCAACTTGTCTGTTCCTTTTCCCCAATTCCCCTGCGCTGTTCCCATCCCCCAATTCCCCAATAAAAATCTTAAAAAAAAAAAAAATCTGAGGGGTAAAGTCATCAGTGAAGAAGCCCGGACCAGAGGTGTGTTGTGGGGAGCTTCAGTGCACCCATTTGCCTGTGGACCAACTTTTCTCTAAGCTTAAACTCACAGAATGTCAGAAAGCAGCTTTTGGGATGGCTTTTTCCAGCTCCCTCCTTATACAGGAGGCGGGGCCTAGAGAGGAAATGCTGTGAACTCTTAACAGGAAATAGTTCTGGGGAGGCGGGAAGCCAGGTTCTGAGTCTCCTGGCTCTTCTGGCTCCTAGTCTTAGCCACTGTCATTCCTTGAAGGAGAGAGAAGTGCAGCCAAGTGCATTGGTAGCCCTGGGCTTTAGCATGCTGCCAGACTTGCCCTGTGCTGGGAATTGGCTGGTGGCTTGAGATAGTGAAGTCTGTAAGAATGATGTCTGAAACCAGTGCAGTTTCCACTTGGAGCCCTTTGCTAGTCTCCCTATTGTATGTTTTTATATGCGTTTGAGCTGTGTGTTCTGGTCTGTCACGCCCACTGGCTTTGTGGTCAAGGATAGGGACAACTCTGAATCCTCACTGTATCCCCACTGCCTGGCCTGGTGCTTGCCACATAGAGGGCGCTGGCTAACTGGGTGAGATGAGAAAATGAATTCAAGGCCCCAGGCTCAGGATCCAAAAATATTGAGTTCAGGAGTCTTGTAAAAAAAAAAAAAAAAAAGCAAATGTTTGATGGAATTCCTTCTATCTACCATAGGCAAAAAGTAGGTGAACAACATTTTAAAATCTAATCACTTACAACTCCAGCTGAGCTATTATCTGACTGGACCAATGGATGACATTGCATAGAGTAGAGAAAAAGGTATGTGGCTGTGATCTAGCTAGGAAATGATGCTTTTGTGCTGATGTGATTGAGAAGAATCAATGGAAGCATCCTCTAGCCATTTCTCTAGATATCACAGCCAATGAATTTATAGGGCATATCTATGATATGCTGTTTTGAAATTAAAAAAAAAAAAGAAATGAGCCAAGCTCAGTGTCCCATATTCCTTCTAGTTTCCTACTATAAAATCTGGGGCTGAAGGAGGCCCTGGGGTTCTTCTGCCTGTTTCCCATGGCCGTTGAACACAGTGCTGTTTCCACTAAGATTTTGGGAGGAGCTTTGGAAGTCTTACAATGTAGAGCGAAGGTGTACCAGAGTGAGAAAAGCTGGTAAAGAGTGGAGAAGCTCTCTTGGGTTCATTTATTCTTCTGGTCGTTCATGTAAAAAACATTCATTTATTCATTTAGAAAATGAAACATCCTTTAATATCTTTCTAAATTTCTAAGGAATGCTTTTGCACCCCAAAAGAGCTTTACTTAGAGTTAATTAGATTTTACTATTCAATTTACTAAAGTTTTAATTTTTAGACATAAGTTTTCTTATAAATATCAACTGTAAATCAAGTGTTTTTGCATAAATTAAGATGAGTTTCCCTTATTTGATTAGTACTTTATTCAGGCTTATCAGGTTGAATTTAAACAATTAATACTGTGTACAAGCAGAGATAATTGTTCTCTTGAATAATTCAGATTCATAAGTTTAACATACCTGGTTTTCTCAGGCTCTTCAAATATCTGACAGGGTAGACTTATCAGCCTAACAAGCAAAATCTTTCTAAGCACTTAAACAACTCTTACAAATCCATGCACATTACAAATGTCATAAATTATCTTAAACGTTCCCATTCTTTTTGTAGTAGGAATCCAATTCTCAAATCTTTCATCTTAAAAATCTCAAGTCAGAAATCAATACTCATTTAAAATAAAATCACAGACCATTTTTCAAATTCTCTAATATGCCATATATTCTTTTAAATACTATAAATACACAGAGATTATCCCAGTTATCAGAAAGCTTTCATCCTAAAGTTAAGTATTAATATTATGATTTGCTTCATTGTCTCTCTTCATCTTTTTAAACCTTTTTCTGGGTTTAAAGTAACTTACTCTCAACTAAAGATAGTGGGTTTATCATCTCAGGTGGACCTAGGAGCATCATATAGTTTTTCTGTCAGGTTCAAAGCCATGATATGCAGGCATGGTCATCTCAAATCCCCGAATGATTGTTCCAGAGCCACAGCTCAGTACTCTAATTATTTTTGCTATGTCATTGGTCCCTTCAGCTTCTGAGCTGGAATCTCATATCACCACACAGCAAACACAGATCCTCTGGGTCTCTTTCAAGTTTCAATCATAGTTTTTGTAACTTCTTTCAGCATTTATCACCTGACTTGGGTCAATGGACTTTTGTCCCCATCATCCCAGGTTGTACCTAATTTCCTTTGGCCACTTGATTGGATTCAACTAATGTCCTTGCTGCCTGAATGAATTCTGCATGCTTTCCACATTTTTCCTGCCTGACTCTTACCACATAAGTGGAGTCATTTTACAAACAAATTGCAATTCCCTACTAGTTAGTATACCAAGTGACAAAAACCTAAGCAAACTAGTTTTGAGCAAAAGAAAGGAATGCTTTAGACCTCACAGTTTGGTCTCCCAGGGGTGCTCTGGGTGTAGGTACAGCTGGATACAGGAGCTGATGTGATGTCAGGCCTCTGCTTCCCTGTGTGCTAGTTGCCTTCTCGGGCAGCTGAGGATAAAGTGACTACTGGCAACTCGAGGCTTCAGTTGTATGCCTTCCAGAGCTGTGCTTTCATTCTTCTCAGCATCTCCTGTGTGGTCGTGTAAGTTTGGGGAGTGCTATTTTAGGCGAAGTTAAAGAGACCATTCCAGGACTTCACAGTCGTTAAGATGGACATGTACAATGTGGATCTCTAAGAGAGACATGGAAGAGCCAGCGTACCCCACATTCCTTTGTTGGGGCAGCATTGTTATCACAGAGCATCTCATGGAACTGGTTTTCCTTAAAATACATCGTTCCCAGGATGACTCACTGGCCTAATCACGGTGGCTCACGACCATTTATACCATGAACTTGGGGGGAAAAAACAAGTTGGAAGTGAGTGATTTTATATCTGGATAGACTTGCCGGCGTCCCAAGAGATCCAGAAGTGAAGGAGACATGACTGGTTTTCTGAGTGCCGGGGAAGCTTTGGTGTCTGGCACGCAGGCCGCTCTCGTGCTCAGCATGGGTTTTCCTTAGTGTCACTGTCCCTTAATCCTCATCACTAGTTTCCCCCACTCCCACTCTGCCATGGGGGTAGATCACTGGCTTCTCCCCTTCTGGACCGGCTCAGTTACAAGGATTTCCTGTAAACTCAGGATAAGCCTCATGATGCTCTGGGCACCGTTTGGGGAAGAGTCATGTGTGCGATAAGTGCCCCGTGCCCCACTGGAATAATATCCTGGTGTTGAAAGGCCACAGGGGAAGAGCAGATACAATTTCAAAGCAAAAAATCTGGGGCCAGGATTCATGGGCATCTGTTACTGACTTCGCCCCTTCCTCCCCTCCAGCCACACTCCTCTCCCATCAGTCCTCTTCCTTCTTCATCGGATTATAGGAAATTTTAGCTACATTTAATTCCTAACTCCAGAGAGCAGATGCAATTAAAGATTCAAGGGATTTTCTTTTCATCGTGAGAGCAGTTTTGAATCTTTTTCCATTCATTCTGTCATGCTTTCCCTAGCAGAACCTTATGTAGTTGCCATCCTGGATGACATCGTTCGTGTGTCACCCGTAAGGAAACTGAGGCACAGAAGTTTTGACTTGTTAAAGAATGAAGTGGCTAGGGGGCTGGGCTGCAAATCTGCTGCCGGTGATGAGATTGCATCAGAATTTGCCCCATCTCTTCTGCACGGGAGTTCAGTCAGGAGGTGTTTAGTAAGCACCTACTGTGTGCCTGGAGATGGAGGAGAGGTGGCCCACAAACTGAGGTTGACACCGCTGCAGCGCCATCTACAGGTGGTGGGAGTGGGACAGGTGGGCTTTGTTTGGGGTCCAGTAGCATTTCACTCCCAGCTTTGCCATGCGTTTGCAGAGTGGCCTTGCATGATGACCTTCACAGCCCCCGTGTCCTCTTATGGAGCAAGGCCACCTATAAGTGTATAGGAGAGTTGGTGAGAATGTGTGCAAATGTTGAGTCATTGGCAGGTGGCAAGTTTTCAGCGAATGGCCATTGTTGTGAAAGGCAACATGGTACAGGCTAAAAGGAGCACATGTTCTGAAATTAGACAAGTCTGCATTTGAGACCTCATTCCAACATTGACTGAAAAACACTGATCAGGATACTTGTTCATTCCGCCTTGCTTTCTGCATCTGTAAAATGAGGAGGATGATAGGTACTGTGCAGGTGTGATATGAGGACTGGAGAGCTGTACTACAATGTATTGAAAGTACCTGGCATGGTGCCTGACATAGGAGATGCACTTACATAGTTGCTATCACCAGGCAGGTCCCTGCATATATTTGGAAGGTAGGGAAAACCTTTCTATAGGGAATAACTAGAAAATTATATGGGTGTATAGAAAATAATCGAACTGTGTGAGACAGTGTGGGAATTCAGAGTAAGGGATGGTGAGGGTGTGCTCGAGGTTTTGTCAAAGGCCTCATAGAGGATTTCGAACCAGATGGGAGACCCGGCCAAAGCAGTGGAATCACATGAGTGAAGTTTGCTCACCCTCTGGACCCTGTGGCTTCATCCACAGTAAACCTTCTTCTGAGCCCCAGGCGTCCTGCCTCTCTGCTCCACCTTTGAACCACCATCACACATTTTCCCTGCATTTCTATGAGACCCTCCAGGTGGGCTTTTGGAAGCCAAACAGGAATGCTGTGCTGAAGGGTTTTCACTAAGCATTTGTCACCTGCTAGGTTTGTTAGCTGGTGGAACAAACTAGAACTTCTTTTGAGTTCCTGGGGGTGAGGGTGGGGGTGGAGTGCTGAGCCACCAGCATTTCTGAAGCATCAGGCTGCTGCTTTGCAGGCCTTTCAGGAGGAGTCACGTGGAGGGCTGCGGGGTGGGGGAATGTGGTTAGGTCAGTACCTTGTTAATCAGACAGCCCCAGGTATAGAGACGGGCCTTGCCACTTCTGTTGTGTGACATTGAACATGGCACCTGGCCTCCCAAGCCTTGGCTTCCTCCCGAGGAGTGGACTGGTTCAGGTTCCCATGTGGACTGAAAATTAGCATAATGGAATGCCATCTGTGTCACAGCAAAGAGGGTGACTCTGAGTCAGAATGAATGGATTCAGGCTCTGCTACACCTTTACTAGCAGCCTGGCCTTTCTAAGCCTCTGTTTCCCTACCTACACAGTGGTACTTACCTATTTCCACTGGATGAAGTAGAGCAGTGTTAGAAGCTTACTTTATAGCTCCATGAGTTTAAATCAAAACTATTTATTTATTTATTTATGTGTTTATTTATTTTTATTGGGGAACAGTGTGTTTTTCCAGGACCCATCAGCTCCAAGTCAAGTAGCTATTTCAGTCTAGTTGTGGAGGGTGCAGCTCAGTGGCCCATGTGAGGTTCAAACCGGCAACCTTGGTGTTATGAGCAGTGCGCTCTAACCAACTGAGCTAACCGGCCGCCCCTCAAAACTATTTATAGAGGACCTGCTTTGTACCTGCTGCCCTGCAACCAAACAAAAAAGAAAATGCTACAGGCTTGATGGGTAGTGGGGTAGGGTGGGGACATTGTATGTAGAGGGACCAGGGAAGGTCTTTCTGAGGAGGTGACACTTCAGATGAGAAGGAGGCAGGGACGAGTATCCAGGAAGAGGGAGACCACAGATGGAAAAACCCAAACACAAGAAGCATGTTGGCTTAGAAGGAACAGAAGCCCGTGTAACCAGAGCCAGTGAACATAGAGAGGCAGGTGAGAGACAGGACTGAAGGGGTGGGGAGGGGGGGCGATCAGAGGGTCTTGAGCGCCAGAGTGAGGATGTGGGTTTTCAGTACCCAAGAAGCCCCTGGAGGATATTAGCAGTGGAGCAGCAGAATCTGATTTATGTTTCAGATATGGCTGCTGTGGGGAGAAGGGATAGTTAGGGAGCAGAAGTGGACCCTGGAGGCTACCTGGCCTATTGGCCATAACCTGAGCAGCGTTGATAGATAGTGCTTGAACTGTGGGGTGGCAGGAGAGCTGTGCACATCGGGATGCATTTTGCAAGTAGAGATGGCCGGACCGGGCGGTGCATGAAATAAATGTCTTGGTGGTGTTGGGAGGCGGGAGCTGGTGCAGAGGAAACAGGAGAATCATTGTCTGGAGACTTGACTTGAGCAGCAGGGGCGGTGGGAGGGTCGCAGTGGCTGGGAGAGTTGGGAAACAAAGCATTCTACGTTAGATGTATCCTGGGATATTAGAGTGAGAGCCACCAATAGAGTCCACAGGTTTCTGCTGACGTTTGTGGCTTTCCTTCCCTTGGCACTTCCTTTCAGGGGTGGAGTCCAGTGAATTCATGCAGCAGTGAGAATTCTTCTCACTCTGACCCCAGGGAGGGTGGTGCTGCTGACTCTATCTGCACCGCTTTCAGCTCTAGTCTCCAAACCCCCTGTTCCCACTCTGCCGCTAGGCCTCCTGGGAAGTAGCCATTGACTTGATAAATTTCCCAAGGTGAAGTTGAGGATGGGGTAGGAAGGAAGTGGGTCGTGTCCTTAGTTACGTCTGCTTAGAGAAGCCCCTAACCTTTTGGGGAAGGTACGTATCAGCCACTTAACCCAGCTGTCAGTCCAAAACAGCAAGGATGGATGGCACCCGTGCAGATGAGTCGCATCAGAGGCACAAGAGTTTTGTCTGGGACTTTGTGACACAGGGAGCCCCTGGGGTTGGTATGTATTTGTCTGGCACAGCGTGAGGCTCTGGTGCTCAGGATGTGTTTGTCTTGGCAGCTGGGATGACAGCAGCTCCGTCAGCAGCGGGATCAGTGACACCATAGACAACCTCAGCACTGATGACATCAATACCAGCTCCTCCATCAGCTCCTATGCCAACACACCTGCCTCCTCTCGCAAAAACCTGGATGTCCAGGTAAGGAACAGGGTCCTTCCCAGGTTCCTCCAAAGGCCCTCCCAGCAGAGAGCCTTGGGCTTGTGGGCCAAGGGGGCTGTTTAGCATCAGCGGAGTCCCCAGGTCCGTGAGATGAGGCCCAACTTCCTGCTTGCTGCCTGTGCTCTTGTGCACCAACTGTGACGTCTACTGCAGGGCAAGGAGGTCAGGCAGCAGGGTGCTGGAATTGGGAGTGGGGAGGCCTCACCACTGTCACTGTGGTGGCCCTGGTAAAATCATGTGTCCCCCCCAGACCTCGGTTTCATAATGTTAAAAGAAAACAAAACAATAGGATGTTGGACTCAATTGGCCTTCCTTAGCCTGCAGTGTGTGTCCCCTCTTAGCTGCTGTGACCCACTGCTGTCCGCAGACATGTGTCTGATCCCTCAGGAGTGATGGGCTGGGAACAAAGATTGAGAGCCCTGGATGGGAAGACCAGTCCAGCCCGACAGAGGTTGCGAACTGTCAATCTGTAGGTCACATGTCTTTTATGGGGCCCACGGTATTACTTTTTTTATAAACTGGACTCCATGTCAAATTGTATGAATTGTGCTATTTTACATGAAAATGAACTAGTTTCTGTAGAAAAAGTCAGAAGATATTGCGTCCTTGAACCTACAGTCTCCACGTGGCAACAATCAACAGATGTCCAAGTGTCTGCCCTCTTCGGCCAGGGCACCCATGCCCTGAGGCACTTGAGTTTTCAATCCCTACTTTAAACTCTCAGATTTTATGTTTTGAATGTAGTGTTACCTTATATTTACTTTCACGGCAGTTTCGTGACGACCCCCTCACCTGCCCTCACAGCATCCTTAGTGGTCAGAGGGAGGGGTTGGTTCTGGTAAGCCCATTGTACTGGTGGAAAATACTGAGGTGCCATCCTCACAACTAGTCCCCAAGTTGGGTCTGACCAGCACAAGGACTGGCCAGTCATGGCACTGGCATATGTGGGCCGTTATCTTTTTCATGATGGGTTCCTCCCACCTACGGGGGCCACTGCCTCAGGTGAACCATGCTCAGGTGTGATCCCGACAAAGCCTCCCAGAGGTACCTTGGGAGGGCCAAACTGACACTGCCCCCTGCTTTCACTCCCTTGCCTCCATGTCTATTCCTTTCTCAGCTGACTCCCACTCTGTACCGATAGGAGCTGCTTTAGAAATCTCTTTGCTTTCAAAGGTATCTTTTCTTTGAGGACAGGGCTAAAGAAAGGATGTGTCAGTGTGGGAGTAATTCTGTCCCACAGAAATGTAAGCATTAACTGTCTGATACAATATGTTAGGCGTTGCCTCTGGGATTGCCTGTGACTTCTTGAGTTTGCATTTTAGCTAGAAAATCTAATTGTTATTGGGGAGTAAGGATGGGTTGTGGTGGTGGTGAAGATTAAAAAAAAATACACAAATGAAAGGGGCACAGAGGTTTTTGGGGTACTGATAATGTTCTGTATCTTGATCTGAGTGGTAGTTATGTAAGTGTGTTAAATTTATAAAATTTATTTAAGCTATAATCTAATGATTGTGTATTTCAGCTTATGAATGTTATACCTGAATAAAAAAGTGTATTGAAAAAAAGACAAAAAACCTAAGGCCCTCTGCCCCCGAGTGATCACTGTTTAATCAGTAATTAGACACCAGTTAGAAACACCTGGGCAGCCTATGTTCCTACCACCTACCATTTGCCAAATGTCGCAACGTCCACCATTTTCCTTCCCTGTGGACACTATTCTTTTTTAGATTCATTCTAATTTTATAACATAAATAACAACCAGGCTTCCAGATGTCTTTAGGTGCTAAAGTGGGGGAACCAAGGCATTGATCACCAGGTCTTTTTATTCAGGGGACAGGCAGGTTATGTGAGTCACTGCAGAGGTGGGAGAAGGATGGAGGCAGAGAGGGAGTGAAGGCGGGAGAGAGGAGAGAGACCAAGAAATCAGCAAGTCAATGGGTTGCTTCTGTTTACTTGTCAGGAAGGAACAGAGTTGCTCCTAAGATGCACACGGAGCCAAAAAAACGCTGTGTGGGAAGAATCTCGTTGTCTTTGTTCCCTCCCCACAAAGCTATTTAGAATCTATTTTCAGTGTTGATACCGAGTTAACGCGGCAAAGGATTTACAAATGATTTCTTCTCTGATACATTTGAATTTGGCTAATGCACCCCCCACCCCCCACCCCTTTGACCAGCTCTTTGCTTTCGTCTAGCAAATATCACATCAGAAAAGGTTTGAGAATACTACACAAACATGCATTTTCATCAAGATCAGAACAGTAGTTTCAAGGGACTGAAAGGGTTTAATATTCATTGGGTTGTTTTTGCTGTAAAGCAACCTGAGTTTAAAACATTTAAATAAGAGCCAAGCGAGTAGGTCTTGGAATAGAATAAATGCAGATTTGCACCCGTAGTTACTGAGATCCCTACTGAGATGGTTTCTTTAACCGGGTTTTTTCGTGGTGTCCCTTTGTGCCTGTCCAGGGAGCATCTCCAAATATTTGAATCCGTGTAAATCACAGCCCCCTCCCTCCCTATATCACTCGGAGGAGTGCTAAGGGCCATTACTCCTCTCTGAGCAGCATCAGGCAGTGGAACGATGTGCCGCCAGCCGTTCTTCCCCGGGGCTCATTCAGGTTTCGTCACATGCTGGTTTCTCCTGGACCAACGGGCAGGCAGCACACAGTGCCCCAGGCAAGGCGTGGAGAGGCAGGAAGAAGTGGCTCAGCAGGTCACCGGAAACAGGTTGAGGACAGGTGACCTGCCTAGGTTTTCCTGTTGGAAAGGCCTCCGAGAAACAGCTAAAAGGAAGGACGTCTAAGGAACAGGGGAGTTATGGTCCGGAAAGCCTAAGGAACAGCCTCGTTTCACTGACGGGAGGAGGGGGAGGCACATCACGAAGGAGCAGTCCTTGGGAGAAGAAGTCCCACCAGTGTGTAAGTGACTGTGTTCCTCAGGGACACCCAGGGGCACTGAGGCTGCCCTCTGTGGGGCACACGTGCCCAGATAGCCAGCACTGGGTATCTGCGCTCAGTGCTCCTCAGCATGCTGGGAAGAGAAATCCTCCTGCTTGAGATGGGACAGCTTTTTGACCGCCTTTCTCCAGGGGAGCTGGGGAGCCCCCATTGGGCAGCCAGACCAGGCTGCTGTGTCAGGTAGAAGGTGTGGACTTTGAAGTCAGGGTTGAACTCCTCACTTTGACATCCTTGGATAAGTTAATCCACCTCTCCAGGCCTCTGACTCCTCGTCCATAAAATTACTGTAATTAGACCTGTCTTGAAGGGTGAGTGTGACAGTGACATGGAAATACTTTATCTGAACATGCTCTCTCGCTGCCTGATTATTGGTAGTTTGCTCAGACGTTACCTCCTTTCTTTTTTTCTTTTTTTCTTTTAAAGATTTTATTGGGGAACTGGGGGAGGGGACCAGCCAAGTTGTTGTTCTTCAGTCTTCGTTGTAGAGGGTGCCAGTCACCATCTGGCTGCCCGTCTGCAGCTCGTGGCCTCTAAGCTCAAGGTGCTGTGTTACAATCTTAGTTGCGGGTGGGCGTAGCCACCATCCCATGAGGGAGTCGAACCAGCAGCCTTGCCGTTAAGAGCACGTGCTCTATCCACTGAGCCATCCGGGTGGCAGCTCAGCTCAAGGTGCCAAGTTCAGTCTAAGTTGCGGGTGGGCGTAGCCCACCATCGAACAAGTAACCTTGTTGTTACGCCAGCTGAGCCATCCTGCCACCTGTTGGCAGCTCAGCAACAGCTCAGCTCGGGCACAGCATCACTGGCCCATGTGGGAATCAAACCGGTGGCCCTGTTGCTCAGAGCTCGCGCTCTTAAGCCAACTCTTAACCAACTGAGCCACTCCACCAGCCCCACCTCCTTCCTTAATTTCCTCTGGAATACTCGTTCCTCTGTCTCCCTCCTCCATTCATGTCAGGAACTAAAAATTGACTGTGTTCTTAATGTATTTTGTTTGTAGTTTCAGAGCAGTTCATCTTACACTTTTCAGCATTTTATTTTTAGGGGAAGGTATTGGTGGCCAAGGACTTTAACAAACACACATCTCCCTCCCACATACTCACCTATCCACTCATGCCCTTGGTCATTTAATATTTCCTCTCAGTTCTATGGACGGTTCCATTCCAGGTGCCAAGATGCTAAAAGACACACATCAAGATTCCTCTCATTTTCACAGCCTGTGAATTTTTAAATAAAACATAATTCCATGTGAGTTTATTTTTTGCTACTCAAGGAAATTAAATCCTGAATTCTGGGGCAAGGATTCCTGTCCTGTGTGGCCCTGAGCGAGCCTGGCGCTCTCTGCGTATTCTCTGAGTGTTGGTCTGGATGTAGGATAGGGTTTGGCTGGGGTGCCAGGATGAGTGCCCTTTCTGCCCATCTGCTTGGGTGCTGCTGCTTGTGACTTTTGACAAGTTACTTTTCCTCTTTCCTCCTGTATTTTCCTGGTCTGTAAACTAGGGGTCACACAGGCTCGGCGGATTAAGCGAGCTAGTAATGTCTGGATAGGGACATAGTGCCCGGCAAGAAAAGGCGCAGATGATGATACTGATGCTGCTAATTATTTCCGCTATGAGTGGGGCTCAGACTTCAGCCAGTTCAGCATCTTGATCTGCAGGGGATATGAGCATGAAGAGGAGTGTCCTTAACTTCTAGAGGCTTGTGGCCCAATAGCAGGAAAGACAAGTATGCTGTTCCCATTAATGCGAGACAAAAATGGGATACATGCTAGAGTGCTGGTGATTTTCAGAGGCGGGCAGGGAGAGTTGGTGACAAAAGGGCTACTGTTTATGGAGTCCCTCCACATTGAGCTCATTGAGCCTACTATCAACTGACTCTAAGATACCCATCTATTGGCTTGTCGGAAAAGTCATGACGTATTTTTTCATTGCAAAAATGTGTCATGACTTTTCCAACAACCCAGTATTATCACCCCCGTTTTGTACACAAGGTCATGATCTTAGAGAAGTTACACAACCTCCTCCAGGGTCACACACAGCAAAGGCGTGTCAGCACCCAGTACTTGAACTCGAAGTTAGAATCCAAGCCCCGGTTCTTCCCCCACCTCATGCCACGTGGTCCCCACCGCATCGCTCAGGCCCGACCTGGGTCCCACCGTCTCACTCTCAGGACTCACCTCCCCAATATGGCCCCTGAGGAAGCCAGGCCTTCATTGGTGAACTCTCCAGTCTGCCAGGCCCTCTTCCCCATCCTGTATGGCTAGTTCCCCACCTTCCATCTTGGATGTTGAATGAGTAAGTGGACTTCCAGGTAGGAGCAATAGGAAAGCCTTTCCAAAACTAGGTGCCATTTGAGATGAGAATGGCTGACAAATTGAGAACAAAGGGGGAGGGTACAGCTCTTCGTACATCCCCATGTGGCCGTCCTGCTGACCTCCTGTTGTAAACTCTATGAACAGAGAGCCTGTGACTTTTTCATCTTTGGATTCTGGTGGTGCGACCGCCTGATCTGGCACATGGCTCAGAAAGGGTTTTTAAGGAGTTGTGAACTCAAAGCCAGTCGTGTCCCAGGGCAGATGCCTGCTCTGCAGAGTAGCACTGGGAAGGCTGCCGCCCTGGACCAAGCGGTGGGGATGTGATGGTGGGGTGATTATTTTTTCCAGAGGGGAGATTCAAGCCATAGTCCTGGGCCAGGGCCATGTACACTCTCCTGTCCATTGGAAGAATCAGAGTGGGGGTGGAGGTTCCCCCACCCAGAGGCCAGGCTAGAGCTGTTCCAGGGTTGGAGTTGGGGAATAACCATCCACAGTATGAAAGGAGAATTCACTGTGTGTAGGGATTGTGTTAGGTGATGCTGGGCATACAGAAACGTCTCATGTTCTAGACTTGTCCCCTAGGAAGGCAATGTGGCATAAAGTGGTTAAAAATGTGGGCTCTGCACTTAGACTCCCTGGAATCCTTCATCGCCACTGTCTCACAGTGTGATCTTGGACTGTGCTCTTTTCCATTCTGTGCCTCACTTTTCTCATGTAAAATTGAGACTATGAACTGTAACTTCCTCAGAGAGTTTGGGTGAGGATTACATGAAATGATACATGCAAAGCACTTTAGCCCAGTGCCTAGCACATGGTAAGTGCTTAATAAATTTTAGTTGCTAACTGCTACTGCTGTTAGTACCACAACAATTTGATTGGGGGAAATAAAGTATAGGGATATTAAAAGAACTAATGCAGTAACCCAGGATGTGGTGCATGCTAAGTTTTCAGTGCCTCTTGGAGTATATTAGAAAGTATTAGAATGTACTTGAACATCAGCTCCGGATGTGTACTTGCTCTTATTCATTGTAGTCTTTCCAGTGCCCAAAAGCTTACCTGGCAGATAGTGCCACCCAGTCATTAAATATTTGTTGGGTGAATGCTCCCAAAGCCAAGCTCTTTCCTGCCTCAGGACCTTTGCATGTGCTCTTCCTACTGCCTGGCATGCTCTTCCCCAAACTCTTCCCTTAGTAAGTTTGTTCTCATTCTTTAGGGCACCACTTCAGAAAGGCCTCACCTGACCATGGCCCCCTACCCCCATCATCTAAATTATGTCAGTGCATGTATTTATCTCACAGATTCCTTGTCTTTTTCCTTATAACATTTTTCATAATTCACAATTACTCATGTTTTTGTATTTATTTATTCAATCTCTGCCTCTTTCACTGGGTCATGTACTCCAGGAGGGGTAGGAACAATGTTACCCACAGATCCTCAGCTACTCCGTGGTGCCTGGCAAACAGCGGGCACTGAGAAAATTCTGGTTGAATGAATGTACTGGAGGTGTTTAGAGGAAGGACCATGGGCTATGAATTATTTGGGACCAGGAGTGAATAACTTTTGTTTCCGCCCATCTGTAAAACTGAGATGAAGACAAAACTGCTTACCTACTCACCTTATTTGACCAGATGGCGGCCAGGACCAATGAGATCATTTTGTTCAAGTGTGCTGTAGATTGAGAAGCATGTGTTCATTTGTTCACTCGTTTACTCACCAAGCCTTGATTGAGCCTCTGCCCTGTACTCAGATGTGGGAGTGTTTTTGTCTTCCTCACATCTCTGGGGCCTAGGACCTATCGCAAACTCGGCATGTGTTTGAGGGATGACCAAACAAATGAAAGAACTTGTAAGGTAGCTATAGTGGATGAGTGAAATTCGTAAGGGGTGCAAGGGTTGAGGATGAGAGAAGGAGGCCTTGGTGGTGATAGATAGGCGATTGAACTTGGTCGTCTGTATTTAACTTTTGTCCCATTCAGCCAGTGTATTCCAGGGGGAAGGCACTTGTACTACTCTTGGGCGAAAGGCATTAGGCCAGATTCTGGCCACCTGATCACTTTGGTTTCCTACCTTGCTGTTGATGCCCACTCTAGGTAGTTAAGTATAGGAGGTGTGGGACTTGTATCTCCCTAAAGTGTTGCTGATGCCCCTTCCCCATTCTCTGCTCTGCTTTTCCTGACTGACATCTCCTTGGACTGGCCCCACCCCTTAGGGAGGCCCCCAGGGCATTCTGCTTAGCTTTCTGCCTTTTCCACTGCAGCAAGTCATTAACATCACACTTGTGTCCCCTCCTGGGTTCCATGGCCAGCAGGTCAGGGCTCTTCCAAAGAAAGCTGGCTAATTATAGCCCGTGTCTGAACAAAACCCCACCAGAGGAGCAAAGCAGTGGCGGATAAATGGAGCTGGGATGGGAGCAGGCACCCGCTGGTTTTTAGCATTGGGAGGAAGTGGCTTTTGAGGATGTGTTTCCCCTCAGCCCCTCTCTCTCCCTGATTCAAGTGGAACTAACAGCCGCCCTCGCTTGCTCGCTCACTCGGTGTGTGAGACTGTGGCGCTGTGCTAGATCCAAAGATCTCGCTGCCAGTGGAGTGATAGGAAGACTGCAGAACAAAGGGAAACGGGCCAAGAGGCTGGATGCTGGATGCTGGATAGAGATCAGGCCGCCCGAGTCAGAGGAGGATTGTCGCCAAGTGGTGGAGAGTTGGTGGCTGAATTCTCGCCATATCTCCTCCTCTCTCTGCTCATGGTTCTCCACAGGGGTCTTTCCTTCTTTTTCTTCTGATCCCTTTTACTCTCCATGCTCACTCCCTTCTAGGACTTATTTATATTCTTTACTTTCCTTGGACCCAAAAAACAAGGCTTTCTAACAAGATAACCAGAGTCCAAAGACGGCAGCTCAGCGGCTGCTCAGCTCGGGCTGAACTCGAACCGCTGTTGCTCAGAGCTCAAACTCTTGAGCGAGCTCTTAACCAACTGAGCCACTCGGCCGGCCCAAGACCCGAACATTTTAAAGTAGTTAGTTGTTATTTGTCCCTCAATCCATCCAGTGTATTGGCATTTTGGCTCTGGGGTCAGAGGCTCTCTAACCTGGGAGGGACTAATTCAGTGTCATCCACAGACCGACGCAGAGAAGCACTCGCAGGTGGAGAGGAATTCCCTGTGGTCTGGTGATGATGTCAAGAAGTCCGACGGCGGGTCAGACAGCGGCATAAAGATGGAGCCAGGGTCTAAGTGGAGGCGGAATCCCTCGGACGTGTCTGACGAGTCCGACAAGAGCACATCGGGCAAGAAGAACCCGGTCATCTCCCAGACAGGCTCGTGGCGGCGAGGCATGACAGCTCAGGTGGGCATCACCATGCCAAGGACGAAGCCGGCTGCCCCGGTGGGCACGCTCAAGACCCCAGGAACTGGTAAGTAAGAGGCACACGCTGTCTCAGATCCACCACTATCAGTTTGAAAACTAAAACTGCAGGCATTCTAGCAACGACTTGACATTGTTTCCAAGTCCCCATAAATGCTTGGGTATTTCTTCTTAGGGTGTAGACTCTGCTAATAACCAGCTCTCAGCAAGGTTCACATCCCTACCTTTTTCCAAGTGGAATGAGAGCCTTTAAACTCTGAAGACGATTCCACTGCTGAGGCATGTTGAATTGATGTGACCATGTGCTGGGTGAGAGCTAACACGCCCAGTGCAGGCTATTCAAGGGCATGTTTTCACGAGCTGTTGGTATGTTGAGCTGATGTTTTCCTTGATTTAAGGATGTGTGTAAACAGGGGCAGTGTTTTTGCAGGAAGGCAGGGGTGTCTCCTGAAAATGTTAGGGATGGCTTTTTGCTGGACAGAGGGAGAAACATCAGTGAAAGGCAGGATCTCTTCCCCAGACACCAGCAATTGGCTGGCTTTGCTTTATTCTGGGTGAATTTAGACTGCTTTGCAAATGATTAAAAATCATTGAGGTCTCCTAAAAGGCTCACAGTGACAGTGGTAGATAGATTATCTTTATAAAAAACTCTTTCCTCTGCTTCCCAAGGGTACAACTCTCCCCAAGGAGAAAGGGAACCAGGTCTTTGCAGGAGGGGAGAATTTTAAACAGACTGAGCTGGATGAGCTGGCTTCTTGGTTTGCAGGCTAACCTTGCTGATTTCTCCCTCAGGAAAAACCGATGATGCAAAGGTGTCTGAGAAAGGCAGGCTGTCTCCCAAAGCCTCCCAGGTGAAGCGCTCCCCATCAGATGCAGGCCGCAGCAGCGGTGACGAATCCAAAAAGCCCCTCCCCAGCAGCTCCAGGACGTCCACTGCCAATGCCAACAGCTTTGGGTTCAAGAAGCAGAGTGGCTCGGCCGCCGGTCTGGCCATGATCACAGCCAGCGGGGCCACCGTCACCAGCAGGTCAGCTACACTGGGCAAAATCCCCAAATCATCTGCCCTTGTCGGCCGGTCTACTGGTCGGAAGACGAGCATGGATGGGGCTCAGAATCAGGATGATGGGTATCTGTCTCTCAGCTCCCGGACAAACTTGCAGTACCGGAGTTTGCCACGGCCCAGTAAGTCCACCAGTCGGAATGGGGCTGGGAACAGGTCTAGTACAAGCAGCATAGATTCCAACATCAGCAGCAAGTCAGCAGGCCTGCCAGTGCCCAAGCTGAGGGAGCCTTCCAAAACGGCCCTAGGCAGCTCTCTGCCAGGTCTGGTCAACCAGACGGATAAGGAGAAAGGCATCTCGTCGGACAATGAGAGCGTAGCCTCCTGTAACTCTGTGAAGGTGAACCCGGCAGCCCAGCCCATGTCCAGTGCGGCTCAGGCCACTCTCCAGCCAGGGGCCAAGTACCCTGATGTGGCCTCTCCCACACTCCGCAGGTAAGTGTGTCAATGGCACTGAGCAAAACCAGAATATGGGGAATGGTGTCCCGGATTAATTTCCTGTTTCTTAGTTTTAAAAAACCTCTGTTTTCCTTCACTTCCATCCTAGGGTAGAGCTGTTTGGTCAGATGCTGCCAGCAATTTTGCAGTCAACTATTTTCCCATATTGGGATAAAGATCATAAGCCTCTGGAATCAATCACCCTGGGTTCAATTTTGGGTCTACCTTAATTAGTCACCATGTAGCCTTTCTTAACAGTTCTGCCTCAGTTTCCTCATCTGTAAAATGGGGATGCTGATACCTACCTGAGAGTTCTTGTGAAGATTAATCTGTGTAGCCATATCTGGCCCATAGTAAGTACTCCACCAAATTTAGCTTCCATACAAGATGAGATCTTAGGTCCGGATGGGTCGCTCAGTGGAAGCACATAGTTTTTTTTTTCTTATCTTGTTAATTTTGTGGCTGAGATTCCTCATCATTATGCTAGACAGTGATCTTGGCCAGATCCTTTCCTCAAGTAGTCCAATGTTCCCCGCATACTTTTTTATAACTGCATGCATAATTCCAAATTAGTCTCTGAAATTTTAGCTTCCTTAAAAAAAAAACTCTTGGGGGCCGGCCGAGTGGCGCGACGGTTAAGAACTCGCTTGGGATGCCAGAGGGCCCCAGTTCGGATCCCACATATGAGGGCCGGTGACACTGCCCTCCACAGCTAAGATGCTGAACAACAGCTCAACCTGGAGCTGGGCTGCCGGGAGTCGCCGGCGACGGCGTGGGCTGCAGCACCTGTGGCAGTGGGTTGCCATGGGCTACCGTGTGTAGCCAGCAGCCAGCGTGAGCGGCCAGCAGCCGCAGTGAGCGGCCAGCAGCCGCAGTGAGCGGTCGTCCAGAAGCCGGCGACTGATCTGCCTCGCCAGAGAAGAGCGCGATGATGGTGCCAACTTGGGCCAGTGAAGCGACATCCTCCACAACTAGATTGAAGAACAAAACGACAGCAACTTGTCTGTTCCCCTTACCCCAATTCCCCAGCACTGTTCCTATCCCCCTAATTCCCCAATAAAAATCTTAAAAAAAACAAAAACAAACAAACAAACAAAAAAAAACTCTTAAAGCAAAAGTGTTTCTGAAAAAGAAAAATTGATTTCCTATTGCCTTTTCCCACATTTCCACACTGGAAGTTTTTGCATGATAATATTATTAATCACTGTTTTTCCAACAGTTTTAAACAGTTTATTTATTTATTTATTTATTTATTTATTTATTTATTTATTTATTTATTTAAGATTTTATTGGGAAATCGGGGGAAGGAGAACAGACAAGTTGCTGTTGTTTTGTTCTTCAGTCTCGTTGTGGAGGATGTTGCTTCACTGGCCCAAGTTTGCACCATCATTGCGCCTTTCCCAGGCGAGGCAGATCAGTTGCCGGCTTTTGGACGGCCGCTCACGCTGGCTGCTGGCTACACACGGTAGCCCATGGCAACCCACTGCAGCAGGGGCTGCAGCCCACGCCATTGCCGGCGACCCATGGCAGCCCAGCTCCAGGTTGAGCTGTTGTTCAGCATCTTAGCTGTAGAAGGCAGTGCCACTGGCCCTCATATGTGCGATCCGAACCAGGGTCCTCTAGCGTCCCAAGCCAGCTCTTAACCAACGCGCCACTCGGCCGGCCCTAAACGTTTCTTTTAATGTACACAGCTATTGCCTGTTCACATTATCTCACAATGTCCGTTGGACCATCCTCACACTACATAAGCATAGGACCTAGCTCAGCCTACCTTCCCAGGGAATTTCTTGTCATAGGAAGGTGTGAGTCCCGAGGATTGAAAAGCAAGCAGTTGAAAAAATAAAAATTATGTGCACATGTACATATTTGGGGATGAATAGGAATGTTTGAAGAGACTTCAGAAGAGGCATTCCACATGAAAGGCATAATGAAGCAGTTCGCTGTTCTTTGTCTAGACTTGATTATTAGAATTTTAGTAATGATTATTTTTCAAGGGAAGGTCCTATTGGGCTGCTCTTTGTTGTTTTAACAGATTGCCTTGTAAATGAAAATTTTCTTGCCGCAAGTATTATGTGTAATATTCACTCTGTGGTATTATAGATTTCTTTTAGTAACTACAAAGGCACTTTACTAGACCCTTAGGCTAGTGTAATGGAATAGTTGAAAATGCATACAGCTTCTTAGGCTCCACGGCAAACACCTTTCAGCTAGATCCTGGTAATTGCATTTTTCCTAAATCGTTAAGGTGTTCCTGTGGTGCGTTAGTATAGAGAAGATAAATCTTAGGTGAATTGTGATTGCGCGCTCAAGTGATCTGAAGGATTGACAGACAAAAGATTGGGCTTTTTCTGTGTAGTTACACATAGCAGGAATCGGAACAATGAGTAAAAGTGAGGAAGATGGATCAGATTTTGGCTTTCTAACAATGGGAAGTGCTTGGCACCTGGAGTGAGTTACCCCTTGAAGTAGTGAGATCCCCGTTCCTGGAAGTGTGTAAGCATTCTAAAGCCAGGATTTTACGCTAGGATGTTTCATTCTCTAATGGTCACCAGGAAAAAGTGTTTCTCATCTGTCACCAAGGATTGAGTATGTGGTTGTTTGTTTTTATAGTAATTGAGACTTGTAAGGACTGTTTGGAGAGGATAAAGATAAAACTCACACTGCTAAGTAGCTGGAGGAAAGGCAACCTGCCTATCGTAATATGCAGTGGTTCCATCCCTTTGCAGAGATACCTACTGCACGTGAGTTTTAGTGAATGGAATTAATTGCCTTACTAGATAGAGCATGTATCACCCCATGATGGTAAGACAATTCTGCCATTCTACCAGGTATCCTCTGCCTTGAACAGGGAGACATTTGTGCCGTTCCCTGTGTTCTGACAGCACATGTTTGGCTATGAGTGTGTGTGGGGTGACATGCAATGGCATTTCTGTGTATCTGTCACAAACACAGTTTCACCGTGTGTCTGGTCTACTGTCTTGTGAAGCCAGCAAGGTTCTGTGTACATCGTTGGGTACTGCTAGTTCTCTGGCCCCCAAAGACACATCTTTCAGGTTGGTCTTTCACGAGAAGATAAATCTGTGAGGATGCTTTTTCCCAGGCCCCACCCAGATGTAGACTCAGGTTCTGGATTCTACATATTGTGCTTAGAGATCAAAGCATCCAAAGCTCTGGAGTTGAACCGTCATAAACTGAGCCTGGAGTTTTGTGCCTGGAGTCATGGATACAAAGACGATAAAGATAGCTCTTTTCCCTCTAGATGTTTCCTGGGCCAGGCAAGTTTCTAATTACTCTGTTTGTGGAAAGAAAGCGAAGCAAGATCTTGGACCAGCATGGATAGTCCTGTAGAAAAACGGTTCCTCATTTCCTTTTGGTTCAAACAGAGGCAGGGTCTCAGCTGCAGCCTAGAACCGGAAGCTGGAGCCTCGTGGTACTCCAGTGTCCAGGCCCACTGTAGGGCGGCCTATCCCAGTGGAGCACCTGGAGTCATTTCAGTAGGAATGACTGTGTATCCCCCCGGGGACTTGCACCGCTCCTATACCTGTGCCCCACCTGATTCCAACAGCTCAGAGCCCCTTGGCTCTGGGTGTTCAACCGGCACAATCCTTTGTCTCTTTACAGACTCTTTGGTGGGAAGCCTACCAAGCAAGTACCCATCGCCACAGCTGAAAACATGAAAAATTCGGTGGTCATCTCCAATCCTCATGCCACCTTGACCCAGCAAGGTAACTTAGAGTCCCCCTCAGGCAGCGGTGTCCTGAGCAGCGGGAGCAGCAGTCCTCTCTACAGTAAGAACGTGGATATCAACCAGTCTCCTCTAGCCTCCAGCCCCAGCTCAGCCCATTCGGGCCCCTCCAACAGCCTCACCTGGGGCACCAACGCCAGCAGCTCCTCGGCAGTTAGCAAGGACGGCCTGGGCTTCCAGTCCGTCAGCAGCCTCCACACCAGCTGTGAATCCATTGACATCTCCCTCAGCAGTGGAGGGGGGCCGAGTCACAATTCTTCCACGGGCCTCATCGCCTCCTCTAAGGATGACCCCCTGACTCCCTTTGTCAGAACTAACAGTGTGAAGACCACACTGTCAGAAAGGTTGGTGCTGTGCATTTGGCTGCCTGTATCTCTCAGAAAGACCCCTTCCAAGAGTCAAGGGATTACGTTAGGAGCCCCACATGTTAATTCGCCTTTGCCTGGGAGATTTCTCTCTCATCACTGCTGTCTTTCCAAGGGGGAAGCCAGTTTGGGATGGAATTAGACTCAGCTCTGCTTCCTGTTATCTTTTTCATCGTGGTTATTCTCAGGGCTTGGAGCTGCTGGAAGTATCTTGGGGGCAAATTTAATGCTTCCGTTTGAAATAGCATTCCACCTTTGAAAGCCTTCCATTTTATTGTTTGGTCATCAATTGCTTCTTCTCCCTCCCCTTGTAACTGTGCAGGCAGAGTAGCTGCCGGCCGCAGCCTGGGGTGTGTGGTAGGATGTCCTTAGGCAGCTGGGTCGAGGTAGTGGTCATTTTGGCAAACACCCTTCACTGAAGGGCTGCCGGCCAGTGATAGGAAATCAAGAAACCAGAAGCTTCCTTGGGGCTCTGGATTTCACTGCAGTAGTGATGTGTCCAGAAAGCAAGCAAGCCATGATCAGCATTGGGGATGAGAAAAATGTCCTAATCGTTATGTATAACAACCCCCTCCCCTTTCTTCCAATCTAATGTTCCTTCTCTTGTTTTCTACCTGCCTGGACTTCTAGCCCTCTCTCTTCCCCTGCCGCTAGCCCTAAATTCTGCAGAAGTACTTTGCCCAGGAAACAGGACAGGTAATGAATGACGTGTAGGCTGGGGACCCCACCAAGCCTCTAGGTTCCTCTGCCCATCTGTGTCAAGCCAGACGTTTTGTGTGAGGCTGTTGGCCTGAGGCTTCCGCTTTTGTTTGTGGCTCTGGTGTAATCTGTGACCCCTCCCCTGAGACATGCCAGTGAGGGTCTGCTCTGCTGCCCGCTGAAGCCCCGGGAGAGGTGGGGTTGGGCTGGCCCTTCCCTTCCCAGCTTGGGAAGGAACCTCAAACCTGGGCAGAAGCTCTCACTTGCATCTCAGTCTTCCTGTGGCATGTTCCTGCTCCCCACCCGTCTCCCTCCTCCCTCTGTTTCCCACCACCCCCCAAGCCCAGAAATGATCTGCCACCCACTGTGCAGCTTGGCCCTCACCTTTGCCTTCCCGCCCCCTCCACTCCCCACGCAGCTGGCTCTTCTCCCTTTGCAAAGTCCTCTGCTGCAGTTTGGCTCCTTATGTTTTGCAGGCTGCTGTGTTCTGTGTGCCCATTTCCTGTAACGATAATGAACAAGACTATGTGGAGCGTTGAGATTTTATAAATGAAGAGGCTTGTTTGCCCCCAGCTGCCCTGTGGGTGGGCTTCAGAAATGGATAGTGACCTTAAATTTGTGGGGGAGCCATGGCTTGGCCAAACATAGCAAGCAGATGTTGTTTCATGCTAGAAAAGAAAAAAAAACAAAAACAAAAACGAGAACCTTCTTCACCCCATCAACAGCAAAAACTTTGTTTTTGTCAGACTCACAGACCAAGCCTTTAAACCCTTGTTTTTTGGAAATCCAAATGCCTTGACTTTATCGGCCAGCAAGTTGTAACATGCCCTGACGCGGGCCCAGGGTTCGGCGCCTAGCTACATCCAATAAGGGCTGCAGAAACGGAGAGAGACCTGGAATTCACTTATGAATTCCAAATATGCAGACTGCAGGCCTCTTGAAACCCTCCAACAAGTCCCTTCTCTTACTTGAAGTCATCGCCAGTGGCATTGGGGGTGGGCCAGACTTAGTGGTGCAGAGAAGCTGGCATCTCCCTCTCCGAGAAGCGGTGGTGATGGTGCAGAGATGGGCGACTGGGCGGCAGAAGGCACAGGCTCTGCTTCAAGGTGGGGCAGCCCCTGAGTTTTGCTTTGACCCTGTGGAGAAGGAGGAACAGCTTGGGTTGAGTGGCTCAGGCCTCCTGGTGACTTGGGGTGAAGCATGCACTAGAGTCAGCGTAGGCCTCGGTTTGGGTTTCTTTGGTTTCCCGTGGATGTTGCATGCCCCGCTGGATAAGGGAGCTCTGCTGGTGAAGTGAGTCTCTTTCTCCAGGTCTCTTCAGCCCCTTCTTAGCCTTTCCCTCCTCACATTGCCTGCTTTTTCTGTGCTTCTCTGAAGTTCTCATTTTTGTTTTAACTTTCCTACAGTGACCCGCACCTTGATAGGAACACTTTGCCTAAGAAAGGACTCAGGTATCTGTGTTTCCTCCTTGCATCCATGCCATCTGGTGTGGCTTTGGGGCTTGGCTGGTGAGGGTTCGGGCTGGGCTGGGGTCTGTGCTTTGGCCACCGCTGTAGGACCTTGGACGACCCCCTCCCCTTGCACCCTCTCATTCTCATCTCTCCATTTGTTGGCTTCCTTGCTTGGGCAGAGGCTGTGCTTTTTCAGGCTTAATGTGGTAAAACCATGTCATGAACAACATCCCTGGGCAAGCCCAGAGAGCAGTTCCTGCTGCTTCTGGGGCCAGTGAGTTTAATCGTTGAGCACTTCACCATTCTGTTCACGGGCTGTCCTCCACGACGAAGGACCTAACTTGTAGCATGTTGATTTGTTAGCCAGGACAAAGGCAAAGGAGGAAGGAAATATTATCCCCAAATTTGAAAATATTTAACTTTTGAGCCACAGAAAACTGCTAAGGATAGATACTTTACACTTATCTAAACAGTGGAAAATCTGGTCACTTTTCAATGCCCAGTAAGACATGAATGTGATCAGTTTTTGGTGTAAAGAAAGAAAAGGACTATGAGGATGCAATTGTCCTTTCATCCATTGTAAGCCGTGGCGTGGGCCCATTTTTGGTGCTAGTCCTGGTAAAACAAGATGCTATAAGTCCCATTGCTCACACCATCTACTTCACTTTGCCCATCAGAGGAACTTCAGTTCTAACACCTGCCCCGTGGTCTTAATGTCTTATGGTTGCAGCTGCCATTTCTCCTGCTCTCTAAACACCTCCTTCTTTGCAGCATCAGCTTTACCCTGCACTAAGCATTATATGCTTTTGCAAAAAAAAAAAAAAGAAAAAAAAAAGAAATGGAACTTGGAATGAAATGTTTCAACGCTGTCATGTATGTCTATAGTTAATAACCTGTAGCTCTTAAGGCCGAGAGCATTTTGAACAGTAATGTGAGGTAGGTATCAATGCTTCCTTTCAATAGGAGATCCAAGGAAAGCCAATTCTAAATATCTAAGAATAAAAGTATTCAAAAATCCCCCACAGATATCCTGTGGGAGGAAGTTCAGGAGTGTGGCCTTAGAAGGGGGAGCTGGCAAGGCCTTTGGTACCTAACAGTTTTCATCAGGCTTATGAGGGCTGGTTGTTAGTAACCATGCTAGATGCTTAAATGACAGCCACCTTTAGTATGAATTTGACACCGATGGCCCGCTGTTGCCCCAAAAGGAAGCTAACCTCTCTAAATATAAACATTTCAGAATGCTGTATATGCTTCTGGGCCAGATCTATCCTATGAAAATGATGTAGCTCTGGCTTTTAAAAAGTGGTTTTCAAAAAAATTCAGACTAAGGATATGTGACAGGCTGTCTTCAGGCAATTGATGTGACCTGGAAAGTTACATGTCCATCAACTAGAGTAAAAACATAAAGAAAGACACATTTTTTTGTTCCTTCTCATTCTCACTCTTCCTTTCTAGCTCCCTCCCTCCATATACACACATCCATTACCAACACACCAGCAACTCCTTTTTTTTTTTTTTAAGCCAAAAGAATTCCATTGTGTATATAATCAGTGGCCACCCCATCGTAGTCTGTTCATAAGTCCAAGGGTGCTCTGGCCACTTGGGCGCTTTACAAATTTGAAATGCTGCCTGTGTGCATAATGAGAAGAGTGTAGATTTTGAAATCAGACAAAATAAATAGAAATCTTGGCACATGACTCAAGGCAGGTCCTCACCAAAGCTTCAGCGAGATAACGTCTGTGAAGTCACCTAGCTCATTGAAGACAGTCAATTTATCATCACCAAATGTGTCTCAGAATAAATGAGGAGGTGTACCGCATGACTTCTGAAGACACTCCCCTGTGTGAAACCCAATGATTTGGGGTTCCTTTTATGAAGACTTGTTTATGCTAGATTGCAGCAACCGCTGTAAGCATCGGTGTCCTCACACCTTACCTTTTCATGGTTTCTGATAAGCTGTCAAGGTGGGGGCTTTGACATGACACTGTCATGAATCAACATGTTACAGATACACTCAGTGACGGCTCTTTTGAGCGTTCACCAATCTTGCTCCCTTTATGTAGTCCCTCCAAACTGAAAGGAATTGCAATTTTCCCCAAAGGCGGCCAAGTAGCAAAAAAAAAAAAGGTTTTGAGAAACTTCACAAGTTTCAGGTGTGTAGTGATCTGATTTTTTTTTTAACATCATCTTTGAATATATGTGTTCATCGTCAGCTCCATGGAGTTCATTTTCATAAGCGTTGTTCATAGCTAATCCCAGCTTGTCTGTCTGTCCAGGTATACTCCCACCTCCCAGCTCCGCACACAAGAAGACGCAAAAGAGTGGTTACGGTCCCATTCTGCAGGAGGCCTGCAGGACACGGCTGCCAATTCCCCCTTTTCCTCTGGCTCCAGTGTAACTTCTCCCTCTGGAACAAGATTCAACTTTTCCCAACTTGGTGAGTAGCCACTTGGCATTAGCTGTGTTGACCAGCTCCGTAGGGCAGAGGTTAGCTTGTGTGTTGAAAGAGACATGTGGTCTCATTGCTCTCAGTATCTGATCAGCCCTCAGCCATGTAGTTTGATTACAGGAGATTGATAGCAAAAGAACCAGAGAAAATAGAAGGTTTGGTATTCTAATCAGTAATTTTCTTTCCGTGGTTTATATAGATAGGGTTAGAGCAAAGAGCAAACCATCCCATTCTTGGGAAGAATGTATTCTGTTTCTAAGACCTCTGAAGAAGTTGGTTTTACAACATATCCCATGTTTGGTCATCCGCATTGCTTGACTAAGCTAGAAATAAAAATCAAGTTTTGATTGACACATATTGGAAATGCCCGTAACTGAAATAATGCTTTGACCGGCACAGTGAGGAAAGAGAAAGAATTTGTAACATGGTCCCTACTGATATGTCAATGGATTATTTTTGTTTTATTATTATTATTATTATTATTATTATTAAATTTCACCTTTATTGAAATATCACTGACATATAAAATTGTCAGATCAGTGGACTCATTTTTAGAGACGAACACACCCAGCCAGATGCATAAATAGGGTAAAAGAGAGCAATCCAAAGCTTTATAGGAAATCATGTAAAAACTGCATATGATCAGATAGCAAGTATTGTATACAGTGAGAAAAAGGAAAGATCTGTCCTGGCTAGAATTACAGGCGACGGTTACGTGAAGGTGGCAGGCTAGGAATTGAGTCTTGGAAGACTGATAGAGGGGGAAGAAATCTTTTCCCGTCTCATCTCGTTCTTCAGAGAGGCAGCCTCTTCTGAATATTGTGAATAATAAACCCAAAGTCTTTAAGGACAGGTGTGGCTTGTAATCAAGTATAACTTAACGTTTCATTTTCAGTAAACTAAATTATACTTCTAAAATATTACACCTTATTAAAATGGACAGGATTTTAATAAGAAAGCCGGTTTCGCTGAGGTCAATGCGCCCCCTTTGCACTGAAGCTCTTTAGGCTCTATGATTCAGTGTTCCCCATCTGAGGCGATGAGACCTATGTTCCTATTGTTCTTTCTCAGCCATAACTCTTTGAGGCAAGAGTTTCTTGTCATGCACAAATGCTTCCCATCTGATCAAAAGCCCGGTTGGACTATTTTGGGCTTTTGGCTTTAGAGAGAATTGTTCCAGATGAGCCCAGGGAGTAATTAGCTCATGCCTGGAAGGTGACACTAGCTTGTCTGAACGTGCCAAGTTGGAAAGCTGAGGCCCAGAGCCTTGCTTTGGAACTGACCCACCTTTCTCCCTTATTTTTAGCTCTCAGTGTGTAACTCAAATGCTGATGTGACTAGAAAATAGACAAGGGAGGGAAGTTGGCAGAGGCGGATGTGGCTGATAGTAAGCAGTCTCCTCTTCGTCCCCATCCAGGATTTGAACAGAGACATGAATTTCCAACCTTCTGATTCCATTCCTTTTGTTCCAGCGAGTCCCACTACTGTCACCCAGATGAGCTTGTCCAACCCGACCATGCTGAGGACCCACAGCCTCTCCAATGCCGATGGGCAGTATGACCCGTACACGGACAGCCGCTTCCGGAACAGCTCCATGTCCCTGGACGAGAAGAGCAGAACTATGAGCCGCTCAGGCTCATTCCGGGATGGGTTTGAAGAAGGTAAGCAAGGAGCCTCGCCATCTCCCAAATTAGGCAGTGGGCTTCACGCTCCTCTATGCCAAGTTCACTTCATGGACCTGTAAGCCCACCTGTACGTGCCTCCAACTCTTCCACTTACTCTGGGGGTCGGGCTGGGGACTCTGAATAGGAGGGTCTGACTCTTAATTAACCTCACAGGTCTTTAGGGAAGAGGCTGCTGAAATCGCTGGTTAACCTTATTGCTGACCGAATTCTGCTCTGGGCTTCTCTCTCTCTCTTGGACGTGGGCCATAGCTTCTTGGCAAGCGCCTCCATCTTGAGGTTCAGCCGCCGGCTCACCATCTTGGCAGAGCGAGTTCCTGGAGAGTTCATTTTGCTGTGCTGACGCACCTATGGCTTTGGGGAGCTGTGGACAGCCGTGCTCCTCTACTCCGCTCCAGAATTTTCTGCTTCTTTATTCAAGAGTCAGTTTTTTAAGTGTATTGCATTCAGTGATGCCCTTTTCCTTCTTTGCTTGCTAATTATGAATATTTGGGGTTGGATTTTTATGTTTTGTTCATTTTGATTAGAATTTGGGAGAAAAATACTGTGCAGCTTTGCCAGTCCTCTTCCTAACTCGGGTTATTTCTCTTTCCCTTTATTCTTTCAGTCAAAGTGTGAGTTAGGGGAGCAAGCAGTCGAAATATTGTGCAGGGACCTCATCCACTCCCCCAAAAGTTTCCCAAAGGTGGGGCTGATAGGACATTGGAGGCAGTACTCATTGACTAGTGAATGGTTATGGATATGTAGTAAGACTACCAGGGTTTGAATTCTAGCTTCACTCCTTCTTAGGTCTATGATCTTGGGTAATTACTTCACCTCTCTGTGCCTCTGTATTTTTTCACCCATAAAATGGGAGTAAATAATAGTACCCAACTCACGGAATTATGAGAATTAAATGAGACAATATATACAAATGTTAACCCAAAAATGTTACATGTCATAGGCTGTAGACACAGCTTCGGCATTAGTGTCCTGGCAGCTGGAAGTCCCCAGCCAAAGGATGGGGGGACTCTTGGAGCAAACGGAGCCCAAGCTGAGGGCTGTTATCTCTAGCTGTGCCTTTTTTTTTTTTCTGCCAGCAACAGAACAGAATGTGGGAAGGGAGTCATAGGTGCTTCCCTCTGCTCCCAGTTCCTCTGAGAGAGAGGAAATATGCCCAGCATCCTCCTGTTAGGAAAGAGCAAACAAACCTGTGACTGTTTCGGAAATCCCTAAACAGGTCAAGAGGGAAAGAAATGCAGGATATGGGCTTCTGCTTTGCACAGTGTACTTTTTTTTACAAAAGTTTTAAAGAGTTTAGATACAGAGCAGTTGCCCTCTGGTTAATCTCTTCAGCGACTTGATTCTCTTCACCCTGATTTATGTATCATTTGTGTCCAGTGACATTCAGGGAGCAAACACAAGTCTGTAAATCCATATATGGGAACCTGCTGGGACAGGATTAAGTGGGGGTGGGGCTCGAGTGGCTGAGAGTGTTTCTCTGGATTTAAGAGCTGAGGTTAGGGCTAGAACCACTCAGAGCAGTAATACTGGAAGATATGTTGACCCTGAGGCGAAAGAGTAGGCAGTTCGTCTTGAACTTTTCTTTGCAGTCAGTGTGCTCGCCAAGCATGGCCACGGAGCATTTCCCAGCCCTCCTGGTGACGACTCACATGTGGAGTGTACCCTGTGCCGTATTCATCTTCTCTGTCATGTGTGGACCTGAGTGAACCATGTTACAGGACTGAAACTTGTCCAAACAAGCAGACTTTGCCTCATAAAGGTCCAGGACCATTACAGTATCCCATCAGATAGCTTTTATTTATTCCATCTGGAATCAAGCTGTCAAGCAGCACAACTGTGGAATATCTGGGATGTCAAAGTGACATTGATAAAAAGTGCTTGCCCACAAGCAGTGTCTAGACTTTTGTAAACCTAATGATTCATGATGACGTAGGACTGAAGCGCAGAGGTAAAAATCAAATTTGGGGGGAAGGGGTAGGGACCATTGTCAATATGCTATGAACACATAACATTTTCGTCTTTGGGGAAATTTGGCACCAGATTGATTTTATTTCTTCCAGTGTTGTTACCTTACAAAGATAAAATAGGACTTGTGCAATTAGGTGTTTTTAATTCCATTGGGTAGAGACTTTTTTTCCTTTCTGAATTTATAAACAGTGTTTTAGAAACAGTTGGAAAAAATTCACATCTCATGTCATCTCATGTTTGGGCACAACAGAATCCCCTTATAAGAGTCAGCAAGGTATATCACATGCCAGAAAGCAGGATAGAAATTTAGGAAGAATTAGCACAAATACTTGTGTGAGGTTTTTGTGGGATTTAATTAGCACCTTCCATTTTAAAGGAAGCAGGAATCATAAATATGTAGATTAGATACAGACATGGCCCACCTGCAACTTTTCACAGTTATTTCAGGTAAATTAATTTTCATCAGCTGCATTATGCAGTCATAAAGTCAACTTGAAAAGCAAACATTTAGGGAGATGCTTGAGGCATTTTTAAAATGGATGTCTTTGGAGGGGGAAGAAAAAAAATCTAGTGACTTGCCTAATCATCCCTAAGAGCTCGTGCAGCCTAAATCAGTTCATATGGAATCCACAGGAGTAGAGCTGTTTTTAATAAAGAATTCTTATATTGCAGCTCACTAGTGTTTCTTGCCTCTGAGTTATAGTTGCAATTCAAATCCTGGCACCTTCTCTGTTAGCAGTGAGACTTTGGGTAATGGACTTGACCCTGCTCAGTTCCTATTCGCTAAAATGTGGAAAATAGGGACCGGCCAAGTGGCTCAGTTGTTTAAGAGTGTGAGCTCTGAGCAACAGGGTCGCTGGTTCAATTCCCACACGGGCCAGTGAGGTGCGCCTGAGCTGAGCTGCCGCTGAGCTGCTGACAGGTGGCAAGATGGCTCAGCTGGTGAGAGCATGTGCTCCTAACAACACGATTGCTGGTTTTAATCCCCCATGGGATGGTGGGCTACGTCCACCCTCAACTAAGACTGAACACAGCACCTTGAGCTGAGCTGCCGATGGGTGGCTGGATGGAGTGTCTGCCCTTAGCAACAAGGTTGCTGGTTGGACTCCCGCTCAGGGTGATGGGCTACACCCACCCACAACTAAGATTGAACACAGTATCTTGAGCTGAGCGGCCGCGAGCTGCCAACGGGCAGCCAGATGGCTACTGAACTTGGAGCTGAGCTAGCTGCGCCCTCCACAGCTAAGATTGGAGGACAACAATTTCGCTGTTCCCCTTCCCCAATTCCCCAACACTGTTCCCCTTCCCCAATTCCTGAACAAAATCTTAAAAAAAAAAAAGTGGAAAATAATTGTACCTGCTTCAAGTATTGAAGTGAAGATTGGGTGAGATAAATCCTGGGAAGCAGTCAGCAGAATGACTTTGAAAAGGCCTTACAGCAAGTACTCAGTCAATGGTAGCTATTGTTATTATATAATTGTGTGTTTTATTTTATCCCTCTCCCCAAGAGCCATTTCATCCCCATTTTTGTTTATGGCAAATTTGAGGCCACAGAAGTGACTTGAGGACTTTATGTATCCAGGACTAGATTCTAAACTCTTGATTCTCAGCCCTCTGTTTTTCTACTCAATGCTACCTTGACATTTGGCTCTGCCTTGGCCACAGCTGTCCTTTCCTACCTGTCTGAGGTGAACTGTGATCCTTCATCTGTGATCCTTCTCTGTTTTCAGTTATACATACTTCCTTTGTTGGTTGAGGGGGCAGTTCATTAGCCCTCAGAACTGCATCTCATTCTCACTGGCTGCTTCGGCAGTACCCAGTGGGGGAGTGAGAATTAGAGTGTGATGCTACGTTCACTTCTTTCTCTGCTCCTGACTACCCGTGTGTGCTTGGCCACATGACTTAGCCTCTCTGGGCCTTAATTTACTCTTTTGTTAATTGGGGGTAGAAACTCCTGCCCTGTGTGGGAATATTAACCTACAGATTTTCTGTGATGAGGAGGATCACTTCAATAGCATAAATGAAAAAGTGCTTTGACTAGTAGGAAGCTGAATATATACATATGAGATGCCCAAGTGTGATGTCAGAGCACTTGATGGCTGGAATATGCCCAGTTGTTTCTTCCTGTTTAGTGACTTCACCCCTACCTAACGCACCTTTCTTCTCAAACATTGGTCCTGGCTTGTGCCTATCTGTAGACTGAGTGAGGGGCTTAGGGAGCAATTCTAAAAGATACCAAAGAGCTTTACAAAAAGAAAAAGGAAGCAAAATAAACCACCCAGAAACCAGTAAACCAAGTCGGGGCAAAGCAGCCTCTAGACAGCAGATCCTGTTCCCGAATGTTGTGTGACCTTGAGCAGGTCATTTAATCTCTCGGGGTTTCAGATTGCTCAATGGCAGAGGTGGCCCAGAAGTTCTCTGTGGTTCCTTGTAATTTTAAAACATTGGTGGTATATACATATAGGGAGAAAATGCATGGCCTGTTTTTGCTGTTTGGCTTTATAACTCTCGTATGCATTTTGTTGTCCAAAAGTATCCAAGCCACGTAACCCAGGCCCTGCCTTGGCTCAGTTCACTTGAAGAAGGGCCAGCTGCAGTGGTTCAGGCAAGCCACATTCAATCTGGGGTTGACTCTGGAAGTCGAGGAATCTTTTTTTGGACCACAGCCTTGCTGTTGCTATTTACCAAGTGAGAGGAGTTAATTACGGAGAAAAATAAGTCTCTCCACCCAAACCCTGCCAGATGTGCTCTTCTCTGCCTGTGGCCCCAGCTTAAACTGAGATATTGCTGAAGACGGTTTGTCAGTGAGTCTGCAAAGTGGAGAAATATAAGAGAAAAAAATTTGCATTTCCAGCAGCCATAGATCCATGCAGCAGCCCTGGGCAGGTTTCTGGAGCAGGCGTCTGGCATGGAAATACGATCAAAAGGTTTGATTAAAGGGTGGTCATATGTTACCCTCGTATCTTACCCCAACTCGGCCTCCAGTATAATCTGACTTACTATCTGTGTCATAGGGCTGAAGCAAGTTATCCCTTTGGAACATTAGGTCACTTGGTTGGGACGTGAGAAGCCTCTGTTACATGTGTGGACACATTAACACTGAATGCCTTTATTGGCCGTTAACACCTGAAACTGATTTTTTATGGAGCATGAGTCAGATGAGTCATGAATGGAGGAAGAATGGAGGCAAAGATCCAGAGCTCTGGGCGTCGCTGAGGAGGGTGGATGTGAGTGATGGTGCAGGGGCAGCCTCAGAGCCGCAGAAACCTGCTGAGAGACAAGAGGGCAGGGCAAGCCAGGAGCAATGTGGGTTCAGAGGGAGAAAGCCCATCCAGGTGGCAGTCAGGGAAATAAAGAAAGGCTCCATAGAGAAGATGTCAGTTGAGCTTTCCCTGGAGGTTTGGGCAGACAGAATGAGATGCACCCCAAACAAAGGGAACTGCACGGGCGGAGATTGAGTAGACAAAGTACTCTCCAGGCATGCTTGAGAGCAAAGTGCAAGACTCATAGAGTGATAAGAACACATAAAGGGGGAATGGGAGCTGGGGGCGGGGGCACCTGAGTGGTAGGGTGAGCCGTTCTTCAGATGTCTTGTGGGCAGGGGGCTTCTGCCGACTGCTGACCCAAGTTCATTCCTTGGGTGATAAACGAAAGCCATTTAGTGCACGTGGAAGGTGTGTCCTGAGTCTCCCACTCTCAGGCCACAGGTGAAGAAGGCACAGTGAAGGAGCCGAGGTGTTCCATCCGTAATCAGGAGAGCTGTGCCCAGTTTAAAGGTCTGCAGTGTCTCCACAGGCATCTTCCTGTCAAACAAGTTGTCGAGAGATTACCAAGAAAATGTCATTGAAGAATCTGGTTCCCAAACAGAGAAGTCAGTCAGAATACCTTGTCCTAGAAAAGACTGTGCTTTAAAACTTCATGAAAACAAATAATAAAATGTCTCCCCTTGGCTGAGGGCCAGAGAATCATTGCGAAGAGAGTACAAGGATGGTTCTAAATCAAAAAGTACCAATCAGACACAGAAAAAAACACCACCTCTTGCTTGTCACTTTGTAGGTATGATGGAAATTGAATCTATATCTCAATGGATATGTTTTCAAAACAAATGTTTATAAACAAATGTTCATTCATCCAGAATGAATTTACTATGGCCAACAGCTTCCTATGTTCAAAATAATCAGCTCACCCCTTTGCATATACAAGTGACAGGTGCTAATAGGGCATAAAATATATATACAACACAATCTCAACCCTAAAAGAATAGTACATTTAAAAAGAACAATAAAATATGCTGGAACTGTAACAGGCTGCCACTGGGTAATGGAATTACACAAGTTATGGCTGTGAATAAGCTTTTTAACACTTCTCTGTCCTTGAAAATTTTCACTCAATAATCATGTATTATTTTATAGGAAAAAATCATATTTAGAAGGTTTTAAGGGAAAATGTGGCAATAAAAAGGTGCTCGAACTCCCTTAACAAATTATTCCTTATTTGACGCTGACCTATGGCCAAACCAGGAAAGATTGGGCCAGAGTGAGATTAAGTTGCTCTGAGTTTGGTAGTTGCCTATAATGCTGAGTTTCTCCTCTCCTCTCCCCCTTTTTAGCTCCACAGGAGCCAGCTGTGCAATTCACTTTTTTTTTTTTTAATAGTTCATGGATCCTCGCTCTCCTTGGTTTCCAGCACGTCATCAATTTATTCTACAGTAAGTATAAATCAATGCTGTGTAGCTATGATCATATGAGTTGGGGTTCCTTTATCAAATATGTCAAGAATAAAATATAAGCATTTTTCCTAGAGAGAGTATTCTCATTATAAAGGGATTAATTAGGGAACAATATTTGAAGTTCACAAACAGCTATTGATTATAATGTACCAACCAATAAATTGGGAACGGGCTGCTTTGTTAGGTGGTAACTAGACAGAACATGTGAGAAGCCTTGACCACCTGCTGGCAGAATCTAAAAATAAAAGGCCTTGAACAACTTATTAATCTTCGGTCTGCCTCAGTTTCTTTAATTGTAAAGTAGAAAACATAACCGTCCCTACTTTGTGGGATTGTAATGAGGATTAAATGTTATGCAAGTTACATTTCACTACAATATAAATTCCTTGAGCATAAGGATTTTTTCTGTTTTTATTCCTAATGCCTAATAAGTGTTCAAAAAATAGGTTTGCATAAAATAAGAAAATACATGTAAAGTAATGAATACAGTGCACATAGCGCAGAGTAAGCGCTCATAAATGTTTGCTATCATCAATGAGAGTTTTACTGAATGAAAGCCAGATGTAATCAAATATGGCATTGGATTTTTTTCAGTGGTACTTATTAGCTTTTTATGGTTATGTGCATAACTATTTGGGATGCCTATAGGAAAAGAAATATTTTGTTAATTGAGAATTAGAAATTCTATAGCTCTTAATTCCATAGAGGACAAGTGTTTTAATAATTCAGTTTTTGATATTGCCAGGTTTCTGAGCTATATCGCAGGACAAACTACATATAGTCCCTTGTAAGAAAAAGGCCATCCCAGAATCAAATTACAGAGACCACTGCCTGACTGTTCTTTTTAAGAACTATAGCAAGAAGGACTTAAGTGATTGTTGACATGGTCTGATATGAAGGACCTATAAACACTCTCTTCTGCTCCAACCTACCTCATCCCTCTATCTCCAAAGTACCTCTTTCCCCAGCCAGTCATCTTGTCTAAAATTTCATCACAGCATCCTGGCTTTCATTTTAAAGGCTTTATGTATAGTAACCTTGGGGAGGGGTTGTTTAAGCTGTTATCTCCTAGGAAAGCATAGAAATGGCCTTCTGTCAGCTAGTGCACACACTAAGTCTTTTTCTACAATGAAACACTGATATGTGTATCAGAGATGGTCCTTTCAAACCTAGATTCACTTCTTCAACAGTATTTACTGGCATTCAGTATATGCCAGGCTCTGGACGAAGCCCCGGGGATATGGTTTAAGTGAGAGAGAAGCCTGCTGCTGAAAGAGGAAGCCGGAGGCATCAGAGGGCACTGAGGAACATAGGCCTTGGGACTGTCATTTCCCAGGGTTGGTGCAGAGCAGCCATAGCAGACATTTCAATGCCCAAGCCCCTTGTTTTCTCAGTGGAGTTCCCGGGATGTCCTGTCAGCACAGAGGGGTGGGCCCTTCTCAGAAGACTGAAAACTGGGGGGCTGGCCTGTATCAGCCAGCGTTGGAGGGCAAGAGCATGCGCTTCTCCACCTTGCAAATTCACATGGAGGAAACCGGCGCTTGCAATGTCCAGCCACACCCCCGCACGCCAACCACTGGAAGTCCTTGCCGGCAGAAGCCACTCTTCCAGTGGTACTTGTTCTGGGTGTGTAGACATGAAGCTGATGTTTTCATGAAATTAGAAATTGCCCTTTCTGAGTTGATATAAATGCACAAATCACCAAAGACCTATTAATAGTTTTTAATTCATCTGCCTAGCAAGAGACCTGAGGTCTCATCTTAGTTTTTTCTCACTGTTTCACTTGGGACCAATCACCCCATCATTCTAGGTTTCTCTCAGTTTTGCTCCTGGTGTCGGAGCTAGGCGAGGTGGTCAGTCTCTGACGTCCCCACAACCTTTGACATTCCACCAGTCATGGAGTCAGACGTTCCTATTTACTGTCTCTTGCATTGGCCTTCTCTGAGAATATAGGTTACTTTTACAGACTTAAAAAAAAAATAGCCTAACATTTGAATGACTAGTCTGCTAATTCCAAGGAAAACTGCAGATCTGGCTAGACTCTGCTACCAGCAAATACTGCTGTGTGGTCCCTCATCTATTATTAGCCACTTGGCGATGATGAAATTCTGAAACAAATGCTCAGGCGCCTTTGTAAATGTTAAGGTGAACAAGCTCTTATTTGTTGTCTACAAAGAGATCTTTGGAGTCTCTGAAGTTGTCACCAACCCAGACCAAAGAGTCTGTTTAATAGCTGAGTGTTTTATAGGCTATTATTGGATGATAATAGGGTTTTTTCCCTGAAATCTCTGTAATTCTTGGATATTCAAGAATGCTCGTTCAGCCTGAAATGTGCCTGTAATTTTAATTGCAAAGGCAACATGATGCTAAACAACTGTTGTGGAGAAGTCATGGCCAACCCATGGAGCAGAGGAAACCTAAGAGGCCACATCTGGCATCAGACTTGCTTCCTTGGTTGGTTAGGGAGCAGCAGTTGAGTTCCCAGGAAAACTGCTAAATGGAGGGAGGCCTCTACAGTTCCCAGATGTACAGAAGAGCAGCAGCAGCTGGGGCAAGGTGCAAAACACATGATTTCTCCAGGTTGCTGTTGAGAACAGGGGCCCAACACATAGACAGGTGGGAACAGTGACCGACGGTGGCGGAGACATGGGAAGGAGTGTTAGGCCTGTTGATAGAAATGGTTAGAAGTAGGACTGGTCCTATATGGATGGTTCAGCCTGCTATCCGGCCTCCATCGAAATGTTATCTACCAAAATGTTGGATAACACTGACAGTCTCACCATTAACTTTTCCCCTTTGGATCAGACTCAGAGTATGGGGCCTTGTTTCTGGAAAGCCTCCATGAGAATAGCTATACTAAAAGAGCAGGAGAATGTTCTGGTTAAGATCATAGGCTCTGGAGCCAGAGTACCTTGGATTCGATCCCAGCTCCACTTACCAGCTGTGACCATGGGTAAATTACTTAACCTCTCTGTGCCTCATTTTCCTCATCTGCAAAACAGAAAGTGACAGTATTAGCACCTACTCAAAGGGTTGTTCTGTGGATTAAATGACTAATGAATATAAAGTACTTGGAGCAATTGCTGGCGTGTGGCACTATTCAATAAATGCTAGTTATGATTAACCAGAATGTAAGTAACATGAGATGGAGGGACTTGGCCATGTTCACAGCTGTAATCCAGATTGTTAAACAGTGCCTTGCACATATAAGAAATCAATAAATATTTGATAGGTGGTGGCAGAGGTGGGGGTGAATGGATAGATGGACAGACAGAGAAAGAGGGGTGGATGAATATTATCTGGGAGGAGAGAGTGGGCCTTGAGGACATCTCCAAACCGTCTCTTGAAAGTGTTTCTTAAATCAGGAGATTGTCCAGCTGTGTGACTTAGGCACGATACCGAACCTCTCTAAGCCTCAAAAGGAATACAAACAAACCTAATTTATGGAGTTACTGTAAGGATTAAATGATTTGGCCTAGGTATACCTAAAAATTAGTTGCTATCGTTAGGAGCCAGCCTGGAGAGAGGGGGCTCTTGGGCAGGATCAGGACTGAGGATAGTGGGGAGCAGAGAGTGAAGGGAGATCAGACAGGAACCTGCCCCAGCTGACAGGTGTGGAGTCTTCGGAGTCTACATAATCCTACCCCTTTGCATTCTGAGTAGAGAAGTAGACACCAGAGTCAGATGCTACCCATAAAAAAATAATGGGTTTACCACTAGTAAAATTGGGTTAGGACACTTGGAGGACCCAAGGACAAAATAGGGTCCTTATAGATTTTCACTCATCTACCTGGCTTCCAAGTTACTGCTGCACCCTGGGGAAGCGTGAATGATAGGATAGAGAGTAGGGCAAGAATACTTCAACATTTCCAGAAAGGGGTAGGGAGATCTTCTTTTATGGTCCCCCTTGGGAACCTGAGGAGAGGGAAAGAAATGTTCCCCTTGCAGCAGGTTCCCTCAACCTATGTGGGTTCCCCCTATGGGAGGAGAAAGGTAGTCATGCTGCCTCCCACTGGCAGATAGCTGTGTCACCATGGACATGGGACCCGGCATGGAAGGTTCTGCCAGTAAGAGGGCCCACAGGCCTCACAGGTAACTGGGAGACTTGAGCTGGGGCAGCAGGAAGGTGAAGGTCACATTTATCCTTTTAATCTGGGATGTTACCACACTGACTGATAGGGGCTTCCAGCACCCCTCACCTTGGGAACCTTCTTGCTCTGCTGCTCCTGCTATAGTGCCATAGACAGAAGAGAGGGAGGACAAAATTGGGCAGAATTAACCTATGAGCAGTTCTCCCTGCCCTCAGGTAGGGTTGCCACCTAGTTAAACACCCAGTTAAATTTGAAATTCAGATGAACAACCATTTTTTAGTATAAGTATGTCCCCAATATTCCATGGGACATACTTTAACTAAAAAAAATTCTAATTGTACTGAGTAACCTGTATTTTTATTAGCTAAATCTGGCCAGCCTGCCCTAGCTTATCCCCTCATCACACCCTCTCCTGAACCCCTGACCCTATGAACATACACGGGCGAAGGGGGCTCCTCACAACCAAAGTCAACTGGAGTATTGTTCTCAATTCTTCCCAACTTCATAATATAATATGCTGTTTCTGTTTGGCCTTTCTGATTATCAAATTGATTGAACCAGTTTACCCAGAAAAATACACCAGGAAAGAGACTAATGAATTTTCCAGCCTGTTGTAAGTTTCCAAATACTGTGTTCCCTGTGGGCTGGACTACATGGTTTTTTGTTCCTCAAGTACTCTAATTCCCCTGTGTTTTCTTTACAGCCTGAAGAAAAATGCCAGTCAGAGGTAAGGGACAGTCTGCTGGTTGGGTTTCCTCTTTCACTATCATCAGTTATGTTAGCCAGCTCAACTTGAAAATAGACGCGCAAAGCAAGTAACTCTCCCTTGTCATCCATAGATTCGCAAACTGCGGCGGGAGCTGGATGCCTCCCAGGAAAAGGTTTCAGCTTTGACCACCCAGCTGACAGCAAATGTGAGTACAACCACAGGGCGTTAGCCATCCGGAGGGGAGGCAGCCGCTGCTACCTTCTGAGCATTAATTACCCACAGGCCTCCTGCCTCTGAGCACCATGGAAGCAGCAGTGTAATAAATAGGACACAGGCTTTATCATCATGGGCATGAATGTCAGCTCTGACACTTACAGGCTCCGTGCTTTGGGCCAGTTCTATAACCTCTGAGCTTGTATCTGCTCATCTGTGCAATAGGCAAGGAGCATACCCTTCAGGGTTGTCAAGTGATCAGTGTCTGGAATATAGTAAGGACTCAAACATGTTCATTTCCTTCCCTTCCTATTCCTGAAAATTTTCATCTAAGGGGGGAAAAATAAATCTAAGGCTCCACGATAAATAGCTGACTACTCTGTAATTATAATATACACAATTACGTGTTCAGGAGACACTGCCAACCGGCATTCAATTCAGCAACTGTTTATATGAAAACTATGCCCCAGGCACTTTGGGTTCAAGAGCAAATCAAGCAGAGTCACTTACATCTTTGTGTTCTTTCTCTGGTACAGCAGAGAGACAAAACCATTTTGCTATAACATCGTAACTGTTAGGATAGAGATAAAGGGAGAAGGTCGTGGGGATATATGGGAGGAGTACCTAATTCAGTCTCGGTGGGGTCGGGGGAGGCTTCCTGAAGGAGGTGGCACCTGGTGGACACTGTGTACGGGAGGATGCATGGGGAGGACAGCATTCCAACCAAAAAGAATAATTTGTGCAAAAGCCACAGGTGAAAAATCTTGGTGCATTTGGAAACGATAAGTAGCTCATTTTAATTAGAATCAATGGCTTGGATGTGGGGAAGAGGAGGGTGGAAGGGAGAAAGAAGTGGGAAGGAAGGAGGCATCAAAGAAATGTGAGGGTCAGGACACATCACAGAAGCTCTCAGCTGTTAGGTGGAGAGCTTGGGCTCCCTCCTGAAGTTAGTGGAGCCCCAGCTGTGTTTTAAGCAGAGCAGCGAAGTGGTCAGATTTGCTCATAGAAAGCTTTCTGACTGTGGTGAGGTTATAGGAGTAGAGGGCACAGAGTAGAGGCAGAAATCCCCTACCCCATCAGACCAGTCTGTGCAGGGGTCCTGCTGCAGGGCTGACGCTCTGAAGGCAGAGCCTGAGGTTTGGAAGGTGCCGAGATGTCCCTGAGACAAGGCTTTCTTGCCGAGGCGTGCACAGCCCAGCCTGAGACCACAAAGGCATGTGTGCAAGCGTACCAGAAGCAACCTGTGTGACCCCATAGCATGCTGTTAAAATGAAAAGCAACTTCACAATGTCATTTTCCTTGGACTAGGAAGCTGAGTGAATTCCAAAATAACATTTACCTGGAGTTTTTGCCCAGGCAATTCCTGGCTTGAGCCTGAGTCGACTCAAGGAAGCGCCTAGCGCAGTGCTTGGCCCCGGTTACGAGCTCAGTGATCGGCGACTGTTCTCACTAGGGTTCATTCTCCTGAGTTCTCTCACATTTCTGGAAATCTCATAATTTTTTCAAAACCCTAACATCTGAGGCCACTGTTTATGGTGTAATCCTTATTTATTTTCTTTACCTCTTAAGCAATCAGTACTGACATTAAAAGGACACCAGAAATAGATGGGAGATCTGAATTTTGAAGCTTAGATTCTATTCAGAAAAACAGCAGAGGTATTCTGTGGGTGGACCTTTTTCTGGGGAACCATTTGAATCCAGAACCAACCCCAGACCCAATAAGCAAGGATCTCCTGCGTATAATCCAAACATGTGAGGTTTGACAGCAACCCCCTCCTAAGTGATTCGGAGCTACTCCCCTAGCTAAGAATTACACCTGTCAGTTGTCCCTTCCTAAGAAAAAATAGTGATTAACTTACAACGAACTTGGATTCGTTCTTCCGATGACCTTGTACTCCACAGGACCTTACCCTGGGCCATGTGGAACCCTGCCGTCTGTCAAAAGAGTCAGAGTGACATTTCCTCGCGTTACTATTACTCTAAAGTGTGTTTTGCTCCTCACAGAAGCCATTAAATCCAGTATTGTTTTAAAGTAAATATTTAGTCTTACCCCACACCACCAGCAATGCTAACGCGTTTTATTGTCTGCCATGTTTCCCACAGGCCAAGCTGTGTTTGTTTTTCTAGGACAAACTACTCAAAGCCACCTTCTCTGGGTGTTTTTATACCACTCGTGTTTGTTTTCCCTGGGAATGTGAGAATGGTGCTTGATGAGAGGGCTGTTGTGTGGCTCCGAACCAGGCTCGCACCGGCCTCAGACCATTATTTTCATAGTTGAACTCAAGACACAAAAGTCAGTCCTCTCACTCTGCAGCTAAATGCGATCCTTGGTTCTTCGGAGCAAACGCGGTTTCTCCTTGAGCTTGCAAAAACACTTTCTCACTAGCAGGCTTCGTGGGGTCAGGTTTTTGTTTTTGTTATTAATTGAATAGAAGATATGAATACCCACAAAGACAATCAATGGCGGCAATCAAACAAAGAATTGAAATACATCGTAATTCAATCATTTAAATTTGACCTTGTCATTCCTTTGAAATGCAAGGCTAGCAGTCATCCTTTTCTACATCCATGTCCTGGCCCGATTCCTTCATCCCCTGTGTGACCATCTTGAATTAAATTGGCTTTGGTTTTGCCACATTCTCCAGGGCAGATCTATTTTAAAATGCTAAGGCATTTTCTCAATTTTGAGAGAGAGAGAGAGAGAGCGAGAGAGCGAGCAGCAAGAAATGGGCTAGTCCGCTTAACATTTCTGTTACAAATGGTCCTGCTCCCTGCCAGCTCCTACGGCTGTTGGAAAAAAGACTCAACAGTTGACCCTAGAGATGTCTTACCCTCAACTGGCCCTGTTTGATGATGTCTAGCGACAGAGGCCTGACTCACTCCTCAGATCTCTCCTCCTTCAGTTGCAGTGTCCACTGACCCTCCTCACAGCCCAGACCAATGGCTCCTCCCCCACCCAGTTGTTTTCCAGATTTTATTCTTCACTATGTGCATCAGCCACCTTTCCCTCTAGGATTTTCCAGCATGATCACATCTTACTTCTCCCAAGACTCTCAAGTATCCTGCTTGTCCCTCTCATTCCTCCTGTAGCCCTCTATGTATCTACCCACCCCTCTCCTAAAACCCTTTCTTGATCTCCCTACTCTCGTGTTCTCATAGTACCTTTTGTCACTTTCTCATTCCCATACTGCTTCCTTTCCCCCACAGTGTCCATTCATTCCTGTTCGTAATCCCTTAACAGTTTATAGGCCATTTTCATGTGTACAGTTTCATTGAATGCTCCCAAGAACCCTGGGAGGAAAATAGCTATGGCTTCCATTTTATAGATGAAGAAATGGAGGCCGATAGGATTAGATGACTCGTCCATTCTTTATTCTTGGTTTTAACAATGTTACCAAGATCCTCAGTCCACCAAGCAATATGTCTCCTACCATTCTGTGGAAGAAGAAAGAAGGCTTAATGTTGGAACACTAAGTTGCATCTTGCCCTTGAAGAGGGTTGCAGAGAAAGGGGGCAGGCAGGAAAACGTCATGTGTCTCAATTCTAAGATATGCATTTTAACACCTTTGAGAATTGGATGCATATTTTAGTGATAATTGGCAGCATTTTAAAAAACGTCTATTCTCAATTCTAAGAGGCACATTTCTCAATTCTAAGATATACATTTTAACACCTTTGAATATTGGATGCATATTTTAGTTATAATTGGCAGCATTTAAGAAAATGTCTTAGTAATATAGAAAATAATGGTGCATTTGATGCTGTGTTCTAACAGAGGTATATAAAAGTGCAGAGGAGCTCAGGGAAAAGTCATAACTCCCTGGGGGAGCAGGGGAGGAGTTCTCTAAGGAGGTAGCAGGTGGTTCTTTCAGTGGCTTTTTATTAACTAGGATTAGAATAAGCAAAATACGCCAACCACTTTGTTCATTCATTCTGCAAACATGCTCAATATGAGCCTCTACCATGAGCTTGATGTTTTATGAACAAAAGGTCGTCCTGATGTGTAGTAGAGACAGGCGTGAATCAGCAATCACAAGAGTACATGTATTTTTTACTGTGATGCCACAAGGCACGTAGCAGCAGTCCAGTGTGCTTTCTAGAGGAAATATGATGGAACCAACCCAGGCCGGAGGTGTGATTGAAGGCATGAGCTGAGAGCTCTTGAGAAGGTTATGCAAAAATCAGACACAGAGGCAAGTGGGGAAAGAGTGGTCCAGGCAGAGAGGAAACCATGTATAAAAGCCCTAGGTAGGAAGAAGCACGGGGTGTTTAAGGACATGAAAAGTTATAGTAACTGGATCTCAAAGAGTGCTGGGCAGTGGTGCTCAAGAGGCTAAAGAATTAGACAGTGGCTAATTCATGTGGCCCTGTGAGGATTTCAGTCTTTAAGACCCAGCACCCTTTAGGCACTCTTACCTTACCAGGTAATGTAACTGAGGCTGTGTCTGTCCCCTTGCAGGCTCACCTCGTCGCAGCGTTTGAACAGAGCCTTGGAAACATGACAATCAGGCTCCAGAGTTTGACCATGACGGCTGAGCAAAAGGTAAAGCAAAAAGATGCCTTTTTCCACCCCGCTCAGAGTTAACAACCTAAAATAGCATTCTCTTTCACTCCAGAAAATTGTATAGATTTTAGTATATTTCTTTAGCTATTGGAATTGAATCGCAAAGAGCAGGTCTGTTGAGGTGAAAATGCCACCTACGTGGAGATGTAGTAACTGCATCAGTGACAGAGTTCCTGATGTTTTCATGTGCTCATGAATCTCCATTAAAAAGTGACCCAACTTCGTGTTTGAGACAAAGGCTTTGTGGAGCTCCTTTATTCCCTACCCTCTCCTGTTGAAGTTAAGTTGCACTTCAGTTGAACTCTGAACAGAACTTTTTTTAAATCACCAGTATTTTGTTGTTGTTCCCCAGGACTCGGAACTGAATGAGCTAAGGAAAACCATTGAGTTGCTAAAGAAACAGAACGCAGCTGCCCAGGCTGCTATTAATGGAGTAATCAACACACCGGAGCTCAACTGCAAAGGTAAAGGAAGAGAAACAGCCTTCACACTGACTCCCTGCCTGCCCTTAGGAGCCGTCCCCTAGCAATGAATGATGCAACCTCCCTGCCGGAGAGTGGGGCTCCATGTCGTTCAGACAGGTCCTGGAAGGCAAATGCTTCGTCCAGTTACTTCTGGCCTCTAGGAAGATAGCATTCCGTCTCATCCTCTTCTCTGATGCATCTCAAAAATGGAAGGAAATATATTTCTATTGGCAAAGTGTCCAAGTATTTCAGAGCCCTTAACTTCACTAATGCTTTGATAGTTACTTATTGATGTGGGACAGCCTGAAATGGGTTCATCTCTTATTTGTCCAGGAAAATATTTCTGAGTAAGTTGCTTTGTCCTTGTGTCTCTTACTTGGCGGGGGTGGGGGAGCAGCGGCGTGAGGATGTTACCTCCTGCAATAATTATATTACCAGTAATAATAGAAGTCACAGGGCCGGCCGAGTGGCACACTGATTAGGAGTTGGCTTAGGATGCCAGCTCTGAGCAGCAGGGCTCCGGTTCAGATCCCACATGAGGGCCAGTGACGCTGCGCCTTCTACAGATAAGATGGTGAACAACAGCTCGACCTTGAGCTGGGCTGCCATGAGCAGCCGTCCAATGGCTGGCGAGTGACTGCCTCGCCCGGGAAGAGCACAATGATAATACCAACATGGGCCAGTGAAGCGACGTCCTCCACAACTAGACTGAAGAACAAAAGGACAGCAACTTGTCTGTTCCCCTTCCCCGATTCCCCAACGCTGTTCCCCTCCCCCAATTTCCCAGTAAAATATTTAAAAAATAAAATAAAATAATAAAAGTCATAGTGATAGCTAACATTTATAGACCACTCACTGTGTTCTAAGCACTGTGCTCAGTGTTTTAATGATTGAATTATTTCATTTTCTTTCCGCAAAGCCTTATGAGTGCAATACTAGTCCTCTACGCATTGTACTGATGGGAACACTGAGTTGCAGAAGTGACAGTCACTTCCTGCGGTCACAGAGCTGTGAAAAGCAGAAGTGGGACTAGAACCCAAGTCTGTCTGACTCTGAAGCCGGTGCTGTTCAACTATGGTGTAGTTCTGTGCTCATAAGGAAACCTGTCTGCAAACTTTATTTTGGAATCACTGCCATTTCTGGTGGTGTAATTTCTGATACCGCGCTTACTTCAGATATGAGGTCTCCTGCAAAAGGGATGATAGAGTTGACATGAGAAGGATTATCAAGAGCTGGTCAGGCAGAGTGGAGGGAAAAGAGCATTCCAGGAAGAGGGAGTAGCACTTGTAAGGCTTGGCGTTTCCAAGGGGATGAAAGAAGGCTCCTGTAGCAGGAGGCGAGCAGAGGAGAGAGGCACTAAAAACATAGGTAACTTGTGCAATTCAAAAACACATTTTAACGTCTACCTAAAGCTTAAGAGAGCTGGTGTGGGGGAAATTCTCTCTAAGCCTCCCCTGACTTCTGTTATGTAAAGTGGTGAGAGAGAGAGAGAGATTGAGAGAACCCTCATTTAGTTGACAAAACAGGGTATGGCACCCACCTGCTCAAGGACCTTAAAACCAGCACTGGGGAACTAAGGGTGATGTCTGCAGGGAGACACCTAGTAGTCCTTGGGTTTGTGGATTTAGGTGTAGAGGTCATTTTGGGACAAAGGAATGGGCTCAAGGCAGCAGCTGCTGATATCCCACCTTGGTCCCCAGGAAATGGTACCTCCCAGTCTGCAGATCTCCGCATCCGCAGACAGCACTCCTCTGACAGCGTCTCCAGCATCAACAGTGCCACCAGCCACTCCAGCGTGGGGAGCAACATAGAGAGTGATTCAAAGAAAAAGAAGAGAAAGAATTGGGTGAGTGTACATCCAAAGACTCATGGGTACTAGCTGAATCAGTCTCAGAATCAGTGTCCCCCAGCTAAAGCCCAGGCTAGCTCTTAACTTCAGAATGTAGACCTTTGGGAGTAGATCCAAAGAAGTGACTTGTGGGTAAGTTTCTACTCAAATCAGTGTTGTGCACAGCCAAACACTAGGATTTATGAAGTAACCACCGCCTTGTGGTTTTTCTGTTTCATGAGACTTTATGTGAAATACTCATCTTTCATTTCATATGTGTATCATTTCTTCCTCATCATGTGCTGAACAGAAAGTTCCAGGTACTAGAGCAGTTACTCTTAAGTGATTTCTTCTGAGTCCCAAAGTACTTTTGGAGTGTGTATCACTAATTATCCCATCGTCAACCATAATCCTTATCTATTTACACAATTGCCTATGATAGCTTTAAACCACCCATCTCTGAAAAATGTTTGACCATGTCCTGTAAATAAAAGTTTCATAATATTGATCAGCAGTTAGTGAATAAGTTTAATAGAAGCAGTCTCCAGTGCAGCGTTGCTCAGTGTTTCCATAATCCCAGTGAGCTCCTTGGCTTCCTATACTGTGGTGCCTTGAACAGTTTTCCCCTTTCTCCTGGGGAAATTCCGCTACCCTCTCCCCACCTGATCTTTAGTTCTGCTGTTGAGGCTGTGGAGTTCTGATTGACAGTTGACGCTCCCTGTCTCCAGGGCAGCGATAGCCCAAGTTGATCTGGAAGTTGGCCCATCCTCAAAAGGTCCCATTTATCAATGTTGACAGCATCGTGTTTTCATAGTAGCTTGGATGTCCTCATTCATTCCATACATTTCTCACTCATTTTGTGTTATCTTGGATGGGTGGCGAGGTCTAGTGACAGAGGTGATGAGGACTTAGTAATTTTGGTTATTGATGACTTGCAATGGAGGTCATCTAAGAGGACAGTTCAGTGTGATCCTCTCATCGGTGTGATTAAATTTTTTTCTTTAAGTTACTAATGGCTTTTAGTCAACTCATTTGCTATGACTTAAATAGAATTAACTCATGCTGCTGTTTCTAATATGCTATTGATAAATATGATCGGATTTAATTATTAAAGTGATGAGAGTCATAGTCTATGAAAAATCATGATTATCCATTTTCTTCAGAAAACACAAGTTATTCATTTTTCTTTAAGATAACCCTTGGTTATCATTGCAATTGGGGAGAATGGATAATTGGCATCCTCAGATAATCCCAAAGTGTGATTCTATCTAAATTTTGTAATCTCCTCTTCCATCTGGCAGTTTACCGGTGGTAGAGGCACAGATTTAGGTTGCCGACTTACGTGCCAAATCCTTCTGTTTCTATGACTACTCTCTGGAAGTACGATCAGAAGTAGGAAATGAGAGAGAAGTAGAATCTAGATTCACCCACAAGCTGGACATGGAGTTTGATAAGGATGAAATGTTAATGGGAGAAAAAAATCCCATTAATTATTTCAGAACAGCCCATTTTCTGAATTTCTCAATGGCTAAGAAAACCGCCAGAGTGTTTTCAGAAGGAAAAAAGACTTTAGGAAAAGGAAATAACTTTTTAAAAGACCTTTTTTCGAGATGTAACTTTATATTTTGGCCTACATTCTTACCATGACTTTCAAGAGAAGACATTGCACTTTAGTTCTTTGTATTCTCATTAGAATTTTCAGATAATCTCATGGTTCAAGGAATTTGTGATATGCCAGTTCCTTTTTCCCAATCTGGTTAATAAGTTTCTTTACAATATCCATTTTTTGAGGAGCAAGTGAGGTGGCTAATTCCCTGCTTATGGTATTATTTTATATACGT
>NW_017731509.1:1853243-1869637 GCF_001890085.2 Hipposideros armiger | reverse complement strand
GAGCTATACAGCCATGTTGGGACCAGTGCAGTAGTGAAGCTACCCTTGCTGAGAAAAAAAGACATGCAAAAAAAAAAAAAAGCATAGAGAAATGACTAATTAGAGACAAAGGGTGAGCAGCACAAGGAAGGTCGGGACAGCCATTTCATCCAGACAGAGAAGCTAGAAGAACTCAGATAGTAGGAACTTCCAGACTCGCTATTTCTTTCCTTTCACAATAGAGGAAGATGCCCCTTGTGGTTTGAAAGATTCATGATCCTACTGGAAACTTTTCCTCTGTGTGTGATGTTTATTATTAGCTATGTCGTGTCTGAAAAGTCCAAAGCTTTCCCTGTCACTGGCTTTCTCTGTTAAAAATTGTCTTTTTTCCTTCCCCTCCCCCATTTTTGCTTGCATTTTCTCTGGCAGGTCAATGAGGTAAGCAAGACTGACTGCTAATATCAGATACCAAGCTAACCCATCCATTGATATGACTAACGTCATCCGTGTCTGTCACCATGTCTGAGCATCCTGCTTTGTTGCTGTGTAACCTCATCCTTCCAACATCCATCTGCTGAGCCAGGCTCTGTCTTGCTGTTGGCATCTAGTCTTGAACCAAGAGTAGGCACGGAATGTTACCCACAGGTCCAGCCCTTTGAGCTGTCCACACCAGATAACTCTTTTTCCCTTAATACACTGATTGGAGAGAGCTGTTGGGAACCTTTTTCATTGGTGGGAGGAAGACATGGGAGAATTAATTGCTCTTTTGTCTGCATGTCTCTGTTTTGCCAAGGCCTAAGTGTGGGTTGCAGCCCCTGCCAGGCTGACGGTCTTGTCTATTCAGTTACGCAGCTCCTTCAAGCAAGCTTTCGGGAAGAAGAAGTCCCCCAAGTCAGCATCCTCTCATTCAGACATTGAGGAGATGACCGATTCTTCTTTGCCATCGTCACCAAAGTTACCACACAACGGTTCCACGGGTTCCACTCCACTGCTGAGAAACTCGCACTCCAACTCTCTGTAAGTCTGTCCGTTGTGGTCACGCCAGTCAGACGATGTCTTTGGCCTCTAGGAACCTTGCAGTTCCTAGAGGCGTCCTGTAAGGATATACCTGGTCGGTGGGACCATTTATGTCTTGCTTTCATAGCACTGTGCGTGTTTTTTCAGTGCTTTAAGAGTGGGGGAGCTTGAAAGAGAAAGGAAAGTTAGATTTTTGTTCTGGGGAGTCTGGATAATTAATTAGCTAGCTGGCCTTGGGCAAGTTGCTTAGCCTCTGTTTCCATTTCTATGTCAAATTGGGATAATGGCTGTCTTTTTATCCCATCCTAAGGATGGAACACAATAAATAGATATGAAAGAGCTACAACCATCTTGCTGTGAGGGGGAGGAGGTGGTGTTAGAAGTGCTGGCAGTTTTTGCTGAAATTCTGATTCATTTGGGTGACAAGGTTTACAGTGATTATACTTTTCTTTTTTGATCAAAAGTTGGTATTGACTCTGAGGTCAGAAAGTAGAAGTTGAAAGTCAGAAATTGGAAGTTTAAAAAAATGGAGAGACTTGATGGTAATTCTCTTTACCAAAGGGTCTATATTTTGTAAAATGATTTACCACCCTGAACTCCCCTAGTAAATGTAAAACAAGTCCATTTTTACAGAGCTCTTCAGGAACACAGGTGTTTCTGTTGGTAACTAGTTACATGGGGGGAAGACTCACTTGCTGTTACCCAGCTAACCTCCCAGGATTTCCGCTACGCACCCACTGCTTATTGCTCCATCTAAAGACATCCTGTGCCCCATCTGAAAACATAAGGCCCAGTCCCTAAGAGCAAGACCAGGTCAGGAATGGCTAGGGAAAGACAAGTGGGGACCCAGGTGTCAGCTCAGAAGGTGGCACAGCTGGCTCTCTGCATCAGTGAGAAAGATTGCCCCTACCCTATAGGCTGACTTCCATTAGAGACCAGGTCAGGAGTGAAAGAAGAACTGGAGCTCAGGTGGTCTGCAAGGACAGCTCATCTACAAGATGAGACAGTGGCTGGGAGAAGAGGTCCGGTGTGACTGGGGGTCGAATGGCCTCTGAACTAGGGTGAGACAAGGGAAGGGGTGGTTGTAGACAGCTCAGTTTTGTCATTGGCGAAAATGAGATACATCTGCTTCACTGGATTCTTGTGAGGGCCAAGCCAGCACCATGCATGAAGGGCTTCCTTTGTTCCTGTTCTGTCCTCCTTCATTCTCAGAAGCCATCCTGAGTCCCCATACCCAGCCAGCCATCTCGCTGAAGATAGTAGCTGCACAAGGCCAGCTTACCCAATGGGTGCAGGAAATGTGGGTGAGAAGATTGGCCAGGTCTTTGTAACACACCAACTGCCCAGACCACATGGAAGACAGGCAGTGGAGAGAAAACAGAGCAGAGGGCCCCGGCTTTTCAGCAACCCCACCCACCCGTGATGCATGGACCTGTTGGGGTCTTTAATTACTAGCTCCTCTTCTCTTGGGGAACATCTGGGGAAAGGTGTGGCCAAAGAAGCATGCACTTCTGTTATAGGCAAGAGTAAAACTGAGCAGGGGAAGGAAGAGAAACACTGATGAATGGACCCAGTTCCTTACCAAGGGTCCTTTGTTCTTGCATGAAGGATTAGACCAATGATGGTGAGCGCGAGTCCTATCTGACCTGCAGGGTGCCAACAAGGTAAAGGACAAGTTGCCTGTGACTAACCCACATGCCATCATTCCCCAGTATCCTACTTCAGTTGTTTCCCGACCAGGAGAAAAGCAACTCCTCATCCATCCTTAATGTATTGATTCACACTTTGTGTATAACATCATGTGTGAGCAGGGCACTCCCCCAGATGTTCTGCAGGGGCCAAAGTGGATGTTAACCAGAGTCGCACCGCTGGGGGTTAGGGACTAGTGGGGACGGGACACAGTATAGCTCATTCCAGGTCTGAGCGTCTGCTCTGTGCGAGGCACTGTTCTTGGCTGTAGTTATATTAGTGTACAAGACAGATAAAGCCCCTACTCTGGTAGACCTCTATAACAGGAGGAGAGACAGACATTAAACAATCTGAATAAACTAGAAAAATCAGACAGGGCTAAGGGTTAATACTGGGAATGGAAATAGTGTGTTGGGATAGAGTACCATGGCAGCATCTTTAGACAGGGACGCCTGGAAAGGCCCTTCTGAGGGGGTGACATTTCAGCTGATGTCTGCGTGACAGGAGGAATCACTGGTTAGTCTGGTCAGTAACACCAGGAGCTGTAACAAGCTCAGTCCCAAAACTCAGGGGCTTTACATATGACTGTTTATCTCTGGTTCCCTCCAAACCCAACGCAGACGCTCCTCTTCAGCAGGTGTCCTGCCGTGTGCTGATGCAGGCACCGAGTCTCCTTCCATCTTGTGGGCCAGCCATCACACAGGGCCAGAGTCCTCTTCTGGGTGCCCTCTGTCTAACCAGCAGGTGGGAGAGGGGGAGAGTACAGAGGATCCTGCAGGAGGGTGTTTTGGGCCTCTTCCCACGGTCCACTGAGCAGGACTCGGGGCCATACCACCTACAAGGGAAGAGGTAAACTCAGGGTATCCAGGAGGGAAAGGGAATGGGCTGCGGTGCACACGTGGCATCCTCTGCCACTCCAGAGCAGGACAGCCTGGCTGACCCAAGAATAAGTAACACAAGGAACCTAAGGTGGAAACAGGCCTGGTGTGTCTGAAAACGAGGGGGCTGGCCAGCATGGCTGCCGCATGATGGGCAAGCGGGAAACAAGGCCACGGAGATAAGTGGGGCCCAGAATGTGTGAGGCTTTGAATTCAAAGTGAATTAGCATCTGATGTCCTGTGTGATGGGTAGATGTTGGAGAGTTTTAAGTGAGAATGTAAGGTCATCTGACATAGTGTTTCACCAAGATCAGTCTCTGTTTTGTGAATAAGGAATATATAGCGGGGCAGGCGTAGACGAAGGAGATCACGTAAGAGCTGACAGCACGTTCCCCAACATCCAGGCCACTCGGGCCACTTCCTCTTCTTTGAGTGCTCCAGTCACACACTCTCCACCTTTAGCCTTTGCTCTTTCTGTGCCCTCTGCCTGGTACACTTTCCCTCAAGATATTCACTTCCTACAGGTGTCTGCTCAATGTTACCTTATCAGTAAGGCCTTGAAATTGTACCTTGCAAAGAACAACACCCCTGCCACCAGCTAGCATGCCCTGTCATCCCCTTTCCCCCATTTTATTTTTTACCTTTGCAAATATCACCTAGTGTGTATATTTTTCTTGGTTATTTTTGCTTTGTCCCCCACTGCCACCCCACAATCTATAGTCTAGGCTCCGTGGAGGTAGGCACTCTGTTGGTTTTGCTGACATTCAAATATGAGGTGGAATGAGTGAGTGACCGATGCCAGTGGTGAGTCCTGGAGGGAGTTAGGATGGAAGGAAAGTTGGAAGCACATGGCGATGTGCTTAAGCTTGAGGCACCCAGGAAACATTCCCGTGGAGATTGAAACCAGGTTAGAGTTTGTGGAGGCATATTGATTTGGGCAACGTGGGCTTATAGCTGGCACTGAAAGCTGGGAGACGGGAGGGATTCTCCAAGGGGTTGAACAGAGAAGGAGGAGGGTCAGAGGGGCCAGAACTGAGCTCTGCGGCACCCTGATGTGTGAGGTTCAGGAAGAGAAAGTAGAGCAACCAGAGAGGTGGGAGGAAGCCCAGGGGCAGATAGAAGAAACTGTTTGGAGGCAGGAGTACTAACTGGGCCCAATACCGCTGGGCGGCCAAGTAAGGTGAAGAGAGACTGGCAATGATACACTCAGCCGTACAGGACTCCCAGAGACCACAGGAGAAGTCTCCTTCCAAACCACTCTCCCCACAGGGACCGGGTGGGGCACACTCTTGGCTCTCCAACTCCCTTCTGACATTCCACAGCATCCATGCACACTAGAGATGTTTGTTTTGGGTCTCCTTTTCCAAAGGGTGGGCAGAGAGCAAATGCTTCTTTCCAGCCTTGAAGAGTTTGTAAGAATGTGCAAATGTAGGTGTGAGACGGAGTTCAAAGAAGAAGCCAAAGGCAGAGGAGCCGGGACTCAGAAAAGGCCCTACCCGCTACCCCGTGGGCAAAAGGAATGGAGATATGGGAAGGCAGTGTTTCCCATACTCAAGGCACTTAAAATTAGGTATGCCACCAGCTCTGCCTTCTGGACAAGATGCTGGGAATATGCTGCCATAATGTGTTAGAGGCTGAGTAGGAAAAGATACATCTGGTTGCTTCAGGAAGTAGTCCAAGAAATGGACAAGCATGTATTGCATACCTACTGAGTGTAGGGAATGACCTGTTCAGTGCAGCCAAATCATCAGTGACAAGACAGAAGTTTAGTGTGGGAAGGAACCGAAGGAGAAGGCTCTGCCTTGGGCAGTAGGGACAGGGACTAACTCTTATCGGGACTGCTGGAGAAGACCTTGTTTTCAACACCACCTGTGCGCCATAGGACACCCTCCCCCATGTGGCCTTGCAGTTGTGTTTCTGAGAACTGGCCAATTTGGAGGGAGCACAGGAGGGCTTTGTGCAGTTACTCTCAACACAGAGGTTTTTTTTCATTTTGGTTTGCTTCTCTCTGTAGTGTCGTTGGCCAAGCTTTGCAAAATAACCCATGTGCTATATTCAACAAAGTGGGTGCTGAGGAAATACTGCCTGTCTTGCTCAGAAAGCTTGCTGGGGGAAAGGTACAGACCATGTGAAGGAGACTGGAACAAAGTGCCTTGCTGTGGAGAGCAGCCAGACCAGGCTGGCATGGTGTGAACCTCGCCAGTGAATCGGAGCCTTCAAGATCTCTGGAGGGCATGGTTTGGCTAAGAGTGTCACAGTGGAATTTAGTTCAAACTTTATGATCCATTCAAACCAGGAAACCATTTCTCTCTCAAGAAAGAATCAAATTTTTTCAAGCTCCCCCTGTAAACCTCCCAAACCCCAAAAAACATGGCTCTATAGTTAAACCTTACAAACCCAGACTATTCAAAACACAGAGAGCTGATGGGGGATGGGGTGGGGGTGGCTGGGAAGGATGATCTGAATTCTAAAGATATTTCTGTCTCTCTAACCCTCTTAGTCCCAAATCTGTGGGCCTGAGTTTCTCATAGGTATGAAATGGAAATAATTAAAACATTTTCAGGAGTCCATTGGAGGTTTCAGAAGATTAAGAAGCAGAGAAGCTTCCTTGGCTGCAGGCAACTCTTAAAAAACTAGAGATGGTTTTACTCTCTTTGTATCTCTCGAATCAAAATAGTACAGGTCAAGAAAATAGCAACAAAAAGATTTGGCTGTTTGGGCGTACATTTTTCTTCTAGCCTTTCTGTCCCTGAAATACAATTATATCTCTTTAACAATTATAAATGGCTTTCTTTTGGCAATTAACTTTTCCACACCCTCAACCAGTTTTATAGGTCAGGTTTTGCTTGGCCCCAAATCCAGTACGTGGGTTTCATAGAACGGGCTCGCATGATTGTTTCTACAGCGACCACATGCTCACCATGCCTTTCAGAGATAATCAGCTTCAGCTTTGTAACTTTATGAACTTGGGTTGGGGGTTGTTTGTTTGTTTTTGTCTTCAGTCCAAAAGAGCCAGAGCTTCCTATTTTGGATCTCCTCTCACTCCAGAGCCTATGGTCTTTGAAATCAACAGAACTTGTTTTTACTAGAACCATCTCTCCTAACATTGCAATTCATCCTGACTTTTATGATCTTCCACCTTGTGGTGTCTGAAGAGCAAACCCAAGTAAATAAAATAACGAACCCAGCCTCGAAGGACCACCTCTTTAAGAAAAAGGAGTTCAACAGGGTGCCACAGTCCCCTGTGCAGCTGGGAAAGGCAGACAACTAGCCATACTGTTTCACACTTTTCAGATAAAACTTTGGCTTCTGTGTCACATCATCATCTCTGCTTTCTAACTACTTGGCGTGTCTCTCTTCCTTGCCGTGAGCTTATTAAGCCGTGTGGGAGGTAGGGGAATGAAAGAATGTTGTTCTCTAGACACTTCGGAGAATGGGTTTTAGAATGTGGCCAGAAGCACACTAACTCTTTCCACCCGTATCTTTAGGTTTCGTTCCCTTTTTGGCAAATAAAAATCACCACTCAGCTCTTTGACCCTGGAGTGTCTAATCTTTAAAACAGACAGTTGACCTGTTTCTCTGAGTGGGTTTAGATCTCAAGGGCCATGTGGTATCATTATAGGGGCCCAGCTGTGTACACATTTGTAGGGGGAGGTTTCAAACCCCCAAGGTTACTACTCCCTCTTGCTGGCTCCTGTTTATCTCCACCTCGATTGTTGGAATTTTGCTGAAGTGTGCACTATAGCTCTTCTGATTACCACAGCTCTGCAAAGAAAGTGTGTTGAGAAGCAATAAAATTTGTGAATTTCAGGTGCTTTTGATATTGTCACCTCCAGGATGCACCGGGCAGCTGGTTCTACAGGGTTTCTGATGAATAAGCCCGATGATGGACATGGCCAGTGGTCAGTGGAGAAGTGAAAGGAGGTCAACTCAGAGCTGCCTTCACCAGTAACATTCCTCTTTCCCTAGAATTTCAGAGTGCATGGATAGTGAAGCCGAGACAGTCATGCAGCTCCGAAATGAGCTGAGAGACAAAGAGATGAAGCTGACGGACATCCGCCTAGAAGCCCTCAGCTCTGCACATCAGCTGGACCAACTCCGGGAGGCCATGAACAGGATGCAGGTGAGCGCCCAGCAGCGTGGGCACAGTGCGAGGCTGTCTGGGAAGAAGCGTCAGGAGGCTGCCCCTCACCACACCCCGAGGCTGCATCAGAACCTGGTGGCAGCCCTCTGACCCCTGAGCCTTGTTCTCCTTGCAGGCCCTCCCACATATTGCTCAAAGACTAGTCTTATGAAAGCAGAAGAGTAACCATCCTCTCCTTCCTTTGTGCAAAACTTTCAGTGGCTCTGCTCTTGCCTCTCGCTTGTCCTTCAGCTGTCTTTCAAGGCCTTCACAGGACCCTTTGCACTCTTAATCCACCAACCACCCACTCGCACCTCCACATGCCAGGCCCTTCTTACCAGCCAGGGGGAGCCACTGACCGCTTCCTTTGCATGCCCAGGAGTTTCTCTTGCATATTGTTCCTCTACCAGGATATCCTTCTGCACATTCAAAAGGGACCCGTCCTTCAAGGCTCCACTTGATGCCTCTTCCTCTGCAAAGCCCTTCCGAGACATGCAGCTGGAAGAGTTGGTGCCCTCATCTGAATTCCTGTAGCTCTGTTCTCATGGCTCCTCTCACTTTCTGCCATAGGTTGAAGGCATTTAAGTCTTCCGAGCTATTCTTTCTTTGTATCCCTTTCTCTGGATATAGAACACCAGTGCTTAACAAATAGTAGGTTCTTCATGAATATTCACAGAATGAAGGACCCCTGTGAGTTCTACTAAATGGGACCTCACTGAAGAGTAGCATTTTCCAAAGGAGGTTCCCCGGAACATTCCCTCCATGGGAAACTCTGTGAAGGGAAAGTTCCTTGATCAGATACATTTGGGAAATGCCCCCTATGTGCCCCTCTCAGATTCACAATGCATAGCAGCTCATTAGTGGCTCTGAGAAGTCCTGCAGTAAAGAACCTGTCAAACCCAGAGTTGCTCACACCTCTTAGATAAGATTTCTTTTTGCTTATGACTCAGACTCTGGGAAACATTTCTAAGGACTTTTCAAATCTCAGCTCTTTGAATGGAGGGGCCCACCCCAGCCAGACAGGTCTCGTGAATACAGCCAAAGCAGCAAACACTGATGAATCTCTCTGATAGTGTGACTTTGCCTCAGCTCAACTACCCACTTGATCCCTGAAAGGGACTTTCACATTCCTCCCCCGGAAAAAGCTTGTTCGCATTATATCCACACAGTTAATGGGCTTCTCTCTTCCTCTTCGCAGAGTGAAATAGAGAAGCTGAAAGCTGAGAATGACCGGCTGAAGTCGGAGTCTCAAGGCAGTGGCTGCAGCCGGGCGCCCTCGCAGGTGTCCCTCTCCGCCTCTCCGAGGCAGTCCATGGGCCTCTCCCAGCACAGCCTGAACCTCACTGAGTCAACCAGTCTGGGTGAGTGGTGTCACCAGGCTGGGGGCAGGACAGGGCCTGCAGCTGGCACTCCGGTTTCTACTCCAGAGCCCCAAGATAAGCAGACCAACAGATCAAATGAAGAGGCAACAGGCGTGTGTGCACTCGGGGTGTGTGTGTGTCTGGGTGTGCGTCTGCTACCAACATGAGCCCAGCCGTAAGACCGCTGTCATGCTTCGCTCCAGCACACCAAGTTCTCCAAGTCATGAGCTTGGGTCCCCTCGCCCACCATGCTGAGTTCTGTTTGATCCATTTTAAGAGGCTGACCTGCAAGCTGTATGCTGCATACAAACCCCAATGGCAGCAGGTCCCCCTTGGGGCAATGGCTTGGTCTATGATCTTCCTGCCTTGAGGCTGGATTCCAAGCTGGCGCAGTAATTAGCGAACATGATCTAGGTTTTCTTTGTAAGCATATTAAGGCTGATGCTTTTGATTTCTTATCCATGATGCTGCTGTTGCTATTGTTTTGGTTCAGTCTCTCCCTCGCACTTCCATTTGGCAAGGTACATTGTCAGCCCGCTGGTTCCTTGGTTGATCCACCATTGGTTTCCGTGGTTGCATTCTCCATTCTGCCCTTTCCTCTTTCCCTACTTCCCCCACTTCCCTCGCACCCTGACACCTGGTTTGTCCTGCTGCTGTGCCAACAAGCAGCGGGGGTGTCAGGAAGCCAGCTTTGCTGTCCCCATGTGCCTAAGGCTGTTGATGTTTTCCATTCGCAGACATGTTGCTGGATGACACTGGTGAATGCTCGGCTCGGAAGGAAGGAGGCAGGCATGTTAAGATAGTTGTCAGCTTTCAGGAGGAAATGAAGTGGAAGGAGGTTAGTTGGATCCCTTTCCCTGCTCTGCCTGTCCCTTCCCCAGGTAGAACTACCTAGCTTAGTGATTTCGTCGTCAAACCATTATCACCTCAGCGCCTCAGGTGACTAGGAAATGCTACTAACACTTTCCTTAACTAACTCCCCAGCAAACAGTCCTTCCCTCTCTCGTGTTTGAAAAGTCTAATGAAGAGTACTAAAAACAGTCCCGTGTTGTGCTTCCATGCAATTAACTGAACACTAACATCAGCCAGCAATGGGTTTTCTGAGTTTAATATATTGACAAAGCACTTCAAAGGCAGATAAGCACGTTTAGCATGGAAGGCACAGAAAGACGCTAACCAAAGGCACCAGTTTTATCCAGTTGTCAGAGGCTGCCGATGGAGTAGACACTGGGAGATGGACGTGGCCAAGCGTAAGGAGCACACGTGGCCAACAGTGAAGCTGGTGGGACATCCTGCCTCACCACAGCTGGGGAACCTGAGTTTTCTGAGTAGTTCCTGTTCTCTTCCAGAGCTTAAGGAGGCCATACCCCCAGCAGAAACTATTTGGGGGTAGCAGTGGGGGTTGGCAAAGTTGAATTTTAGTCATTGATTGAATCGAAATGAAGCTATAAACGACTGTCTCTCAAATAAGTGGGAAAAGGCTTCATGAGTCACTATTTCAAGTCCCCTTCCATGTTTTATTATTTCTTAGCATTCTAGCTAGCATGCTTCTTGTAGCTTCCGAGAGCTAGGGAACTTGCAGCACCCACCAAAACAAAATGTCTGCCGCCAGTCTCATCTTCGCCTGGGTTTCCACTCTGTGGCTGGCTCTCTAGTCTCACTGAAGGGAATAGGCCCCGAATTTTAGAGCTGCCTGGGGTTTTAACACTACTTGAGCCTAGAAAAATCCTATGAAGAGCTCCACTTTCAGAGCTTGACTAGTAGAGTGATGGAACACCAAGGGGGAAATTCATTGTTATCATAAATGCAGGTGTTACCTGTGAATGCATTTTATTCGAGCGATCATCAACATGGACAGATAGATTTTACATTTGACAAAAGTTTATGAGTCACTTTTAAAAACTGTATCAGTTTGGATCATCGCAGAAGCCAGATGAAGTTGGTTGACTGGATGTTATTATTTCCCATGTTACAACTGAGAAACCTAAGGCCCAAGCATCTCTTGCTTAAGGTCACAAGGCAAGTGGTGGGGCCAGATCACCTCACTGCAAGACTCATGCTCTTTTCTCTGCTGATTTTGCTTAACTGCCAGACACAACAACCCTCCCCGCCCCCACCACTCTGCTAATGCTGTGTCCTTATGAGCATGTCAGATATTTTTTAAAAAGCCAAAAGAATGAAATGTTCTCCTAGCTTTTCTTTAACTAATGTGATTATGTAGTCCCCATTATGCAAAGCCTTGTGGGCAGAAATACAAAAAAATGGGGGAAAAATTATTGTGAACTTTCCAGAGTAGAACTAGTTTTTTGGATTAAGCTTGTTTTAATTTTTAACTAGAAGAAAAAGCAATGAACATTATTAAAAAACAAAAGAGAAGAAAAGAAAAAATAAAAACATTTTACTCTGAATGAGCTTAAGATCTAGCAAGGAGACAAGACAATGATTTACAAATAAGACGGGAGTTCCTAAAAACAAACAAGTACAGAATATAGCATTCTGTAAGTTAGTACAGAGCCATTGAAGCAATGCGAGCTCTGAGCCTGGTGAGTTAATCATTGAAGGCTTCCTGGAATAGGTGAGTTTGTAAGCACAGTTTTGAAAGGGAGAAATGACAGACAGGAGAGGGGAGAGCATTCCAGGCAAGGGATGTGATCTGTGCACTGTGTGCGATATGCATTTGGTAGAATGCATTCCGGGAGGAACTCCTCACTGCCTGGCCCACAGATTAATGTTTTAACAATAGAGCCCGGAAAATGAAAGACTCTTGCATTCAATCTAAGTTACACCTGGTATTAAAACAAATAGGAGACTTATCGGGGTAATCAACTTCATAAGTTATGTAAAATGTCTAATCACTATGTTATGCTCCTGAAATTAATAGATGTCAACTGTAATTAAAACACAAAACAATTATTTAAAGAAAAAAGCAAATAGGACTTTTATTCCCCTCTCAAACCATTGGTGGAGTTCTAAGACAACCTGAGTCCTTGCTAAACTGTGTCAGAAAAGACCCACTTGTTTTTCACCTGCATACATTTCCTTACCCTTAGGATTCCAGACCACACCTCTTTCTTATTGGCTGCATTGGAGTTAGTGGCAAGACGAAGTGGGATGTGCTCGATGGGGTGGTTAGACGGCTGTTCAAAGTAAGTGTTTCAAGGGGACGGCTATGGCAGTCTACCTGAAGTGGGAGCCTGGGCTGAGGGAGGGAAGGGCGATTTGTGTCCTGCACTGGGCCATCTCTCAGGCCTGTCCTTTCTCTGACATCCTTATGTTGCTGGGATAGAAGGGGGATGGTACGTAAAGACTGCTGATTGGCCGACGTGTTCCTGGCTGCCCTTGGCAGTGGTTGGCCAGTGAGTCATTACTCCAAACTTGAGCAACTACTTGAGCCTCTCACGGTGAACAGCTAATGTCCACATTTTCCCTTCACCTTAGAATTATGTCTTGTTGCATCTTTGGAGAACATGCTCAGGGGCTTAAACATCAGGTTTCTAGTCTTTATTTCAAAGGGATTTGATCCGACAGGCCCAGCATCCTTGCTGACACTTCAGTCTGTGATTTGTGCTACAAGTGATATTAACATCTGGTTATTGGCCAGTGTCAAGGACGTTGGCATACTTACTTTTGTATTCATTCTAATCACATCATTGGAGGGGGCGTTTACCAGGGCGACCCTTGAAACACAAGGTGGTTTGAAAAAAGCTTTTGGTATACATTTTTGTATTGTCCTGAATTAAGTCAACAGCTGTAAGTGTTCATTAATCGTATCCCCTGAGCAATACTAATAGCCCACGTTTTTTGTGCCAGAGACCATGCTAAGCTTTCTCTTTACATTACCTCAATTTATTTACAGGTCTGTAAGGAAGGTTCTAGTATTTTCCCAAGTAAAGGTGAGGAAAGTGAAGCTAGGGTTGGATCACTTGCCCAAGGTCATGAATCTAAAACTAGACTGTTAGTCTAGTTGTGTTAGTCCGACTTTAAAACCTGACTTAACTGGTACATTCTAGTCTCTTTCTAGCATCTAGATTCAGGTGGCTTCACACAGAGAAAGTTCTGTTCTTTGACCAAAGATCGCTCATCATCTTTACAGGCCATGTAGACTGGCCTAAGTGGAAATGTGCATGGTTTGGGGCAGAGCAGTCTGCTGCCCAGGCCAACACCTTCTCTCTCCTGATGGGTAGTCAGGACATCCTTGGATTAGAAAGACAACAGTTTGGGCTGAGAAGAGCCTGCGGGGTGTCACATGTGAGGAAATGAGACCATGAAAAGTAGAGGCCTATTATTAGGCTTCCACCTCAGACATCATCTGGTCACCTCATAGCCCGTGGACCGTCATTCCAAGTTTACTGACCTAAAACCTTTTGGTGACTCACCTAAGAGGGAACACTTTCCAAATTAACACACATTTTCCTATTTAAAGATCAAGAGCTGCTTTTTTCTAGCAGTCCTAGGTCTTGCTCCCTTTGTCATCAGTATGGTCTTTGCTCTGAGCCAAAAGAAGGAGGAGCTATAGAGATATTTCTTGTCAGAATTACTTTTTCATGAATTTTCCAACACCATTCCCAGGCGCTGATGTCTTCAAGACTTCAGCTGAACGTAGGAAAAGCAGCCTTATGTTTCTGTGCTTGACTAAACGATCCAGACTAAACGTTCACAATCTTGCTAGAGTTCATCCCCTCCACACACACACACACCACTAACCAAATAAATCTGTATTTTAAGAGGCCTGTGATAGTAGAACATCATCCCCGTAGAAAGTCAGCTCTGTCCCCACTCCTTCCAGAGCTTGATTTCAACGCAGGTATCAGCTGAGAAAGAAGAGAAGATGATTATAAATCGCCCAATGGAAACATGAGTCATGGGCAGATTTTTAGCCACATCTTCGATGGGGTCTTTATTTTACTTTTTCCAGGAATACATCATTCACGTCGACCCAGTGAGTCAGCTAGGGCTGAATTCAGATAGTGTTCTTGGCTACAGCATTGGAGAAGTCAAACGCAGCAACACATCCGGGACCCCCGAGCTTCTACCCTGTGGCTATCTGGTGGGAGAGAACACCACCATCTCCGTGACCGTCAAAGGTAACTCGGCGATTGCAGAGGTTGGAGCTTTCAGGAATTGCATTTTTTATGTTGTGATTTGGCATAGGACACTGTAGCCACAGTTTTGTTTGTGCAGATGGATGTGGGTTGTTGTCTCCCCCCCCCCCCCCCCCCCCCCGCCTTCGACCACAATTACTCTTACCTAAGCAAGTCTAACCGTCTTTAGCTTTTGCAACCACCATCGGAAACAAATAATTTCAGTTTATTGCTGAAATTATATAACAATAGGTCCCATTATCCTCATGACTCTGAGGTGATGGAATCTTAATAACCCTGTTAAAATGGGGCCCCACCAGTGCCAATGAATTACTCTTGCCAGCAAGCCTTGGACGTGGTCCCATTCTACAGATGGGGAAACCACGATTTGCTGTGGGCTAGAGGAGTCGCTCTGAGCACCCTGATGAAACTGCTGCAGCTCTTGCCCACGCATGATGCTGCTGGAGCTTCCGATGGCCTCATCACCCAAAGATGTTAAGCCCCAGGCCAAAGTGTGTTCCCTGGAACTCTAGGATCACAAAGTGTTTGGTGTGGGGGGGGGGTGGAGTTTCGTGGCCAAATAAGTCTGGGAAACTGCATCCTTATCGCCATTTGGGTTTGGGGGGATAGGGGAACAGGAGTGTACTGGTACATTAAAGGCTCTGATCTTTAATGTCCTAACTCCCGCTGTTCAGAAGGCTGTTTAATCCAGTCTAACACAAACATTTGACCGCAAAACCCCTTTTTCCTTTATTTTAAGAACAATCTAAGTAGTGGACTAATAAACACCGTACTAGGCGCAACCTTTGGGTTGCAACCTTTGGGTTGTCCCGGTTCTTACTTCCCTGAAGGCACTGATCTTAACTGTAGTTTAACAGGGCAATTTCAAGGTTGTTTTGGACAAGTTGTTTCCTGATTGGTAGGTTTTCCAAAAGCACCACAACATTCCTTATCAGCAGGAATCCAAATCTTGCTCTGCTTATGAGGAGTGGTGAGGTGTTGCCTAAACCTCACATGTAGCTTTATCTTGATGGCAAGTAAAATTTCACAATTGTGGCCTCAACAGCAAGTGACAGAAACCTACTGAAAACTAGCTTTAACAAGAAAAGAAACACATAGGCTCATGTGCCTGGAAAATCCAAGAATCTGCTTCAAACAAGGCTGGTTCCAGGTGTTCTGGCTGTGCCCTTGGGTCCAAGCCCATCACCTCAGCTCTGCTTAGTTTTTGAGCTCTCTGTACGTGAAATGACCCTGGAAACCCTGATTCATCTTTCTAGTTTAGGAACCTAAAAGAGAATGCCTTTCTGGAAAACTGACAGAGAATTCTTAGGGGCGATTCTGGCCAACCATGAGTCAAATGCCCATCAGCGAATCAGTCAGTGTGACCAGGGAGATGCACAGGCCTAGCCTGTCATTAGCCTACCCCTTTGGTGGATGAAGGGGTCAGCCCCACTTGAACCACCTGAAGTGAGCTCCCCATAAGAAAGGAAGTTCTAGTATGAGGGGAAGGAGGATGGGGTAGCGGCACACCAAAACAACAACTGTCCACTCCAAGAAACCTTTAAGGGAAGCCTTATATCATGGGCTTACATTGTATTTCATCCATGCTGTGACAAGCGTGCATTGTCACTTACAGGTGAGCACTGCAAGCACTGAGGAGTAAAACTGTGACCCGTTGCTGAGACCAGACCAAATCTCTGTAGAAACAGTGACAAGATGATCTGCCTCTGGGGAAGCTGCCACCCCACCCAGCCTGGTGTGCTGCTGCTGTCAGCACATCAAGTTGTTTTAGCATCCCCAGGGATCAGCTCAGGTTTATCGTTCAGTGATACCTGACTCTGCTGTTTTCCTGAAGTGCTGGAAACTTATGCCTTAAAAGCACTAAAAACCACTCAAGGGTTTGAGCTGAAAGAGGTTCTTGAGCTGCAGATGGTTCTCTTTAGTGGTCTAGAGAGTGGGGTGGGAGTCACTTGGCATGCTCTGAAGTGAGCTTGTCTGCAAAGTAGTCACTCCCCAGGGGTTTTGTGGCAAAAGACCCAAACAGCAACATCTACATAGAGAGAGGTGTTTGCGTTTTTTCCTCCGTTGTTATTTAGACTGGAGACCCTGGGCTCCAAACTTTTTTTTTATTAAAGATTTTTATTGGGGAACTGGGGGATGGGAACAGCGCTGGGGAATTGGGGAAAGGGGAACAGACAAGTTGCTGTCCTTTTGTTCTTCAGTCTAGTTGTGGAGGATGTTGCTTCACTGGCCCAAGTTGGCACCA
>NW_017731509.1:1846708-1853166 GCF_001890085.2 Hipposideros armiger | reverse complement strand
GGCCACACATGGTAGCCCGTGGCACCCCACTGCAGCAAGGGCTGCAGCCTACACCATTGCCGGCGACTCACGGCTGCCCAGCTCCAGGTCGAGCAGTTGTTCAGCATCTTAGCTGTAGAGGGCAGTGTCACTGACCCTCATCTGTGGGATCCGAACCAGGGCCCTCTGGCGTCCCAAGCCAGCTCTTAACCAATGCGCCACTCGGCCCGCCCTGGGCTCCATACTTTGCATCGAGGTTTGAGCCAGGGTGGGCTATCCTGACCTCAGTACTAGGAAAGACTTAGGCCTGTACCTGGAAGGCAAGTCATTTGGGAACTTTCATGGTCACCCTGGAACAGCCACTGCATTGAGGGGCTATTCTTAATTGGGGAGAATTAGAAAAAAAGTATATAAATGCATTACTAGGGTCTGTCTGCAATAAATAATAATTGTGTGGAAGGAAGATGCAATTATAAACAGAATAAATGCTCTTTAGTTTATTTTTTATGTACATATACTGGCTTTCTTGATGTGAGTTTTTAACAGAATTACTTTAGGTTCTGGACAAGTAACCTTGGATGGATCTTCTCCTGGGAGGGATATCAAGAACCTAGCTCTTTTAAAGCCAGCAGCCTTGATTATAATGGAGTCTCCCCAGGTAGGAAAGCGGAAAGATGAGTTTCCTCTTGATGTTGCTAAGGCTCAGAGGTCTCATCAATAGGTAGCATTTCAGCCTAGGTCTCCCAGTAGTCACATCCCCAAGTCACATGGTCCCACCTTGCATTTGCTCATTTTAAAGATAAAAGCACTGTTACATCTGCGTGTGGGCAACAGTGGCACCTGGCATGCAGGAGAGAGCAAAATGAGGAAAGAAGTCTAGGCTGCTGGCAGGTGTGGGAGACTCGGGTTTGATCTGGGCAAACGCCATCAGTATGGCAAGTCCAGACAGGCAAGCAGAACCCAGAGTCTTAGGACCTCTGTAGAGGACAGACAAGGATGGAGGGCCCAGATATGAAAGGTGAGTGGAATCCTGGGAAAGTCGGCCGATCCACGGGCAGAGCACAGTGTTGATGAGCAGGGAGTAGCAGTTTGCTGTTAGACTCCCATTCACCTGGATGGGCGGGATCTCAGATGAGCGGGCTGCCCAGGAAAGGGATGGCCTCAGGTCGTGGCAGACCCCGTTGGGCAAGCACAGAGCTCCCCTTTCTGTGGTGCTTCAAATGCTTGCTGTCTCTCAAATGCAGGGCTCGCAGAAAACAGCCTGGACTCGCTGGTATTTGAGTCGCTAATCCCCAAGCCCATCCTGCAGCGCTACGTCTCCCTGCTGGTAGAACACCGGCGGATCATTCTCTCTGGCCCCAGCGGCACTGGGAAAACCTACCTGGCCAACCGGCTGTCAGAGTACCTCGTGCTTCGGGAGGGACGCGAGCTGACAGATGGGGTCATCGCCACCTTCAACGTGGACCACAAGTCCAGCAAGGTGAGGAGGGCATCCGGAGGCTGCTGCTCAGCCAGGGGTCACTTTTCCTTTCAGAAATCTTGGTTCTATCCCACGCTAATGGGAACACAGCATTCCCTATACACTCCCCTTTGGTGGTTATAAAAGCCCTCTGAAAAAGGCCACAGTGGGGCCAGCAAAAGGGGAGGCTTTGGCCCAAAACTTCCCAGCCAGAAATCCTATCTGTAAGCTAATCTTTCGTTTCTTACGACCTGACTATGAGCTGGCACAATGCTCTGTGTTAGTAGCTCTTTAATGTCACCCCTGATGCGCCCACTTCAATTTACCAAGAATTAATCATGTGCCTAGAGTTGCTATTGTTTTTCCAAAACGAAACCTCCTTTTATGGAACAACAATAACGATAATAACAACAACAGCTCACATTTGCAGACTGCTTGTTCCATGACAGCAAACTGGCCACCTGTGCCACCCCCATTTCACAGTGGAGGAAACCAAGGCTGCAGGCAGTAGGCTGTGTGCCTAAGACCACTCGGAAGGCACTGAGCTCAAGTTGAAGCCTTGGACTCTGGAGACAGCAAATAGGTTCAATCCTGCTTCGCAGGGAGAGATGGAAATATTTGGATGATCTGACCTAGTCCCAGCTGAGGGTTGGGAAGAGTTTCCTCACACCTGTTCAGTATTCATCTAATGGGGTTGATGGATAATTAGCTCTGTCCAGCCCTCTGCAAACAGGCCTGAGGTCCCAGGTGAATTGGAAATAACTCCTAAGGTGGAAGAGCCTTAGGAATCACCTGGCATCCCTGAAGATGGGGATTCCTGGAGCTCATTCCTAGATGATCTGTTTTAATAGGTTGTGTGGGTCAGGAACTTGCACCATTCACCAGTTCCCCAAATGACTTAGTGGGGCCAGGACGTGAGAGAAGTGGTCCAAGCCTCTCAGTCAGAAGCCTCTGTGTCAGTGAGCTGAGGGAGGATATCCTGTCCCAGACCAGTGAGGGAAGGACCCCAGGCAGGTGGCGAGGGCTCCAGCCCAGGCTAGATTTCAGCCTCTGCTCACCCTCCCTGTGGCTGGGCACCTCATGCAGAGCACAGCTCACCAACTGTACCCCAAAAGCCTGAGTAAGGAAGGGAGTCTTGGGAGCCCTGTGCTTATAAGATGCAGAGGCTAAGAACCCATGATGGAGAGGGGCTGAAAGAAGGAAAAGTTACTAGTAACTTAGAAAGTTAGGTTTTTCAGTTGCTAGCAAGCTGCATTTTGACTTACAAGGGAGGTCCCGGGGAGGGTGTGTGTGTGTGTGTGTGTGTGTGTGTGTGTGTGTGTGTGTAGGAGGTAGAGGCTAGCATATGGGACAGTCTCATGTGATGAACACGCACTGGACAGGCACCAAGTCTGAATCCAGACCTGAAGTTTTCACCTGTGTAATCTCAGGCCAGCCACCTAAGTTGGATGTGCCTCACCTTCCCCATCTGTAAAAGGGAGCTAATCACAGCACCCACCCCAGGGGCTACAGAAGTTCATCTGTGTAAGGCATAGAGCTGTGCCAGGCTCTAGGGCATGCCAGCTATCATGATGATATTATTAGGCAGTTGTTCTGGGTTTTCTGGCTGGTCCTTCACTCAACATTTCAGCCCTTACCCCAGCCGTACTGGGCTGCACCTGGCCCCAGCTCCAGCCAATCCCCCAGCCGTTCTTCACAGTTAAATTCAAAGCTTACCCTTTACCCTTTCAACCAGACCTCCCAAGGCTCCCGCGTATGTAGACCGATCTCCCCCTGCAGTGTTGGTTGTCTGTTTGCCACAGTACTGATCAGCAGTACTTCTGTGTGGGAGGTCCCCTGCTATACTGATTCATCAAGGGCTTCTGTATAAACAGCTCTCAGGCAGGTGCTTATACGGGGCTTAAATAGCTTATCCAGAGATGTATGAGGCACTTGCCCTCAGGAGCTTCCTGGACAGTTGGCATAATAAGAAATATCAAGAAAAATGACAGCACTTGTAGAGAAGTGGTAAAGCAGGGTATGGAACCAGGCCTGGGCATCACCTTCCATGGTGCTGTGTTCTTGCCCTGTTACCTAGTGAATGCCCAAAGGCAAGACCCAGGCCTTCCTCTCCCCCTTCCCATGCTGCATCCCCTGAGCTACAAACCAACCCCCTGTAGCAGGCGGGTGCACAGCACGCGAAGGGCTTTTCCCCGTTTGCTGGCCCTGGGCAAAGTGAAGGCTCTGAGCACATGCATGGTCGCCAGTGCGTTCACCCACTTGTTCTTCCACTGGCCTTTGCAGGAATTGCGCCAGTACCTGTCCAACCTTGCTGACCAGTGCACCAGTGAGAACAATGCTGTAGACATGCCTCTCGTCATCATCCTGGACAACCTGCATCACGTCAGCTCTCTGGGCGAGATCTTCAATGGGCTGCTCAACTGCAAGGACCATAAATGGTAAAGGCCAGCTCCAGATCTCAAGGTCCCTGGGAGGAGGGCCACCAGGTGATGGGCACTGCATGGGGAGCTATGCACATACATGGCCAGGGTCAGCGTGGGGGATGGAGGAGGCAGCCAGCCATCTGCCTAGACACACAGACCCCGCCGGCCTCTGTGAGCGCCCCGTTCTCGAGCTTGGCCTTGACTCACAGAGTTGTCTTTTCCTTCATGTCCCCCACAGCCCTTACATAATTGGCACGATGAACCAGGCTACCTCTTCTACTCCCAACCTGCAGCTTCATCACAACTTCAGGTAAGGTGTCACTTTTTGAGTACCTGTTATATGCCAGGCATTGTGTAGAGCGGTTTTCCCAGCTAAGCTCATTTAATTCTCACAACAGCCTCAAGTAGTTAAATGTCTCATTCTCCGCTGATAGATGGGGAGACTGAGACTAGAAGAATTAAGTGACTCATCTGAGGTCACACAGCCAGCTGATCAGTGGCAGAGCTGAGACTTTTGAACCCATGTCTCTTTGACCCTAAGTCCTGGGGTGACAGAGTCAGGGAGGCAGCTCTGGGCAGGGGCTGTAGGCATGCTTGCCTCCCCTACCCACTCCCAGTGGTACGTCTCTCTGGCCCAAGTTGACATGAGCAATGACAGCTCTTATGAATGTCCCCATGTGGGTCTGTGGGCCTTTGAGTTCCAGCTGCCCCAGCACCGTACCAGGGTGCTCCCCCTGCTGAGGTGTGGGAGGCATTGGTCCACTCAGTTGAATCTGGGTGCGTTGCTGCCTTGCCATGGATAAACGCCCTTTGCCCCGCGCTGAGTCCCCTGATCCACTCCTCCTCTCCTGCTGGGCCTGTAGATGAGGGTGGGTCATCTTCCTTGGCTCATTTTCACTGGCCATTCTGCAGGCATCTCTGAGGGCGCTCTATTGAAAGTGGACCTGAATCATCATTATCAGAGAAATGGCAGCTCCTCCAGGCCACTAAGATCATGGCTCACCTCTGCATCCAGCTGTCCCTGTCCTGCCCGTGCTTTCTCCTAAACATCCCTCAAGTCCTTCTTTCTCCTCCTCCTCCCTCTCATCACTGCCACGTCATCTTCCAGGGCACTACTGCAGTCAGTTCTAACCAGTTTTCCTGCATGCAGCCTGACCCCGCGTCCTCTGTGCCAATGGCAGCTGGAGTGAGCGTCCTAGAATTCAGATCTGACCACAAACCCTCATGCTTCTAGTTCTTCAATGGCCACCCCCGCCATTGCCGCCAGAACGGAACCCAGACTCCTTGGGTTGGCAGGTCAAGCCTAAAGTCTGGGTACACTGAACCCCTGGCAGTTTCCACAAACACCCCAAACTATTTCTGATGCCTTCACAAATGCTACAGGGAGCTCTCCACCCCTTACCCACCCCCCTGTTCTTGCCTTTCCTTATGGGGCTGCTCCATCCATTCTTCCAGTCAGCCCAGACATCCCCCACTCTAATTAGCCTTCCCTGAGTCCCCAGGATTCATCAGGTCTCATTCCTCTGATTGCTTATCTGCCTCTTCCAACAAGACAGTAAGCTCCTGCGGAACAGGGACGAATGTGTCTTAATCACCGATAGAGCTCCATAGCCCAGCACAGGGCCTGACACAAGCACAAGACGCAGTACGTTCAGTGGTTAGAGCTCAGACTTGGAGCTGGGTTGTCTTGGTTCTAATCTTAGCTTTCCTATGAATATTAACTAGCTGTTTGATCTTGGACAGGTTACATAACCTGTCTGTGCTTCAGGGCTTCTATCTGTAAAATGGGGTTGGTGATAATATCTGCATCACAGCGTTGCCAGGAGGAATTGTGAGTTAATATACTTGGCAGTGTTTGATGCATCGTGAATCCTATTTTAGTATTAATTAGCATATACACCTTCCAGTTCTAATGTGCTTTGACTCTTGAGGTTAGCCATCATTTTTATCACTGTCATCATCACTGAAAAGCACTCCTGCCTTCCCCCAGGTGGGTGCTTTGTGCCAACCACACGGAGCCCGTGAAGGGTTTCCTTGGCCGGTTCCTGAGGCGGAAACTCATGGAAATGGAGATCAGTGGGCGGGTGCGGAATGTGGAGCTGGTAAAAATCATCGACTGGATTCCCAAGGTCTGGCATCACCTCAACCGCTTCCTGGAGGCTCACAGCTCTTCGGACGTCACCATAGGTAGGTGGGAGGCTTGGTGAGAGCAGGCAGGTAGGCTGGCCAGGGAGAGCGCCTGGAACTCGGGCCCCCTCAGAGACGGTCCTGGAGCTGTTGGCAGACACAAGTCAGCTTGATGCTGTACTGTCCTTGCAGATAGAGATAGAGGCAAAGGGACAGTCACAGCCCAAGACAGACCCCAGACAGCCAGTCATCCACTGCTATGTCTCTCCCCTCTCGCCCTGCACAGTGCACTTGGGCTGATCAGTTGTGAGAGATTCCTCTAGCCCGGGCGGATGCAGAAACTGCCAGCTCAGTGAAGAGTCCCACCCCAAGGCTCCCCCAAGTGAAAACCACCCTGTGGGGTTAGCTTTGTTTTGAAAATAAAGTAAAATGGTACTAACATTCCTGAAGCTTAAGGATTTAGAACTGGG
>NW_017731509.1:1772721-1846618 GCF_001890085.2 Hipposideros armiger | reverse complement strand
TGGGGGAGGATCGTTGATTCACCCACCATCCTGATATAATCATTTTAATTTAAGCTTGTTGTTTCTGCCCTTGTCCATATGTAGATGTTTTATTAAGTTGCTATCACAGTATACATACAGTATGTTCTTTGTCACTTCACATTGTCCCCTGAGCATTCTGTGTTGCAACTTCTGTTTTACCATTCTTTTTAAAGGCTGACAAATAATCAAATGTGGATGTACCATCATTCGCTTAACCATTTCTGCTCTCTTGGACATTTAATGTGTTTGCATTTTCAAATGTCAGGATTAATGATGCCACAGTGAACATCTTTCTCCATAAAGCCTTTCCTCTCTTTTGGGTAATTTCCTGGGCAAGAGAGGTCCCAGGGTGGGGTTATGGAGTGTCCTGTTCTGTGACCACCAGCCAGTAGGTGGTATTTCTGCTGTCGCTCAGAAAATCCAGGGTTCCTCTTATGAGGGACCCTTGGACTGTGGCTTCTCCTGACCCCCACAGTTCAACGCTGACCGATATTCACTGTGGTCCCCAGGTCCCCGGCTCTTCCTGTCGTGCCCAATTGATGTGGATGGCTCCAGAGTGTGGTTCACCGACTTGTGGAATTATTCGATTATCCCCTATCTCCTGGAAGCCGTCAGAGAGGGACTCCAGGTGAGAAGCACACCAGACGCCAGCCTCCTAAAATCAGTGGTATTCTAGTGACCGGATGAGTTGTACTTATCTCCCTCTTCAGGAATCTGACTGACATGAGGTGACAACCCCTCACCTGTGAGGCCGTCAGTCTAGCTCAGGTTAGGGACACACTTGGCTGTAAATCCTGGCTCTGCCACCTGTTAGCTGTGTGACCACAGGCAAGTCATCTAGCTTCTCTGTCCACAGTGCTCTCATCAATAGAAAAGGAGACTAGTACTCTGCCACGCAGAATTGTTGCAAGGGCTAAATGAAATCATGGCTGTCATATGCTCGGCACAGTTAGTGCGAAGAAACAGAAGCATACATGTGTGTAGCACTTCACAGTTTACAAACTACTCTCCTATCTGTTTGGTTCAAGCCTTGCATTAGCCCTGGAACACAGAGATTTTTTTTTTGTCTCCATTTTTCAAATGAGAAAAATTGAGTCTCAGAGGGGAATAAGTGACTTGTTCAAAGTCATAAAAGTAAACCGTGAAGAATCTGGGATTTGAGTCCAGGCCTCTAGCTACAATTCCAGGTTCTCAGCCCTCAGCCTCGTGGCCCTCACTACCTGCCATCAGGAACCCCCACGGGTGACCCTGGGGCCCATGAGGCTGCAAACCAGGGCAGGAGGGAAAGCATAGATTCTTCACTTCTCACTCAGCCCAGGGTTTAATGTTAGGAGCTCAGCAGTCAAGTGGAACTTGGGACAGATTTACTTCTGAGCATGGAGGCAGCCTGAGAAGTTCTAGGCTCTCTGCACCCCACTGAGTAATTAGCAGGCATCATATGCAGTTGAATAACCTGGGAACCCCCCCAGGACTTCTTTGTTCTTCAGTCCTAGGCAGTGGGAGACACAAGATGCTGTTTTATACCTGTGGGGGGCAGTACACAGTAATGGCTTCGGTCAGAGTTTGTCATTTCTGTACATTTGGCGGAGCTGACGAATGTTCGACTGCTTTGTATCTATAACGTGTAATAGCTATGATAGTCTTCAGAGGTGTTCAGGACAACAGGAACTAGAAGAGGGCAAGAAAGCAGAGGCATGCCACCTTTTTGTGAGACTCAGTCGCTCAGTGCAAGGCAGGAAAAGTCATCGCTTTCTTGTGCTGAGAGGTCATTTGAAGGACAGTCTTTCAAGAGTGTGGGAGCGACCAGGGAAGGCAGCCAGAGTTAGCATTTTAATACACTGCTCAAAAATGTGCCTTCCTGCCCCAAACCTATGACCTCATTGTCCCGATGAGCCCAGGAGACCCTGAATCTACTGATTCGTGAGGAAGCCTGGTGTGTTCTTCATGCCTCTGGTTTTGAAGGAAAGTTTGCTGACTTCTATTGAGGGCCTGCTACTTCTTAGGCCCTGTGCTAGGGGCCTGACACGCATGAGCTCATGTAGTTCTAAAGCTCAGTGAGCAACTTATAGATGAGACGAAGACTTACAGGAGCTTTGACCCTTACCCAGGTTCACTCAGTGGGGCATGGGGAGCCAGCGTTGGAGAACAGGCCTCAGCATTGGCTTCCAGAAGCCCCTCCAGCAGGCACATCCTTTCCTGGGGGAATTGTGGCATCGCCTCCTAGTGGATACCAGATACCTTTGCAAGTTTTGACTCCTGAATCGTACATGTTTGTGCATGCGCGTGTGTGCGTGCGTGTGTGTGTGTGTGTGTGCGCGTGCATGTGTGTGTAAGTGTGCGTGTAAGTGTGTGTGTATATGTAACTGTTTGGAGGTTCTTCCTTAATGTGTGCCGTGGTTCCTCCGTTTGTGATATACATTTCCATCCCACAGAGTCAGCGGCTCACAGTGGCCCAGCTTTTAGTCTCTGATGTCTTGGCTCCCTGTTCCTGATCCAGTGAGGGTGCCAGGCTCCTCCCTGCTTTGGGGAAAGTGAATGTCCTATTTGCCTGTCTATCCAACTGTCTCTGCTGCTTCTTAGAGCTGCCGCAGGGCTCTGCACTGGGGCCAAGGAGCTTTTTGATATTTCCTTTACTTGCCATGGTACTCACCAGCCATTCGTCACCTGGACATGAACACATCCAGCAGCAAGCAGGGAGGCTTGTAAAAATATGTCCTGTTCCTGCAGATGATGTTAGCATGTGCCCGATGCACATTTGTCTGATGACTTAGTTCCCAGCCCTGTTCCCCTTTGGAGTTGTCATTGTACACACTTTGGAGTTAACAAAGTGTCTAGTCTACAGAGCAACTCGTACGACCTTCATCTCCCTAGTGGAGTTGGAAGCATGTGGGGGCCCTTTATCAGATGACTCAACCTGCTCTAAGACCCTGGGAAAATCTCTCTCCTCACAGCCTCAGGTTCCCCATCTCTAATCTGAAAAGTTTGGGCTAGAAGAGTGTTTTTTCAGGCTGGCTTCTATGGAGCCCCAAAATTCCTCAAACTCCTCAGTGGTGTGGGGTCAGGGGAAAAGAGCAAATATTTGAAAACCACTGGGCCAGCTTCTTTCTGAGGACTTGATGAGCTCTGAATTCCGGCTTTTGTTCTTCTGCAGCCCTGAGCATCACCTCCTCCAGGCTGGAGGATGGAGACAGAGCAGTAGCTGTCAGAAATGAGGCTTGGGTTCAGCCGCAGCCGTGTGAAGTCGGGCTTGAGAAAGGCAGCCTGGTTCCACGGGGAAGGCCCTTGGAGGGAGACGCTTCTAAAACCTGCAGGAATGTTCCTAATCTGGATGAGGCTTCCTCAGTTCTAAACATCCCCAGATGCTTGTGTTCCCTTCCCTGCTGACACACACACACTCCACCTTCACATATCCTTACTTGTTCTGACTACAAACTGCCTTTAGAATGCCAGACTGAATTCTCAGGCCTGAGACTCACCACCGCCCCTGGTTAAGGAAGATTTAGCAACAGATGGGCCCAGAGCGCTAGACGGGAGGGGTGCTGGTGCCTGAGAAAATGATGAGGTCGTAGGAGGCTGTGTATGTCATGAGTGGAGGAGGCAGCCAGCCATCAGTGAAGTGAGATGGATGGGCCCATCTGCAGCGTACACAAAGGTCAGAGGCGGCCTAGGCATGAGACAGCTGTAGGAGACAGAGCGCCCAGCCCGGATTGTCCTCATCTGGAGTCAGTCAGGAAGCGAAGAGAGGGAAAAGGCCCAGACAAGGAAGCTGGAGTCCTAGGTTCGAATTCGGCTCTCCTCTGTAACCTTTCACAATTGGCTCCTCTCGTTAGACCCTAATTTCCCCATCTGGTATACGAGGGGGCAGGCCTAGGTGACCCCAGTTCCTTCCAGCTGAGGCAGCCTATGACTTGGGAAGACATGGCTTTGTCAGTCAGAGCTCGGTGCTCTGTCCCCCTGTCAGAGCCTTCCCCTCTCTTTCCTCTCAGCTCTAGGATTCCGGGAGGGCAGAGGGGACAGACAGGGAGACTGCGTTGCAGGTATAATTCTACCATGGAGCCTCACTGCAGGCACTGTGGTCCAGGAGTCTCTAATCTTTGTATCCCAGGGGCCCCTGTAGAGGGGGTGCCTTCCAGAGCCACGGAAAGCACTGTCCTGGGATGGAATTACACCGCCAGAGGAGGCATAATGCTGGGATTGGGGAGCTTTTCAGAAAGCTGCCAAGTCAGGGCTGCAGAAGAGGTCTCAGGCCCCCTCCTTCTTTGCCTCTTTTCAGCTCTATGGAAGGCGGGCTCCCTGGGAGGATCCTGCCAAGTGGGTGATGGACACCTATCCTTGGGCGGCAAGCCCACAGCAGCACGAGTGGCCTCCCCTGCTGCAGCTCCGGCCTGAGGACGTCGGCTTCGACAGCTACTCCATACCTCGGGAGGGCTCAACGAGCAAGCAGATGCCCCCTAGTGACGCTGAAGGAGACCCGCTGGTGAGTTCTCTGCCCGCAGAACGGCTCCGCCTTCATCGAGCACTTACTGTATTTGGTGCATGAAGCAAGGTGTGCGGGAAACACAGAGGAGACCAAGCCCCGACTTTGCTTTGGGAAGCTGTACCCATCCCAAGAGTGGGGACCCTTTGCCAGTATTTTCTTCCATAGTTTTAGTTTTTCACTCAAGCCTTTAACCCTTCTGAAATTGTTTCTGGTGTAAAGCAAAAGGTAAGAAACTGATTTTTCCCCTAAAGTGTCCCTACACCACTCTTGGCCCTATGAATTGAGTGCCACCTTTATCATGTACTGTCCTGCTCCAGTGATCTGTGCAGACACAGAGCTTGCTGAGGAGCAGAGGCCTAAGCCAAGAGATCAGGGGTGCAGGCAGGGAGAGGTCTGAGGGCAGGAGGGGTCCTGAATCGGGGTCCCATGGCCAGTGAGGTGAGTTAAGTCTTTAACTGCCTGAGCTGCCTATTTACTCTACAACTGCTAAAGCAACAAAGGCCCTTTAAGAAAAACCTGGGCCATGGATGGTAACACTACAATGATAGCACAGTAAGTCCTCACTTAACGTCATCAGTAGGTTCTGTGACATTAAGTGAAACCACATATAACGAAACCAGTTTTACCATAGGCTAATTGATATAAACAAGAGCTAAGGCCCTAAGCACCTCATCAACATTATAACAAAACAGCGGTATTCTAGGACCTGCTGTATTCTCTCTGCCTATATAAGACGCATACATAGTCATACTGCGAAATTAGACCTGACAAAGCAAAAGCCCTACAAAATGCAGTGAGAGCAAATATACTAGAACCTCCCATGGTTAAATATTATTATCATGCCTTACACTGAGCCCTGAGCTTCCTTGGCAGCTAACGAAAAAGGAAAAACAGCAGGGAGTATTACTTGCATTACCTAATGAGAGAAAATATTCATGAGGGGTGTGGCAGCGTTAACAGATAGCTGATTTGCTGTTCTCTCCCTAGTGACTAAATGATTTGTTAGATTAAAAAAAGTAACAATAGATGTTTTGGGTTGGCTTGACTGGTGGAATAGAGCTGAGGTCCTGTTGATGCTCTTTAAACAGGAACTATATTTTAAATGGATTTATTACTTGTATTACTATGCATAACCTAATTCGCAGCAGTTATGATACATAATGGTTTTACAGAGGAAAGGATCAAACTTTAAAAAACCGTTTCTAACTTTGCCCATTGCTAAAAGCCAAAGTCCTGGAGATATTTGTAGTGGGTGCAAGCTCATGAGGTCATAACTTCACATAAAAGTAGAACTTAGGATAGCTAGAGGAGAGAATAGCTGGCTCGCCCCCAGGCACTCTTTTCTTAACCAGGAATATCTGTATCACTGAACACAGAAGGCATTTTGGTAAGACCTGGGTTCTCGGAATAGTTACACAGAATGCTCCTTCCAACCTCAGGCCCCCCAGCAGTGAGCTGTGCCAGTCCAGCCACTCCTATTCACCAAGTTAGGTATTTGGTTTTCCTCCCAAGTCCATGCTCTGCCCAGGCCACAGGTCTCTGTTATAACGGCTCCCTTGTGTATTAGTCTCTCTCCTCATGGGACTGAGACCTCCAAGAAAACAGGACCCACTTGTTTGCATTCCGGACCACGTACTAAGGGTACATCAGGAATGTTTGATGAGTGAATAAATAATCGCAGTGGCACAGGGTCGGTCACTGCACTTCAGCTCCACCCTCCCCCAGGTGCGGCTGTGCTTCTGCAGCCAGCCTCACTCAGGAGACTGCTGGGCATCCTGAGGGGCAGTTGGCCGATGGCCATCGGCTCCCTATCTTCCTAACTTACTTGCTAAATAAAATATAAAATACATGCATACCATGTATAGTTATAAATAAAATAAAAGTACGTTTTGTAGTTCCCCATCTCCACTTCCAAACAAATAAACAGTAGAATCTATCAGGGACGATTTAAGAACACTGTCTTGAAAGTCTTTAAGTCAGACGATGATGATGATGGTGATGGTGATAGCAGATCACATTTATTGAACACTTATCCCGTGCCAGGCCCTACTCTCAGGGTTTAATACACATTTTGTCATTATGTTCCCTCCTTCAGCCTAGGGGATGGGTGCTACTATTCTCTCCATTCTCTAGAGGAGGAAATGCTGGCTTGGATACAGTAGGTAATTTGGCGAACCATCCTTGAATGGGAACCCAGGCCTCTGGGCTCTGGGGCTTTGCGTGTTCCTTACCCTTTGCCTCTCTGAAGGCCTTGGCAGGAGCTGGGGCTCAGGTGGCTCCCGGCTGCCCTCTAGAGTACAGATGAGCTTGATTCTCATCAAAGTGGGAGGGAGCCCTGTGCTTTGGAAGTCCTCGGTGCTGATGACTGCATCCCAGAGGCAGGGGCACTTGACTGGCATCTTTACCCAGGCTTAGGTGAGGTGTGCCCCCTCCCAAATAAAAATAAATGTCACATTTACAGGAGACCTTCTATTTTGTTTTTCATGCTCTACCTATATTAACTCAGTGCATGCTATAACGTTATAGGGCAGGTACAGTTATTTCTCATAGTTGACCAGTGAAGAAACTAAAGCACAAAGAGGTCGAGTAGCTTGTCCAAGGTCATACAGCTTAGTAAGGGGTGGAGCCAGGAGTGAACCCTGGAGGCCTGGCCCTGGAGGAGGAGGCGTGAGCTTTGCAGAGGCCAAGGATGGGCGGTGGCCTGGACTGAACGCTTGCTCATGCTCCTTGCTCTTCCCCCAGATGAATATGCTGATGAGGCTGCAGGAGGCAGCCAACTACTCCAGCCCCCAGAGCTACGACAGCGACTCCAACAGCAACAGCCACCACGATGACATCCTGGACTCGTCCTTGGAGTCCACTCTGTGACAGGGGCCTGGACACAGAGCCTGCCCACCTTCTCCTTTCCTCGCCCCACTCCGCCTCCATCCTCTGCACCACCCTGAAGATGCCCTCCTGAGCCAGCCCCCAGTCGCAGCATGCCAGCTGCAGGAATACCAAGACCCCTCGTCCTCCAGCCTTGACCTGGGTGCAGGCATCCCGGGCCAGCCGCCTTGGGACTGCTTCCTTCCACAGCGAGAACTGCACTATCTTTGGTTTTCTTTTCATTATTGTTTTGCCTTGTTGCTGTGACCTCCCTAAGACACTAAAGATACTTCTCGGGAAAGGATTATCACCGTTGAAAACGAAAAGGGTTTAAATAAAACACAAACCCCACTTGAAGCTCTGAAACCAAACAGCATCCCGCCATGAGCTGCCCAGAGACAGAAGAGACTGGAGTAAAGCTGGAGGCATAGACAGCTCAGCTCCCCCTCCGCACAGACCCTCCAGCACCCCCATACCTGCACCAACCCACCCTCCTATCCAGCCTGCCAACAGAGAACTGGTGCTAACTAAGAAGGGCACTTGCTTTGGTCACACAACAAACGACAGAGCTACAACGCAGGGAAAAACCTTCGGGGAAAAAACAACGCGTGCTTTCTGTTTTGTTTTTTAAATGGTGCTCTCCTTATCCGAGAGGTATTCTGCCTGTTCCAATTCAACCCACACCTTTCAGATACATCAGCCTCCGATTAATCCATGAGCGTGAGTGAAGGAGTGAGAATGCCTGAGCAGATGTGCTATAATGCAGAACAGCATGTGTCTGTTTCCTTCTTATATATAAATGAATCAGGTTTTGTTTTTTTCTGCCGACACTGTGTACAGTGAGAATTGGTCTACTTTGGAGAACTGATTACCCCTTTGAAAAAGGTTGAGTTCCTCCCTTTCTGACTCTTTGATTTTGAAGATTTTTTTCTTCTTTCCTTCTTGGTCAGAACCAATCCTTTGGTGAAAGTAAGAACCGCAGGAGTTGAGTTTTGGTTTGGTCCTGCTGAGTTTTGGTTTTCCGTTGTCCATCCTCACAGTTCTATACACTCGCCGCCTCCTGCTGGGGCTGGGGCTAGTCGCCGACGTCCAGTAAAATGGACCAGGACCCCACCCTCAGCACGTGGGTGAGCCGGGACCTTGCCTTTCCTTCTCGTCCTCAAGGCTTTAGATTGCACGTTGACACCTCAAGCGTGCCAGCCCCAACCTCAGGTGGGGTGGTGAGGTCACCTCGCGAAAGACTTGCACTTTCCTCAGAACCAACATGACACAACTCAACAAATGGGGGGCAGCCATTCCCTCCAGAAGCCCCAGCCCCGGCCTCCATCCAGAAAAGCCTTGCCTGACCTCTTCGGTGCTGACCTTCCCAAAGCGATGCCTTACTGGTTTTGTACTAACCATGTTCATTTATGAGTGTCATGCCTGCCTGGGGTCCATTTTGGGTTTTTCTTTTTTCCCCCCATCAGAGCAAACAGGGCTAAAAAGTCATCTACTCATTAGGAGAACTCAAGTTGCTGTGACTTTTTTCTCACCCAAAAGACTCATTTGTGTGGATGTGTGACCATGGGAAAAAGAAAAAGGAAAAAAATAAATAAAAAGATTCATTTTTTTTTTTTAGGTTCTTATCAGTCTCCAGCTAACACCCTGACTGGACAATGATGTGTCTTGTGCAGGAAAAGGCACAAGTTCCTAAAAGTCTCCATGACATCGCTGATATATGCCATGCTACCACGTGTCTTGAACATACTGGTATTTTCTTTACAGAGTGTAGTAAACCTTTGAGTTCGTGTCTGTTTTATAAAGAGAATCTTTATTCGACCCCAGTGGGGGAGTCTCTGTTAATGATCAGGGTTTTTATTCCATCTTGACATTTTTTATTTCTGAAGGTCCATCTCTATAGTTTTTCTTGTTACCACAAGAGCTTGACCTGAAACTGCTCACATTACATTGGATGACACCATTTTCTTCCACTTTGAAAGGAAAAAGGGAAATTGTCCCACTAACTGGTGAACGGAAAACCTCTCAACACTGTCCCTGCTTTAGTCTCAATAAAATCAGACTCTATCCTGCTAAGCCTTCATGAGTCATCTGGGTGTGTGAGTGTCTTCTTCTGTTTTGTTTTTCATAAAGATTTTTTAAACCATATATTTAGCCTGTGACCACAGGCCAAACCCTGAGCCTTCTGGTAGACCTGAAGAGTGGTCCTTCTCAATTTATCTCCCAATGATGACCTTACACTCATACTGTGAATTTGGGAGGAGGTAAAATTGACTTCTCCTCGTGGGCAGTTTTCCCAGTCACCTTGTGAGTAGACACCTGCCAATATTATTTGAAACTCTTTTTCTTTCTTTCTTTCTTTCTTTCTTTCTTTCTTTCTTTCTTTCTTTCTTTCTTTCTTTCTTTCTTTCTTTCTTTCTTTCTTTCTTTCTTTTCTTTTCTTTCTCTCTCACCTCCCTCCCTCCCTTCCTTCCTTCCTTCCTTCTACAAACCCTCTCTTTCTCTTCTCCCCTCTCCCACAGACTTCCCTCCCACTGGGTCCAGGCTCAGAACCGAGACCTGTGTCCCTGGTGTTACCCAGTTAGTGAATGGTGATTTTAAGTAGTGTAGCCCTTGTATGATTTACAACTCAGTGACCTTCCTAAAATTTCGGGAAGCAGGGTTGTCTGATATGCACATTTCTTCTCTTGCTCATATTTTACTTTAGTGTCACTCACCTTTGACAAAGTGACTTTGTACTCATTTAGGGCTCTGTCTGAAATGCTTCCATTTTGCCTTTTTCTACAGTTAGGCTAATTTTGAAATGTACGAAATTCTATGCAACATTTATGTTGAGTTACCAATGGAAGCCAAAAGTTTCCCAAACTGCCAAGAATTATACAGGCCATAAATGAGATGGGAATACCTTTTAATTTAAGGTTCGGGGTGGGGTAGGGGTGGGACAAGGAATAAGATTTGCCTAGACCTTTGTTGTATCTTGGGGACATTTTTTATTTTCTCGTTGATGCTCTAAACGTCAAAATTCTGTGTATTCAGATTTGATCATGGCGAATCTACTTCAAAAAGAAAAAATCCAACTTTGTGGATATTAAAATGGAAGGTTTGCTGTTTTGATCTAGTCGTTTCCAGTGGAGCAGTTTATGAAATATGTTCTATAAGATGTACATTTTTCCATTGTAACATAGAAATTGTAAATAATTGATTAAAGTGCTGCATTTTGATGAATTTTTTCTAGCCATTTTTAAAGAGAAAACTAGGAATTGAGTATTTTGTGTACGGTTTGTTTCCATCCGCCCCTTCCTTCATCCCTCCCTCTCTCCCTATTTAATTTTCATTTGTCAGGAGGTTTTTGGATTTGCCAGTGATCTGCTGGAGATCATGCCCCACATCATAGAGAATAAAGCTGATTGTACCAGTCTTAAATTATTCATGATTCAATAAAATTGATGCTATTTATTCAGATTAGTGGTTTGGCGTTTATGTGCTAGAGCAAGTCCTCTCGTTGAAGTTCAATTTCATGTCAAGAGGAAGTCATTCTCATTTGGATGCAACAAACACAGAGCCCAAAACGTTTGCAAACCCATCTTTGCCACTATGTCATCAACATCCTACCTCATCTCCATTTCTCCTCTCAGTTGCTGCTACTCATGTGGACCTTGTGGAAATGCCGATTCTGATAGGAGGACCAGGGTGGGGCCTGAGAATCACAATTTCTAACAAGCTGCTGGGTGACACCAATGCTGGGGGCCCAAGACCGCACTTGGAGTAGCAAGCCGTATCCGAATCCAGCCTGCCCCCCTGGTCAACCCTTTGGCACAAGAAAGACTTTTTCAATATATTGAGTACTTATTTAATTGCCACATGCTTTCCCAGATCCTCCAATATAATCTGCAAAATGACCCTGAGGAGGTAAGTATTCTTATTCCCATTTTACAGGTGAAAAAAAAATGGGCTCAGAGAAAACAACTTACTGAGAATCTTATATGCCAAGAGATGAGGGCTGGAGTGTCAGTTTCACCTTCTGACCCTAAACTCTACCTCACTGGCTGCTTCTAGGGTCCCTGGTCCATGTCTCAGCCGACACCCATGGCAGAGCACAGGCAGTGGGAGAGGGGGATGATGTCACACCTCAGTGTTCACTTCTAACAGCAGCAAGAAACATTTTAAAGGCTTGGTTTGAAGTAAGGCCTGTGGGTTTACTGAAATTGATCCTACACAGCTGGCTCAACTAGTAATGACATGAAATATCTAACTCTGTAATGCACAGCAATGGCCCAGCCAAGGAGAGATGAAAAATCCAGATGTTTAGCACAGGCAGTTTTTAATGCCTGTCAAGAAAAATAAAGGGGAGCTGGTGCAATGGTTGGCAACTAGATATCCCGAAATTCCAAGATTTTTCATGTCACGTTCTACCTCACTGCCACACAATATATTCTAATGATATCTAGAAAATATGATCAGCATATGTAAAGGGCATGAGGGGTTAGAGGACTTTTCAAAAAGGGGGAGGAAGGGAACTGCATGTAAGTCTTGATTGTGTGCCAGACTATCCTGAGAATTTCACCTTATCACTTGTAATTACAGCACCTCCAAGAGGTGGATATTATTATCTCCACTTTACAGGGAGAAAACTGAGATGAGGAATGTTAAATAATTTACATGGTAGGAATGGAATTCTCAGTTTCTCTAATTCTAAAGCCCATGCCCTTTCTGCCACACGATGCTACTACCATCACCTGAGGTTGGACTTTGAGGGGCGGATTACACATCCCGTCTACATTAGTTGTATAACAAATTAGTCCCAAAAGTTAGCATCTTAAAGCAACCAACATTCTCTCCGGTTGTGTGGAGCAGGAGTCCAGATGTGTCTTGGCTGGGTCCTCTGGCTCAGGGTTTCTCATGAAGCTGCAATCAACATGCCCTAAATATTTACAAATATTTTAAAGCAGGAAATATATAAACCATCATATTTAATGGTAAAATATTGAATGTTTTCTCTTTCAGATTAGGGGACAGATAAAGACACCTCCTCTCATCACTTATCATCACAGTAGAGACTCCTAGTTGGTACAAAGAAGCAAGAGAAATCCTGAGGATTGGAAAGGAAGGACTTAGATTGTTTTTATGCACTTAGGTAATCCAAAAGAGTTCAGATTATTAGAAATAAGTTGAATAGTGCTTACTTCAGCAGCACATACGTATACTAAAATCAGTTGAATAAATTTTCTGGATATAAAATCAGTACACGAAAATCCGTTGAACATCTATATTGCAGCCAAAAGTTTAAAAAATACCAATTTAAGAGCATCAGAAATATCAAATACCTAGAAATCAGTGCAATGTAAAACATGTAAGATCCCTACATAGTAATCTATAAAACATTGGAAGAAATTAACAAAGACCCCAAGAGTTGGAGGGATATACTATGTTTATGGATTAGAAGACTCAGTGTTGTTATAAAGATGTCAGTTCCTCCAAAATGGACTATAGATTTGATGCAGTCCCACTCAAAAGCCCAAATAGTTTTGAGTTGACAGTTTGATTTTAATATGTATGTTAAAATGAAAAGGTGAAACATAGCTAATGAAGAACAATAAGAGATTTTTTTCTACCGTATAGCAAGACTTGCTATAAAGGTCATTAAGACTTTGTGGTATTGTGGCAAGAACTGACAAATAGTTCAAGAAAATAGAATAGAATAAACATTCCCAAATAAACCTATCACATGCTTGCTTTCCTACATGGAAACCAAAGGACCTATTTTATGGAGAAGGGAATTTGACAAAGGACAGATGACAATAGGATCCACTGGTTCCTACTATAAAGCTGGACTATCCTCTTCAAAGGCTCAGTCAGGCACCAACTTGAGTAAGACATTCTGTGATGGAGCACAGCTCTCCAGGAGACTGTATATTGGGTTGTTAGAAAAGTCATGATGTATTTTGTCTATGTTTTTCAAAGGTCATTTATTTATATAATGAACAAAGATCAATCAATGATATATTGCCCATTTTGTTTGATAACCTTTTGCCATCTTTCAGTGAGCTTCATAATTCCTCGTACATAGAAGGACCTGTCTTTATTTGCAAAAAACTGATCAAGGTGCTGATTTACAGCCTCATCTGAATTGAGCGTTATACCACACAAGGAGTTTTAAAGACAGCGAAACAAGTGGAAGTCTGATGGCGCAAGGTCAAGCGAGTATGGTGGGTGTGGCAACATATCCCATCCAAGCTCTAATAGTTTTTCACCGGTAATCAAACTTGTGTGTGGTCTGGCATTGTTGCGATGGAACACAACTCCTTTACAATTAACAAGCTCTGGACATTTCTGGATGATGAATTCATTCAAACTGTCCAATTGCTGACAGTACACATTCGAGTTGATTGTTTGGTTCCTTGGTAGGAGCTCGAAAAACATGACACCTTTAAAATCCCACCACACTGGGAGCATAACCTTCCTCTGATGAATGTCTGCTTTCGATGTCATTTGAGGCGAATCATCATGTTGGGACCAAGACAGTTTGTGCACCACATTGTTGTAAGCAATCCACTTCTCATCACCAGTTATCAGTCGCTTCAAAAAAGGATCGTTTTCCTCATGTTTAATGAGCATATCGAAGATGTTTATATGCACCATCAAATGAACTTCTTTGAGTTCATGCGGAACCCAAATATCAAGCTTGCTTATATATCCCAGCTTCTTCATGTGGTCATGAATGATTGAATGATGGATGTTCAATGTTTCTGCAATCTCTCATGTCATGTAACGTGGGTTTGACTTGATCAATGCCTTTATTTTGTCATCATCAATCTCAGTGGGCCTCCCTGACCAAGGAGTGTCACTGAGATCAAAATCACCAGCACAGGATTTCATGAACCATCATTGGCACTGACATTCTTGTAGAGCATTGTCACCGTAAACTTTATGCAACTTTTCACAAGCTTGATGCGCGTTCTTCCCTTTATGGAAGTAATACAGTAAAATATGGCAAAAATGTACAATTTGGTCTTTCATCTTCAACTTGTTGTAAAATCCCCAAAACTCAACCAAATTGCTCAATTTTTTTTTTGGAATAAAGCTAGAACTGCCAGCTGTCAAATGACATAGCAATAACATAGATGCAAATGATTCTAGTACTTCCAAAAATGAACTAGTGCCACCTGTTGCAAACCTGCATCATGACTTTTCTGACAACCCAATACATTTTCAACCATCAGCCATTGTTGGTTGCTGAGTGCCCAATAGCTAGAGTATATGACTTTGGGAACTGAGGAGTGGAAGTAGGAAGCAACCCACCTGGGGAATTTTTTACTTCTTGTTCCTACAACTTTAGGCTCCGAAATTAGAGGTGCTTGTTCCTGGAGTGTGAGGGGCAGGTTGGGGAAGGTGGGAATAGGGATACTTCCACCACTGAATTTAAAACTACGTCTGCTACCTGATCACCTGGGACTGCTCATCCTGGTAGTGACAGGAGTTACTATGCTGGCCGGGAAATTAACCCCTGATTATGATGAGGAGCTAGGGCTACTTCATGCAAATAGGAAGAGGTATGTCTGGAGCTTGGAGAACTCTCAGGGATACCTCTTTCTATTTCCCTGCCTGGTGATAACTGTGAATGGGCATCTGCAGACACCACAGGCCAACAAGGCCAATGTAAACAGTTGCTCATACCCTTCAGGAATGAAGGTTGGGGTCATTCAGAACTATGGGAGAGCTGACTGGGAGGGAGGAAATACAGAACGGAGGACTGAGAAAGGAGATGCTGAATAGCAATGATGGCCTTAGGCCTGCTCCACTGTAGCTTGTTCTCCTAACCCTCCCATTCTGAGTCTTATTTTAGAGATTATGACCAGCCACCACCTTGGAGCATCCATAGCGGAGTGGACTCAACAAGCCAAATGAGCGGTCTGAGCATTACAAGGCATGGGCTGCCACAGACACTGTTGATGCCTCAGTCCATACTCCTGACGTCACACGAGCCTGCCATGGACAACTGGGGCTCTGACAGCATCCCACCACAGCCCCTGCATCTGTCTGCTTCTCTGCCTGAGTCCTTCTCCCAGTGCCACAGAAGCTTGTTTGGCCCAAGTGCAGAGCAGCCCAAGGGAACTTGGTGCCCCAGGGACAACCTACACTAAGGTACGGGTGTTAGAGGACAAGTGGGAGGAGGCACATTCTACAGGGTTCTTAGAGATCCTCTGTGGGGCTGAGCACCAGTTGTCTACTGTGGCAATTAAGGAAACTTTAATTGACTTTCTGCCTTCCTTGTCACATTTTTGTCTATTCCCTCACTCAGAGCTGTCATGAGGATGAGGCACCTCAGACACACCCCCAAGAGTGAACCCACCTTAAATTTTGTACCTGAGACACTTCACTTGCCTCACCCTGTCCCCAGCCCTACCCTCAAGTGCTTCCTGACACCACAGCACAAATTAGCTATCCGCACCCAAACCCTTTCTCAGGATCTGGTAAGACAACTCAGCCATTCCACTCTATTTATTATTTTGTTTTCAAGATGAAAACTATGCTTTACTTTTGAATGTCAGTAAAGATTTAATTAGAGATAGCTCCATAAATGGATGGTTAGAGAGATCCAAGATGGCGAAGTAGGTAAACACTGTGTTTGTCCCTGGGCTCTGGCAGAGGGGCAGTTACTCGAGGGGCATCAAAGACATTCAGGGAGAGACTGAGTTGTGAGGCTTTGGGACAAGCACTGGAGGAACAGTTGCCATTTTCCCTGTGTGGGGTTCTTCTCCCGTGTAGCCGGCAGGCATGCGCCATCTTTCCTGTGTTGAGCCCTCCCCCCACCAATTGTTGTTATTGTGGATTGAATTGTGTCCCCTAAAAAGATATGTTGAAATCTTAATCCCCAGTACCTCAGAATGTACTGGGGATTAAGAAATACTTAGAAATAGGGTATTTGCAGATGTAATTAGTAAAGATGAGGTCATACTGAAGTAGGGTGAGCCCTGAAGATAATGTGAAGATAATGTGAAGAAGGTATGAGGAAAAGCGCCATGCAAGATGGGGGCAGAGAGAGCAGTTGTGTAGCTGCAAGCCTTGGAACACCAAGGATTGATGTTCCTTGCTTCCCCCAGAAGCTAGGAAGAGGCAGGAAAGGATTCTACCCAGAGCCTCAGAGAGAACATAGCCCCGCTGACACCTTTGTTTCAGGCTTCTAGCCTCCAGAAAGGTGAGGGAGTAAACTTCTGTCATTTTAAGCCATCCAATTTGTGATAATTAGTTATGACAGCACGAAGACACTAAAACAGCTATATACCCAACAGAAATGCATACACACACACACACACACACACACACACACAGTATGTACACAAATGTTCATAGGAGTTATAATGTTCAACAAAAACTGGAAACAATCCACACTTCCACTGACAGTAGAATGACAAAATTGTAATATGTCATACAGCAGTGAAAATATTTGTGGGTGGACATTGAATGAATGTTGGGTGAAAGCAGCCAGATGTAATAGGGCATTAAATGTCTGCTTCCATTTATATAATGTTCACACTACCGTTTAGGGGTGGCTGCCTGCGTAGGTAATAAAAGTATAAAGAAAAGCGAGAAGGGCAGGGGCAGTGTCAGAGAGGGCGAAAGGCTTTGGGTTGCTGGCAAAGTCCTATTACTTGACTTGGGTGGTGATTTCATGAGCATTTGCTTTGTAATTAATCATTGAGCTGTATATCTTTGTTTTATGCACTCTTTTCTGTGAGTGTTACATTTTACAATGAAGTTTTTAAAATAACCATACACGCCAACCCAGGCTGCCCACTCAGTCACCACACCCAGAGAGTACCACAGGGCAGCCAAGAATGCTGCTCTAGAGAATGAGCAGATTGAGGGTTTTAACCTTGATCCCATCACTCAGTCAAGGTTTGAATTCTCAGAAGATGGTTCTCAAATCCATAAATCGAGGGCACTGTTTTTGTCCACCTTGACACTAAACCCATGTGTGAACGTGAACAGGTTAATGCCACTTTCTGATGCCTCAGCTCCCTTTCGAGTAAAGGGAGGCATTGGACCAGCTCAGTGGTCCCCTAATGTGGCTGATCACCACTAGCCCAGGAAGCACAGTGCAAACAGACTGTGGCCTCCCCCTTAGCCCTGAGAAATCAGAATGTTCGTGGAGTGCAGGCCTCTCCCAGCTCCTGCATCCAGGCTGCAACTCCAGGCAGCCCATTATATTATACCTCACAGTGGCCACGAGGGGGCAGAAAAGCCCAAGCAATGCCATAGCACTACTCCTCCATCTGGCTGGACTTGGCCTTTCTTGGCAAAATTCTCTCTCTCTCCCTCTCATCTCTCACTGTCCCACCCCCACCTCCCGCCCCCCTCACTCTCATTTAAGTAGAGTATTAAAAAAGGATTGGGCATGACCCTCAGAAGAGTAAACGTAGTATTTTTCCCTCTTTGCCATGCTAAGAGGACACAACTACATTCCCTATAAAGGGAATAGGATAGGAAACAGAATTTGTATTTCAGGTACTTTCTCAAGCCAAGTAAGTAACTTGCCTTCATGGATTCATGTGATCCACATAACAATCATGTGACATTGGTATCATCATTCCCACTCTATAGATTGGTTAAGGGACTTGTGCAACGTCTCATTAATTAAGAACAGAGTAAGGATTTGAACCCAGGGCCTGCCACATTCCAAAACTTACAGACTTACTCCTACACTGCACCTCACCCTTCGCCTGCTGCTGCCAAGCACTCACATCCATAATAACCTCATTGGTGGTCCACCTCGGCTCTGGAAGTGAGCCCAGAAGGCATTATTACACTTAGAAGAGGAAACTGAGGCTCAGAGAAGGAAAGGAAATGGTCCCAGAACACACCCTAAACTAATGGTGCTGCCAGAACAAGAACCCAGGCATCCTGCCTTGTTTTCCTGGGGCAGCTAAGGAAGTAGCTAGGCGCACAGGCTCTGGAGCCACAGAGAATGGGTTCAAATCCCAGTTCCACTATTTGCAAACTGTGACCCTGGGCAAGTTATTACTACCTTTGTTGTGGAGCCAACTGACGCAGGCAGAGCAAGAGCCCACCCTCCCTTGTGACTTGCTGTTCAATGAAATAACTCAGGTTTCTGTGACTAGCCTCTGGGAGCACCTGCCTGAGGGAGACCCCACCCCCTGAGACAACACCTGCACACTGCTGAGCGCAGTGCCTGGTGGCAGCTGGCAGTAACCCAAAGGGAGCTGTTCTGCAGCTCCCTGGTTGCTCACAGGGGTTCAGCCACTCTGTGTGGTGGGGAGTGCTGGCTAAGACCCCAGGTTCCCTTGCTAGCCTGCTTGGGATTAAATCCCAGTTTTGCCACTGACTACATGTGTGACCTTGGGCAAGTCACTTAACATTTCAGTGCCTCTGTTTCCCCACTTGTGAAGTGAAGATGACAATAACAATACCTACTTTGTAGGATTACTGTGATGGTTACAATTAAATATGTTAAGATCTGTGAAGCTCTGAGAACAGTGTGCGGCACATTATAAGCTCTCAATATACATTAGCTGCTATCATTATGATCGCTCTTTTTAAAAGTTGCCAAGATCTTGCCAGACAGGAATTTAGTTTTGGCCCCTTGCCTCATGAGGTCTAATAAGTGACCTGTGATGGGAGTGCTAACTAGGGAACCTGGGTTCCAGTGTAGATGCTGCCATGAACTTGCTGTGTGACCCTTACGGAAACATTTCCATCTCTGGCCTCAGGTTGGTCAGATGTGCAACAAAGGCAACATGCCAGTGAGATCTCTTAAACTGCTGAGCTCTTCAGTTGCTCCCTTGGCTTGTCTTTGCTCTGTATCCTAATGTGAGCCTTGGGCTGCGTCAGGTGTTGGGACATGGAGGAACTTGCAGGTATCCACCTGTTGGTTGGAACTCTTCTTCCATGTCCCATCTGGTGGATGTCCCAGGAAGTCCTGGGTCCACGGTGAGGTGCAATCTGTTTTTAATATTCTGCTGCTGCCATCTTGAAAGTCTTAATTAATTTTGAACAGGAGGCCCTGCATTTTCATTTTGCCCTGGGCCCTGCAGGCTATATAGCAGATGCTGATTTAAATTCATGGGCCTGAGTCATGTTGCCCATTCATTGAGCTCAGAAGTGGCAGAACAGAGGGTCATCAGCCACACCCAGACCGCTTAAACCAAGAGAGGGGAAAGCTCACCTGCCAGAGGAACACTGAAGTGTTATTACCAGAAGGAGGGCATGGTTGCTACGCAGGCAAAATTGCACGGATGTCTGTACAGACATGGTAGCGGGACAGTTCCGAGTATGTAGAAAACCTTAAATCATTTGTCTGAGTTGTTCCTTACCTTGAATGGCCCACAGTGTCTGTGGTTCTATAGAGGGCATCACGCAACTGTGGTCGTAATACTCAACCTGTGCTGTACTCTTCGCCTGCCAGGAGCCATGCTAAGCATTTAATATGTACTATCTCCTTTCACCCTCATAGTGACTCTAGAACATGAGTATTAGTAACCCTGCTTTCTGATGGAAAACTCAGGCCAGTGTCTTTTCTCCGCATAGTGTATAGCGGGAGAGCCAGCCACAGGGTGCTGCCTCCATTCAGGGCCACTGGGGGTGAGAAGTCTACCCTTTGTTTCCTTGCAGTCCTGTGCCTCCCCTTACACTCCCTTTCCCTGCGATGGCCTGTGTCTCCTCCTCAGAGACTGTGAGCTGGAAGCGTGCTAACTCCACCATATGGTTTTAGTGTCTAGAACACAACGTGGCTCCTATCAGTAAGTGGGATACGGACATAGAATAAAGAAAGATAAAAGAAAGCTCAGACCTTTAATGGATTCAGCATCAGGCAGAAAAACAAGGACAGAAGTGAGGAGGAAGTATGGTAGTAGGGAGCCGAGTACAAGGAAGTTCAGAGGGTAAACTCCATAGATGTCCATGGAAAAATAAAGTTACAGCAGCAAGGACAAAAAATATTTGCAAATGAACAGCTACAGGAAAAAACAGACCTACCTGTGTATCAAATTGATATCAGAACTTTGTATAATTTAGTGGAAGATAATTTTAGTTGAGTATATAATCTTGTATTTACTTGATAGGTGTGCTGATGGTAGTGGTATTGACATAGTAATTCCAATACTATTATTTTATAAGTAATGTTGGTTAAAGCAAATATGTTGTCTGGGGTAACAATAATTCTTATGTACTCTGGGGGAAGAAAGGAAGAACCCTGTGCTACTGTATTAAACTGAAGATTATCAGTGTGATATTCTCTCTCTCTCTCTCTCTCTCTCTCTCTCTCTCTCTCTCTCTCTCTTTTTCTCTCTCTCTCCTGAAAAAGCATAGAAGCAATGATATTATAGTGCACACTTAGAGACAGATCTTGGTTTCTAAATACCATGCTCCACTAAAAACATGGACCTAAGTTTCTTGGAGAAGTGGCTGATTCCAGGTACGGGACAGAAAAATTACAAGGTCAGCCTCGAACATCTATCTGACTATGCACGTGCTCAAGACCTGTTGGAGACATGTCTAAAAAACGTGGGAGCCAGCTTAGAAGGGCTCTTATTGGCTAAGTCTGAGCTAATTGAACATCAAAAAAGAATAATGGTGGTGATGTATCATAACATAATTGAATAAACAAAAATTCATGGGTCCATAGTGATAAAAAAAGGCTAAGGGTACCACCATTCAGAGGCACACTGTTCAGCCAGAGGCCTCTTTCTCTTGTCAGGTAGGCTTCATGGGGACCATCTGAAAGAAGCTGGGGAGACGAAGGAACTATAGAGTTCTGCATACAAAATATTAGGGAGCAGAGACTTGATTGTGAGAGAGCAGGCATTTACTCAACAATATTTTTAATGGGAAATTACACTTAAATTCCATATTTCCCGCTTCTCCCAGGCCATCTGACCTACATTCCCACGTGGAAACAATCAGCTAGAGCAAGCAACAGCCAGTCTATTCAGTCAGCTCTGTCCTCCAGCTCTCTAGAGTCCCCACCAGTCTGGTCTCTGGAGGTATCAGCATTTACGACCACTGGTTTAAACTGTAGCATGTCTGTGAACTAATCATTCGGATGTCATTCAGATTCAGGGGTGTGTGTGTGTGTGTGTTTGACAGCATTTGATTCAACATTCACTAACAGGACAATAGAATGAAGAGGTGAACTCCCACTTGTGGAGACTAGATTTGGCGGGACTCTTCCTGGACTTTCCTGTAGAATTTGGGGCATCAAAGTTCTCTTTCCTGGACCTAGCATGTCTGACCTCCCCCCACTTGTCATGTGGATCTCTTCTTTACCTCCTGGTCTGGTGTGGTTGGAGAGGGTTATCATGGGAAACAGAAAGAGAAGCAAATAGAACTGGAGAAAGACCATTCCCTAGGGATAAAGAGCAGAGTTTTCCCAAAGCTTGGTGGAAGATTTTCTGATTAATTCAAGAAGGAGGTTCTTTTTTTTTTTTTTGCAATTTTTTAAAAAAAGATTTTGGGAATTGGGGGAGGGGAACAGGATTGGGGACTCGATGAAGGGGAACAAACAAGTTGCTGTCCTTTTGTTCTTTAGTGTAGTTGTAAAGGATGTCGCTTCACTGGCCCATGTTGGTATTATCATTGCGCTCTTCCTGGGTGAGGCAGATCAATCATCGGCCACTGGACAGCCACTGTGGCTCATGGCAGCTCATGTCAGCTGCCAGTCACTCACAGTAGCTCATGGCAGCCCACTGCAGCCCTGCTGCAGCCTATGCCATCTCTGGCAACTCACAGCAGACCAGATCCAGGTTGAGTTGTTGTTCACCATCTTAGCTGTAGAGGGCGCAGCATCACTGGCCCTCATGCAGGATCTGAACCACAGTCCTGCTGCACAGAGCCGGCACTCCCAAGCCAACTCTTAACCAACGCGCCACATGTCTGGCCCAGAAGGAGGCTCTTTTGAAGAGAGGCTGAATGTAATGATGGGGTGAAGTTGAGGAGCAAGGTTAGGAACTAGGAGAAGGATTTAAGTTCTTAGATGCTGCAGAAGACATTGGTGGTTGTCTACCAAATAGTTATCCTACCCTTCTGACTAACAGAACCCTGATTTTGTTCAGACAACAATGTTCCCAACCACCGAGAGTGAATCATGATTGGCCCAAGCCAAAATGGCAGCTTGTGATTGGTCTAGGCATGGGCATGGATCAATTTCTGTCCCATGAAACAAGATGTCTGCTGGAGCATTCTGGGAAGGATTTTCCTCTAAGATAAAGGAGATTCGTGTGAGAAAAAAGATCCCTGTACCCATCTTCCCCTTTTCCCCTTTACCAAAGCCCACGTCTTCTTACTCCCTACTGCCCCTTTGCAGGAAATCCCATATCCCCCAATGCCTTCTTGCTTCTTGCCTCCATTCACCACCTATCCCTGAGTCCACCCCAATTTCCATGCCCTCAGAGAAGACTTCACCACCTAGATCACACTCACTACTTGTCTTTTACTTGATCTCCAAAAACCTGTGTTGCCTGTGTTCTGTCCTGCCTGTGTATTGGCCAACCTGCTCTGTGTAGCTGCCTTGTCTCATCGTACAGACCGTCAGCCATGGCATGGGGGACAGGGCACAGTCATGTGTCCCATGTCTTTCTCTGCATTCCCTCCCCACCAACACACACATACAGACACCTGTAAACATAACCAGTGCTCCCCCAAGACTGTTGGAGGTCTAACATCATCTAGTTACACACCATCCCTCTGATCTTCACTCCCACCCCGCTTTAATCTTCATCACCAAACTCTGCTTCTCCATTGATTTATCTTTTATCAGCCCACAAACATGCTCCAGTACCTGCAGACTTAAAAAAAAAAAAAGAAAGAAAGAAAGGAAAAAAGAAAAAAAACCAGAAAAAACAAAAACAAAAAACCCCCAAGAACCTCCATTAACAACACATATCTTTTCATCTGTTCCATCTACTGTTCCATCGCTCTGTTTCCTTTGATAGCCAACCTGCTTGGAAAACTTGTCTATATTTGTCTTTACAGACTTTTTTTGACTATGACCCATAGTAAGAAATACATTTTATGAAGCAATTAAGTGCACACACGCTCATAGTATATAAGCACACACACTCACATACATGCACCTTCACACACAGTCACACACAAACACACATTTGAAATTGAAACGAATGTTTCATAAAACAGGAATGTACATTGAGATTTTCTATTCCATTCAATGCTATGTTATGCTATTTCATAAAAAAAAAAACTGGCTTCTATAGACTAAATGTTTGTGACCCCTACACTTTTACTTCATGTCTATTAAATTTTTTGGCATTGAAAAATATTTAAATAAATTGAAATAAAGTTCAAAGGATAATATAATAAATTTTGTTGTTACCACTTAGAATTTATGTTAACTCTGTCATACTTCCTTTAGATTAAAAAAAAAAAAGACAAAATTCAAGTCCCCTCTATTGTCTCCACCCAGCTTCATTTCCCTTCCTCCCACTGTCAAAACAAGAATTGGGTGTGTATCCTCTCTGTGTTCCTAAACTTCTTTTAAACCTATGTACATCTACAACAAGGTATATTTTTCTAATTATTTGAAAATTTGGTATTTCATATTTAGGTTTTCGGGTTTTCAATTCATTTGGAGTGAATTTTTGGATATAATGTGGGCTCAGGATCAAAAGTGTACATAATTTTGGGGAGCCAGTTGTTCCAACATCTTTCATTGACGTGCATGTTTCCTCTCCACTGACCTGAAATGGCTTCTGTATCAGACAACAAGGTTTCATGTACATTGGCTGTTTCTGGAGCATTTGTTCTTCAATTCACTTCCATTTGGCTTGTACCCCCATTTCTCAAGTAAAACAGTCTCTGAAGGGTCCCCAATGATTTCTGTATAATTAAGTCATCACTGTTGTCACCTCTGCTGCCTTTTTAGGAATTTCAGGAGAGTTGGCCTCCCCTTGCTTCTTGAAACACCTCTCCTCTTTGACTCTGGTTTTCCTCCTTCCCTTTGGGCAGCCTCCTTTCCATCTACTCTACCCAGTTCTGGCACAAACTCCTCCTCCTCCTCCTCCCCTTCTTTGACTTAAAAAAATGTACACACATAATACATGAACACCTGTCCAAAGCAGACAAATGAAACAAGGCATAACCATAAGAGGAAACATGAAATGTCTTTTCAGCACTGCCCCCAGCCTGCTTCTGCAGAGAGGCGTTGTAGACAGCTAAGAGTGTGGGCTTGAGAATGTGGCCTGCCCCCAGTCCATTCTCCCCTTCATCGTCTGTAATCAAGCTGCCCAAAAGGTAGATGACATTTCCCACCCTTGCAGCTCTGTGTAGTCCTGCGCCTGAGTTCTCACTCACGGTAGAGAAGCAGAACTGGTATGTGCAACCACAGGGACGTTCCCTCAAAGAAAACATGTCCTTCTTTTGTTGGCTCTTTGCCACTGTTTGATAGCCAGACTAAAGCAGCACCTGAGACCCTCCAATATGTGGGGTTTTTTCCACACGAAGCAACTCTCTGACACTATCTGGGTGTCGCACAAGTCAACTCAATTCTGACACTATCTGGAAATAGTGTCAGATCCCACAGGTTAAGGGCTCAGTCCCACAAGGCTGCTCCCACCACACTTCAGATGCCCATCAGAGCTCCAGGTTGTTATCTGTGCTTCTGATCAAGTCTGGCTATAAATGAGAGGTTCTCACGACCCCTCCCCGGGTTTGACAATTTGCTAGAGTGGTTCACAGAACTCAGGAAACCAGTTTACTTACTAGATTACCGGTTTATTATAAAAGGATGTACCCCCCAAACAAGCAGATGGAAGAGATGCACAGAGCGAGGCGTGGGGAAAGGAGCACGGAGCTTCCATGGCACACCACGCTCCTCTCCGCATCTCCACATGTTCGCCAACATGGAAGCTTTCTGAACCCTGTCATTTGGGGGTTTCGTGAAGGATTCATTACATAGGCATGATTGATTAAATTATTGGCCATTAGTAGTTGAACTCAATCTCCAGGCCTTCTTCTCTCCCTGGAGGTGAGGGTGGGACTGGAAGGTCCAGCCCTCTAATCACATGGTTGGTTCCCCTGGCAACCAGCCCCATCCTTACATGCTTCCCAAAAGTCACTTCATTAACATAAACTCAGGTATGATCGAAAGGTGTTTGTGATGAACATCAAGACACCATGATCACTCTTATCACTTAAGAAATTCCAAGGGTTTTTAGGAGCTGGTACCAGACACTAGGTGGAAGCCCAAATGTATATTTTTAAGTCACAGTGTCACAGACCCCAAAGTGGGAGCTGTGTGTTAAGGAAAACAGGAAAACTGAGAAGCGGTGAGACAATGATGACCTTGGAGCCACCATTCCAATCCCATACTTGTATACAGGAGAGAAATGTACATATTTTTGCAAACTGTTGTCATTTGGGATTTTCTCTCACTTAACACCCAAAATTGACCTAACTCAGGCTATATACCTTTAGGAACTTATTAATAAATATGTCTTCTTTCTCATAAATGAATCCATATATGACTCTGTGGCTGGCTTTTTTTTACCAAACAATACATTCCTCAATGTCCCTCACCTCCACGTTTAATTCATTCCCACAACCTGTTGATTCTCCTTTTGGTCCTCACCCTCTCTTCACCCTCACTGTTACTCCCCTGGTCCCAGCCACCATCATTTCTAACTAATGCCAACTGAGCATTCTGTTTCCACTCTTGCCTATAGGTAGAACCAGTTCATTCTTCAATCCATTCTTCATCTAGTGTTCAGACGATTCAAAAAAAAAAACCCACAAAACTCTCAAGTCATGACAATCCATGCTTAAAACCCTCTGTACTTTCCTGTCCCGTGTAGAATGAAATTTAAGCCACTTAAAGGGCTTACAAAGCTCTGTGGGATTCACTCTTTGCCCATCTGTCAGACTCCATTTTGGCCCAGGCTACCACTCCACTCTCTTTAAGCACATTGTATCTCTTAGTTCCCTTCAAGCATTTCCCACCTCTTCATGCTCTTTACAGACTGTAATAAGCCATCTGGAGCCTCCTTTTTACAACATGTGTCCCACCGGCTCCTTCTATCTGCTAAAACATCACCTCTTAAAGAGGCTTCCCCTGGCTAGCTTTGTACCCTATTTATTCCCTTCTTAAAGACCTTATCCCAATTACTAATTATCTATGCATGTGTTCATTGCGTTGGTTATTATCTTCCTCTCCCACTGAAATGCAAGCTCCCTGAGACCAAGAACCCTGTTTATTTCAGGTATCTCTCCATACTCAGGAGCAACCAGAGACCCACACACAAAGAGGCACTCAGTAAAAACTGGTTAAATGAAAAAGCCTTGACTTAGAGTATAGAAACCTTAGTACCATCTTCACTGCGTATAGGCTGTGCCACCTTGGGGAAATTAATCCACATTTCTGAGCCTATGTAGAACACGGGGGACATGAATCCTGCCCTGATTATCTCATGGAGTTGTGAAAATCAAACGGGATGATGTAACATCAAAATTTTACACTCTGAACAAATGTGAAGGGTTAATTTACCATGGAGGCAGAGAAAACTTAGGTGAGAGCTTCATATGAGAACCTATTTCCTCAAATATGTGTACCTAATATAGGCCTCTGAACTAGTCTGTCCAAGGCCTTGTCAGTAACTAATAACTGTTCATTCCTGGTCACTGCCCCCATAACCACAGCTTTACAGGGAGAATTTACTTGGAACACAAACCGTAGCACTCTTTACATCATCAACCCCAGGAAATGAGTCCTTTTGACTCGAGGATGAGTAGTTTAGGAGCAGCTGCTAGTTGAAATGAAACTTTTTGCTGAGAACAATAAAAACTCAGCTCTTTCGCCCCTTGATCTGCTTTTCTTAGTTTGTTAGTGATTGCTGGGGCGTGGTATTTACAGAAAAGTTTAGGAAAGTGTAGGGGGTGGCCCATCCTTTCCCATTGGGATGCCTATTTGGTGTAAATAATCCTCTTTTAATCACAGTCTAAACATGGTCCTAAAAAAGATGTTTGTGCCAAAAAGAATTCCAGGAGGCATTACCCTGATGGCCGAGGATGGGGAGAGTAGGGATGAGTGGGGTGAGTAATAGAATCGTCAGCCTCAGGGAGCCTGGGCAGGGGCTGAGGTACACACTTTGTTGCTTTGGATTAGCAAAAATTGAATTGAAACCTCATTTTTCCTTCTAATAAGCACCTTACTCTAAAAGTATTTTTGCCATTTAAACTATAAAGAGTATGGTTGTGTTTTCTCCCTAGCATCATATAAAACTAACTATACACATTTGGGTTTCTTTCAAATAAACATTTTGGGATAGTTTTGGATTTACAGAAAAGCTATGAAGATAGTACAGAGTTCCTCAATGCTCATCACTCACTTGCCTTAATGTTAATATCGTACCTCCCCATGGTACATTTGTCACAATCAATAAACCAGTAGTGTTGATACATTTTTATTAACTGAAGTCAATGCTTTATTCTGATTGCCTTAGTTTTTACCTAATGTTTCCAGCTCCAGGATCTCATCTGGGATTGAAATTAAATGCAACAGCATTAAAAAAATGTCATTTTTAAAAAAGATTTTATTGGGGAATTGGGGGAGGGGAACAGACAAGTTGCTGTCCTTTTATTCTTCAGTCTAGTTGTGGAGGACATTGCTTCACTGGCCCATGTTGACACCATCATTGCGCTCTTCCCAGGTGAGGCAGATCGATCGCCGGCCACTGGATGGTCACTCAAAGCAGCTCACGGCAGCTCATGCCGGCTGCCAGCCACACTCACGGTATCTCACAGCAGCCCACTGCAACCCTGCTGCAGCCTTCGCCCATCACTGGCGACTCATGGCAGCCCAGCTCCAGGTCGAGTTGTTGTTCACCATCTTAGCTGTAGAGGGTGCAGCATCACACCCTAATGTGGGATCCAGACCGGGGCCCTGCTGCTTAGAGTTGGCGTCCCAAGCCAGCCCTTAACCAACGCGCCACTTGGCCAGCCCAAAAATGTCATTTTTAAAAAAGTAAAACCATCAACTGAAAACCAAGGAAACACTTTTTTTATTTTCTTTTTGGAGCGTGTAAAGCTGCAGACTTATGTAAGTCTTTGCCAGGAAAACCATTTCTATAGTTAATTAATACCCTCTTTCAAAATTCAGATGGAGTGATTCCAGCTAAAAATACTTTTTAAAGGAAAGAGTAAATATTTACAAAAAGGGCCCCTTGTTGAGTCTCAAATTGGTAGTGGGGCAGGGGGAGGGGTAGAGATTTGGGTTTTATGGTGCCTCTGCCCTTATTGAACAGGTTATGCGCTGGAATCTCTGCTCTCTGGATAATTGGGGGAAAGTTACTCAGCCTCCGTTTCCCATTCTGTCGCATGAGAATATTGATCTTTCCACGCAGTAGTAAAGGTTAGATGCAAAATAAATAAAAGATTAACATTATGCCCAGCACATTAGAACTCAGTAGTCATTCTTGTTACTCTTTTGTATTTGAAGAAAAGGAAAGAAAGACATTTTGGAAATGTTTTGCTTCGTGGCTGCTTGTTTTAACTTACTGCCTCTGAGTAAAAACGTTTCTTTATAACATCACTGACTACAAATACATTCCAGAAACATCCTTTCCTTTGCTCTTTCTTGTATGTCTTTCTCGAAACAATATGGTACATGGTTTCCTCTTCTGACCCAATAAAAATCATATCATTCTTCAAGGCTTTGGGCAGACTTCTCCTAAAGCCTTCTTAGATGCTCTCAGTGCTGGGGAAAGCACATAACAAGAAAAACTCTGAGTCTGTTTCCTACTCTGTAGAATGGGATTAAGATAGTCATAGTGTGGATTAAAGGAAATAATGTATATAAAATGCTAATCATCACATCTAGCACATACTATATTCCTTTAAAGAAAAAGAACAATAGCTTTTCATTTAGATAGTGGCAGTGAGAATGGACAGAAGAGCAGAAAATCTATGAAGGACTTACATACAGGGACAGTCCTTAGTGGTGGATTCCTTATGTGGAGTGGGAAAGAAAGGGAGAGGCCAGAAATGTCACTGAGGTCTCCAGTTTTTGAGCAAGAGAAATGAAGGCACTCATGGAATTAGGGGCAAGAGTTTTTGGGGTTTTGTGGGGGTTTTGTGTGTGTGGTTTTTTGTTTTTGTTTTTTGCTTTGTTCGAATGGGGTGTGGCAACTAGAAGACATGGTACTTGGTCCTGGGCATGTGGAATTTAAGTTCTTGGGACACCCAAGGGCAGACATCCAAAGATTGTTGACTATCTGGGTGTATGTCTGAGGAGAGAGATCTTTGAGTGTCTCTTCCTTTCCCTTTCTTTCTTCCCCCCTTTTTTTCTTTCCTGCCCCCCCCCCATCAGCCTAAATAATCCTTCACCTCATTTGAAAAATTTATAACTTCCAGACCTATGGTTTAGACTCTAGAGTGTCTCTGATGGTCCTTTTAATTATTTATTCACTGAGCTCATATCAAACACCTAATATGTGTTAGGGACCATGCATGACACCAGGGAAACAGTATGCAGAACAGACATGGTCCTCACCCTTGTGATGCTCAGCTGAGAGAGACACTAAAATGAGCCCACATGCAGCATTTATAGTTCTCAGGAAGGAAATATAAAGGAGTAGCATATAACTTTAAAAAAATCTCCAGCATGTATTTTTTCCTTTTCTGGGTTTTAACTTTTAGTAATATAGAACAACACTTTATTGACACCGTATAATGTTTCCTGTTTTGAATTCTACTTTATCTTATGATAATATTATTATGAAAATACTGCTACTCAAATTTTTTTCACTTACATGCCATAATTTTCATCATTGTTTTGGATTTTTAGCTCTTCTAACATGTAAGCTATTTTTCCAATTTACTTAAATATTTTTTTAATGTTTTTAAATTGAGGTTAAAAAAGCATAACATAAAATTTACCATCTTAATCATTTTTTAAAAAATTTTCTGGGGAACAGCCATGGTCACTGATTACACATTGCTTTCGTGCTACAATGGCATAGTTAACTCCTCTAGGGAGAGCGCAGCTCACAGTGGCCCATTCAGGGATCGAACCAGCAACCTTGGTGTTATCAGCACCACGCTCTGACCAGCTAAGCTAACCTGTCACCCCCCCATCTTAATCATTTTTTATTTGCAGTTCAGTAGTGTTAACTATATCCATATCATTGTTCAACAGATCCCTAGAGCTTATTCACCTTGTAAAATTTAAACTCTGTACCCATTGAACAACAACTCTGCATGTCCCACTCACCCCAGCCCTTGGCAACCAATTCTACTTTTTGTTTCTATGACTTTGACTATGGTAGATTCCTCATACAAATGGGATCATATAGTATTCGTCTTCTTATTACTAGCTTATTTCACTTAGCATAATGTCCTCAAGGTTCACACATATTGAGCATGTGAAAAGATTTCTTTCCTTTTTCAGGCAGAATAATATTCCATTGTGTGCATACACTACATTTTCTTTATCCATTCATCCTTCAGTGGACATTTGGATTGTGGAAGCTATTGTGAATAATGTGAATGATATGATTGTGAATACTTCTTGGCTGCAGTGAATAATGCTGCAATGAACATGGGTGTGCCTCCAGAGTACTTTGACTCCAGATGTAGACACTAATCCATTCCCATGCCTGAAAATGGTTTCTGACTATAACTAAGAACTGCAGGCTTCACCTGGCAGGGAAGGAAAGGTGGGCCATTTCTAGTCGGGATCCCATCTCTGGATGTCCTGGCAGCAGCAGAGTGAAGGAGAAATAATTTGAATCATTCAGAACAGAGAGAGTTTCCTATTGAAAGGATGTATGCCTTACATGTGCAGGATGCCATGCTAGGCCATTTCGTATGTGTGGTGGGGGGAAATGTGGGCGGCTTCTTGAATTGAGGTGACAATAAATTCCCATGGTCATGTATAAATAATAATGAAAACAGTGTTCACCAATGTCAGGAACAGGCCCAGCGGTGGAAGTGGGGAGAGATATCAGAATCTTAGCATGGAGGGGACTTGTGTTATTTGAAAAGAGAGTTAATTGTGAAAAGAGTATATTCAAATTTCAGATATGATACAAGCTATTCAATTTTAAGCTTAATAACATGTCCCCCCCACCACCGCCCCGGACTACTGGAGTGTTGATTAGGATAATAAAGAAAGTGGGTCTGTGTGGCTGATGTGACAGATTAATCTCTTTTGTCAGGGTTCTAAGGTGATGTTTTTTACTAGGTTGCTGGTTAAATAGATCATTTCTGCTGAAAGCTGCTAGTCTTTGAAGAACTTCAGTTTCACTTGGGGGCCCAAGTCATGCCTATGGATGACATTCCTAATAAAATCAGTTCATACATAAAAGTCAAGACCAAATTTGAGCTTTCCTGGAGACTAGGAAATATGCTTTCAAAGGAGTAGAAGGCAAACCTTTGCAAACTTGAACCACTTAAACTGACTTTCATTGATTTCTTTTAGTCCACCATTTCAGTCCTTAGAGAAAAGGGGAAGGATTATTGCAGACTCAACTGGCTGAGTACCAAAGTGATTGGTTCCACCTTATTGGAGACACTTTATTTGTAATCATAGCAAACATGATTGTTTTATGGTACAGGGAAGAAGAGTAGGCACTGGCCTGAGCATCAGAGATGGGTTCTCATTCCAGCTTGGCCGCTAACTAGCTGGGTGCCTTCCTCTCTTGAATATCAGCCTACCTTCTGTAAATTCCTGCAGCACTTGGACTGAAAGTTCCATTCCTTTTAGCTCTAACATTCTATGAATTAATTATACCACGTGAGCCTTGTATCCATTCTACTTTTTATTTGGCATTTGTTCATTTGATACATATATACATATATAAAAATCTGTACATGGCAAAAATACAAAATAAGTATTTCTTTATAAGTTATGCAATTAAACAGCTACCTTTTTTTAAAGTTTAAAAACCATTGCAAAAAAAAAAAGAAAAGGAAATCTAGTCAGTCCTTTATAGTCATTCACAATAACCTTGGTATAAAATATCCATACAACTCATGTGTACAAAATAGTGTACAGTTCATAAAAGCTGTGCAAAGACAGCAAGGTTCAGTTAAAAAAAATCAAAGAGGCTTGTGGGTCTCTCTGTTCACATCATGCCCAGTGCTCAGGAGCTTTGCAGGTCAGCAAAACCTTCCCAGAAAGAGTAAAGGGGCACAAGGTACAGTGCTTGGTGCATATACATACTGTGGATGCAGAAATTATTTAAAAAATGCTTTAACACACACATACAGAAATAGAGACTGACTCTTCCTCCCATTTAGAGAATTCAATTCTTTGCCCAGAGAGCCTTTAGAATGACAGAAAACACGCAGTATTTATGCTGTGCCCTAGACCAGAGGCACATAGATATTCTTTCTTTTTTGAAATTCTTGAGCTTTCTAAGGGCACTGCTATGGGAAGACTGGGTTCCCAGAATCTGGTGTTGGGTAGGAGGCCCTTGCTATCTATCTAAGATAGGGGGTGGAGGGATCTAGGAAGTCAGGGGCCTTGGAGTTAGTTATACGCTCAGTGTTGTGGCTCCTGACCCGGTTTTCTCCTCCATACAAGGTTTCTTTCCTTATAGGTGTTTTTGCTTCTAAGGCCCAGCAGCGCCTGGCTCACAGCTGAACCCAGGCTGTGGGAGCGAACACCCCTCCGTGTTTAAAACAGCTTGCAAACAAGACGGACAGGGGCCCTTGCGGAAAAGTTAATGCTGGGACCAAAACCTACATTTAACATGTGGAGAGGGCTGTTGGCAGGTGGTGTGGAGGAAAGAAATGTCACTTTGAAAATGGAAGGGGCCGAAGCGCTGTTGATGAGGTGACGGTGCGACAGCCAGGAGCAGCAGCGTCGGGGCGATGGAGACTAAGTGAACACGCAGACTGAAGGTCACCTCTTCAATTTCAAAGCACTTAGAAACAGTACCCGGAGCACCGGAGGCTTCTAAGACACCGTGATCTCCTCCTCGCCCTCCTCATCCTCCTCCGAGTCGGAGAAGTCCGAAGGTTTGCCGGGGCTGCTTGAGTGCGCGGGTGAGGGGGGCAACGGCCTTTCGAGCCGCGGGTCCCGCGGGTGCCGCGGGCTGGGGGATGCGTGATAAACCAGGCGGTGGCGGGGGCTTCCGGGGCCCTCGTCTTCCTCCTCGTCGTCCCCGGGGCCCTTCTGGCCCACGTCGCTGAGGTCCGGGTGCGGATTGAGTTTGGTGGGAAGGGTCTGCTCCCGGCACCCCCCGCTGGACAGGAGCTCGCGCTCCTTGGAGTTCCGCCACTTCATGCGTCTGTTCTGGAACCAGATTTTCACCTGGTGCGCGCGCGAGGCAGAGAGAGCGGCGGGGAAGCAGAGGTTAGCACAGACCCTCCCCAAAGAGGGCGTGGGGCAGGGGCGCGGGCTGGCCCTCGCGGGCGGGAAGGAGGCGCTGTCCTTTCCCTCCTTGCCCGCTCCCCACCCCCTGATGTGAATTCAGAGACGTCTCAGCACTTTCCCTCCCTCAACCTCCCCTCCCCCCTGCGCCTCTTGCCCCATCCTCTGATGTCTGGCCCACAAGGGGCGAGACGTCGCTGAGCTCAGGAAAGATGGGGCGCGGAGACAAGTGGGCTGTTCTGAGTAGCCTCGAGAAAGCTGACTCGTGCACTCATGGCCTCCCTAGACTTTACTTTCCCCATCTGTACTATGGGATCTAAGCGGTTTCAGAGAACCACCCCCTCCCCCCCACAATGGTGCGATGCGTGGGGGAGGGGTGACATGTAGGGGAAGGGGCTGTGGGGAGACTGCCCTCACTTGTGAGTCTTTTAAGCCGAGTTTAGCCGCCAGCTTCTTGCGGTCCGGCTTGCTGATGTACTTTTGCTTCTGGAACATCTTCTCCAGCGCCTTGCGCTGCACGTCGGAGAAAACGGCTCGACGCAGCATGCCCCGGCGAGGCTTGCCACGCGCGGCCAGCGGCCAGGAGAAGGTCCCCGGGATGGGCACGACGCTCGAGGACGCTGCGGAGGGGTGGAGATGGGAGGTTGCGAGTGAGGCAGTCGTGTCCGTCTCCTCAGCGCCACCTCCCTCGGGGTTTCTCTCTGATCCCTTCATCTCTTAAAGCTCTCCTTTTTCTCCCCTTGGAGAATAGGCCAGGAACCTACAAACCTGTGAGAGTGAAAGGCGCTTTCCGCCTAAATAACTTTCCCTTTCAACCGTGCAAACCCGGATTAGATAAAACCACGGAAACACAGAAAACAGCTCCCACAATAGCCTGTTTTCGTTTTCCATTCAACGGTCTCAGGGAAACAAACCTGCGTATATCAGCTAAAATAGCAACAGAAAAAAAATAAATTACAAAAATAAAATATCTAGTTGAGGCCACTGGGTTTCCTTCTTAAGCTTTTATCACTTTGGTGGCTTTTGCATTCTTTAGATGAAAATGAGGTGCTTTATTGATTTGATAGAGAGAAGAAAATCCTCTTTGGACTTTTTTTTTTGAAAAATCCAATCAGTATTCATCTTTTTTTATATTAATCTTTCCTCCCCCTCCCCCACAAAACGTAAAGAAATCGGCCGAATACATGAAAAGTGGCAGCTAATTAGCACATTGACCGCTTCCCAATGGGTATTGGCATGATAAAAAGGGGGAGAGTTTTGCTTTAAGGGAGGGAAAAAAAACCCCCAAAGAAACAGAGACTCTAATGAAGCGTGAATGGTAATTGTGTAGTAATGAACTAACAGAAAAAGACTAAGGACAAGCAGCGAAAGCCATATATTACTGGGACAAAAGAGATTTACACTTTCAAACTAAACACAACTGCAGGCCAAGACCACTGGGAGAATACTGATGGCAGAGGCTTCTCTTCCCCGAATCATTTTCATTAAATGGACATGAAAAGCTATTTATAAAGCTCGGGTTGTTTTTGTTAGAGCATTGAGATGAGGGAGAAAGGGAGCAAATTCCATTATCAGCAACAGCATGAATGGTGTATGGAGTGTTGTGGGGGGGGGGCGCGGTTGGTGAATTCTCTCTCCCCCTTTTAAAAATCAATTGCTTGTTTCTTTCTCTGATATTTGGGAGTGCTGTGGTGGTTTTACCCACCCCCCACCAGCCATGCCCAGTCTTGCTTCTCTTCACCGGGTCTCCTCTCTCTCCCTCTGAGTCTTGACCAATTGCAGAGTTTTTGAGCCCTAGTTTGAGTCACCCCTGGGGCGCCAGGATGAAAACCTCCTGGAACCTGTTTAAGGTGTTTTTCCTTTAGATGGGGAACCAATCATGGGCTTCCCTCATACTTCTTATTTTTTCAGCTCAGTGGTCCTTTAAAAAATATGGTGGTGGGGGGAGGCTATGAAGAAGAGGTTGGGAAATCAGGTTGGAAAAAGAGGGTTAGGGTTGTGGGAGGATCTAGTCTCCCTCCCCTTTGGCGACCCCAGGCATCCCACACAAGAGGGCACCCCATGTGGTCTTGTGAAAAGCCCGAAGCCCTGAATGAGTCTTAAAGAGAAATTAGCCCCGGCTGGTAGGTGTCTCTGGGCGGCGTGGGGGCGAGGGCTGGTCTGTGTGTGGCTGCCCGGAGGAGCTGACCAATTGGTCATGGTGCTGAAACCTTTGTGGGGAATCGTGGCCAAGTGCACTAACTCTGTGGGAAAACGGCGGCGTGAAGGGATGCCAACAGCTCCTCGCCGGGAAGGGAACCGCCTCAAATTGGGACCATGACAATTCCTGCTAATTTGTAGAGCAGGGAATTGGTGCAAAGTGTCAAGCAGTCACTGCTTGTGCTAAATAGGGCATCAAATTGGCGCGACGGATTCGTGAATGTTGTATGCCTCGCAACCTCTGAACCAGAGCGTAACCCCAGGGGTGGACAGAGAAATATGGCTTCGGGGAAGGGAGCGACCGGCTGGGGCAGGGGCGCCGCCCAGCATCGCGAAAGGGAGGAGGACGAAACCTACCTGGGAAATACGAAGATCTGATGAGTGGCTGGAAGGAGCCTTCAAAGTAGGGAAAGGCGAAGGTCTTGGGAGGAACGCTCTGGAGCAAGGCGGGGGATGCTTCTGGGAGAGAGTGAGGGAGCGAGGAAAAGAGAGAAGGAGGCAGAAAAGGAATTAGATTACGTACTTGATTATTGTTCTGCACATTGATACATGATATGATTAACCCTTCGGCTGGTTTCAAAGGCACCTTTCTCAATGTATTGACAGAGTGAAATTAGTCTTTTCCTAACGTTGTCTCATCTGTGGAAATCCTTCCTTTCACTCCCAAAATAGTCCTCAGAGTCGCCCTCCCTCCCATTCCCAATTTCATCCTGGCCACTAACGAGATAGGTAGGACTGAGGAGGGGGGCACAGAAGAACTGTAGATCCATAATACTAGTTAAGCCAATAAATACATTGTGTCGGTTAAAAAAAACCCAAAAACTGGCTCCTGGAAATTCGAGGGCAGAAACCCAGGCGCCCAGGAGCGTGCGCTCAGTTTAGCTGCGCAAGGGAACTGTGCGCTCTCTCCCGACTGAACTGCTAAAGTTCATTCTGAAGGTGGAGCAAACCTGGAGGCTTTTCTTTCCCGGAATCCGCTGGACCCAAGTCTCACATTGAGCGACATGAGGTTTCGGGGATCGTGCGTAAGTGTGCGCGTGCCTCAATGTACGTGGGTACCCGCTGCATACAGGACACTGAGGCGAAAAGGACTGAGCACCTGGACCTGCCCTCAGCGTTTTTGCGCTCACTTACCGGCTCTGGGTGCCGAGGAGGAGAGGATGGCGTTCACCCCAAACTTCAGAAACGTGGGCTCGCTGGCAGGGGAGACGGCAGTCTGCGGTGATCCGCCCCGCCGGCTGCCCGGACTGGGGGAGCCCAGGTCCGAGGCCCCGGTGTCTGTGAGAGCCGCAGGGGCCCCCTGCCTAGGGGGCGACATGCTGGCGGTGGGCACGCTGCGGGGTAGGTAGGTAGGGGGTCGGCTGATGCGGATCAGATCCTCTACCAGGAAGCTCGAGTGGCTGGAAAATGCCGATTGAAGGGACTGGGGCAGCGTTAAGGTGGGCGTGGGGCGCAGGAGGCTGGGGTACCCCACGGGGGGCGCGAGGAGGCCGGGGAACATCATGTTAGGCGTGGGGCGGGCGGAATAAACCTTCTTCCAGTGGCTGGAGGATAAATGCCTCGCTTCCTGCCCCTCCCGCCCCCGCGGTGCCCTCTCTCTTGGGCTTAGCAAACGTCTCCAAGTAAAGAACGATCCCACTTGGGCGCCTACGAGTCCTCCGTGGTCCTTCCGTCGAGGTGATGGTTTTATAGTGGCCCGTCCGTTAAGGCGCTTTGAAAAGTGACAGCTCTGACAATGAAGTTCAACAAAGTTCTCCACTCGAGCTTCATTCGCTAGAGGCTCTGGGCTCTCTGATTGGCGCAGAGGTGCAATTTATGATTGGATTAGTCTTCATAAGCATCGCCCGCACAATGGGCTGGCAACAAAGGCTGGCGCGCATCAATTCTGCATATCGACCGCCTCTTTGCAATACAGTGCACCCCCTGAGCTCTTGCCGGGAGTTTTTGTTCCGAATCAACACCCGGGCTAATTAAATGCCTATTTAGAAGTTTCAGATGACATCTTGCCTCATAGAAAAGGAGTTATTTAAAGAACGCACTAAATTTATTTGCAGCTCCCCCGCTGAGCCTCGAAAAATAAATCAATAAATATTCATAGAAATTCATCTCCCGGCAATCAGTAACCCTCCCCCTTTGGGGAGGGCAGTAGAAACTTTCAAGTCAGTGAACGTGAAACTATATTCCCTCTTCCATCCCTAGCCCTACACATTACTGCAGCTGAGGCATAAAGCCTGAGGGATGGGTTAAATGAATGTGTGTGTGTGTGTGTGTGTGTGTGTGTGTGTGTGTGTGTGTGTACCACTCTAACAACCCAGTGAGACTTGAAATTGATGCTTTGGGGCTATTGAATGAGGGTTTCTAGGGGTCGAGGTCTTATTTTGAGTTATTTCATTATGGGAAACTGAGTTTGAGAGAGTTGGTGGGTGTCTGAACAGTAAAATGAATCTCCTTATGCAAACTCCCAGATACTTGAAAAAACGATTTTCAGCGACATTTCTCCAGGAGTGTTACCAAGGAACGCTCCGCGGCTCACCTAAGGTAGGAGCGGAGGGGAGCACCTCACTGGGGCAAGTTGGCAGGATTCCACTTGCAAAGTGCTTAACCCTGCCGAAGTTGCCGCCGACAAGGTGACCAGAACGCCACAGGTGCTACGCTGGGCCTTCTCCAACGTCAAGGAGCCTTAGGCACTTTCAGTTGAAACTCACAGCCTGAACTTTTAAAGCCGTAGTGGAGAAGGCTGGGATTCGTCGGGAGAGAGCCCTACCCATTGCGGGGCACCTAACTTGGTCAAGATTTTGCAGTTTCTTAATAAACTGCGATGTACAACTGTGTGAAAACAGAGCGAAGAACGCGGTTCCCAAGAATGCTGGTCCACATGAGGAAAGCCTATCCTTTATTCGGGGCTTCAGATGGGAATCTTCTTGCAGACAGCCCTTTCCTGTCCCCTGGGTTGAGGCTGGGGTGGCGCTGAGCCTCGGGTTCCCCTGTTTCTCTGCTCCACGAGATAACAGATGTGTTAAATGTTCCATTCATTTCTGTAGGGTGGCTGAACCTCCCCAAAGAGAAGTGTGCAGCCCCATCAGGCCTCCCTGATCCTATTAACCATGAACTAACTGTCACCTTCAGCTGGTTTTCCTTTTTGCTTTTTAACACAAAGCTTTCTCAAAAATCTTATTAACCAGCTTTATTTCTCTCGATGGTTTTGTTCAGGGCGTTTTGTGTTGATGATCTCCATGTCGCTGCTTTAACCATTCAATAAAAGTGCATCTGCGATTTATATCACATTAAACCAGAAACGGAGCTTGCTAAAGCTCTCCCTTGATTCAAATTAAAAAGTTATTTAGGGCCCGCACTGGAGCCAAATGAATCCTCGAAGATGACGCAAGTCCGGAGTGTCTGCGCCCAAGACTGCTTAGAGAGGCGTACGAGGCGGCAGGCAGTGGAAAACCCCTAAGGAAAGGAACAACTTTTAAATAAGAGATTATTTAAATATGGAAAATGCCTTGCTCTAGCTAATTGGAGACTCCTGAAAACGGAAGAAGGAGATCTGTGAAGAATTTCAGAAGTTGCTCTTTGAAGTTTTCCAATAAAATAGGGGAGAAAAGTCTAAACCATTTGAACACCTGTGCTTTAACCTTGCCACAAAGCTTTCCATCGCAGTCACGACCTCCTTTCCCAACTGTTCTCCAGAAGCTGGAGGAAGGGCTCCGGTTTTCACATTCTCTCTTTCTCTTCTTCCCCCTCCTCTTCTTCCTTTCCTTATCCTGTTCCCTCCTTCCCTCCCTCCTTGCCTAGCATTTGCCAGTTCCGGTAAGAAGGGCAGCGACTGCAGGTGTCGGGTTTCCCATCTCGGAAGTGCTCGCCCAATCTTTCGGAAGATCGGAATAGAGCCTATGTTTGCAGGGGTTTTTTATTTGGGGGGTGGGGAGCGGGCAGTAAGGATTAAAAGCCAGCCTAGGGCCTTCCAAGCGCCTCTCTTCCTTAGGCCCCTTCTCCTGCAGGGACATTTTCTTGGGTGTAGCTTTTACAGTTATTATTCCTGCCCTCAGACACGCTCCATACCCGCCCCCACCCCCCACCCCCGTCCAACACACACGGCCATTCTACCTCACTATAGACTAACTGCTGCTAACTTCTTTTAAAAGGGGGCGCTGACACTTTTTTGGAAGGTGGGTCAACCCCTTGCTGAGATCCACGTGGACCCCACTTCCAGCGGTTGGTGAGCATTCCTAAGGCCCCAAAGAGAAAAAGGCGGGGGAGACGGCTGGCCGCCCATGAAAAGACAAAATAAATCCTGAGGAAGCAAGAAATTGGATGGAAGGATCTTACTTTAAGTGATCTTCTTGAACGCGTCTTTTGAAACTCCGAGATAGCCTAAGGGGCTGCGCGGCGCGGAGGCTGCGGCTAAGACCTGTGACTAATGCCGTTTGACCTGAGCCCATGGGGTTTTGTGCGTCCTGCCATTCATTGTAATGTCGTTATCTTCAAGTTTATTTCGGAGAAGTCACTCGCGCCGTCTATCCCAAAGCTGGGCTTTCTGTTTCTCTTTCAAGTGAAAAGACGAGAGGGAAAAAGAGAATCGGAGGCCCTGGTTGGGGTTAAGGTCCTAACTTGTGCCACTGGCGTGACTGCTCCGCGGGGGAGGCCACAGCAGAGTCGGCTGGGGCTCCTGGGGTCTCCCTGGGCCCGCAGGAGGGGCTCTGCGAACCCGCTCTGGAGGTTTCTTTCCCCTGGGGTAGTGAAGAGTGGGAGGGTTCCATCCCCACGCGCCGCGCTTTCGCGGGTGCCTGGCTCTCTCCAGTGTGGGCCTAGCCCGGAGCGCCCCCAGATAAGCGCAGGCCAGGAAAGGGGGCGAAGGGCTCTGCAAAGTACAAGGCGCTTGAGATCGCCCGCCCTTCGAAAGGACAAGGAGCCCAAGGTTGCACATTGCAAGAGTCTGAACACCCAGGCCGCGGTTTGCAGGCTGGAGCTGCCAACAATTAGATCGCATTTTCCAAATTTGGCAGGACGCCGGGCAGTGGCGACGGGGAAAAGGACCCGCCGCCTTGCTTCTGTGGTTCCAGGGAAAAAGAGAGAGCTGACCCGCCAGGCAAAGGAGGAGGCTCGGGCTGAAAGAACGTTCCTTCCACCCCAGGCCCTCTAGGCAAGCGGCTCTATTAAGACACCTCTAAGGGGTTCACCTTTAGAATAGGCCACAAGGAGCTACCGGCCGCCCCAGCCCTTTCTAGCGTCTCCCCCACCCCTCATTCCTTTCACACTCATTCCCACCCTTTTCCTTGAAAATCCTTCTATTGTGCCAATCAAGCAGATGGTTTGCAGGAAATATAGCTTGGCCTCGCTGACCGAAACTAATTTTAACTAGCTTTCCAAGCCTGAAACGTTTGTTTTGCTCTTACAAAATAGCCCCCAAAACAGCTGGCAAGGGTGAATTAAACCCATTAAAGACACATTTATAAGAAATTATATTCACATAGATTGCCTGAACCCCCTTGTGCAGCCTAAGAGGGGAGATGAGCGCATTTAAATGAAAATGTCGCCAAACGCTCCCCTCCTTAACATAGCCTGAAAGTCTCAAAACATTTTACTAAATAGATTAACTTGACTATTGTCTTGCATCACATTTATCAGCTTCATTAAGTGAATAGCTGAACAAATATATTACGCATGCATGAAAAGCTCTTTTTCCAGGAGCCTCATTGTATCCTCAGCCCTGACAGGTGGTTAACTGTGTGTTGTGTTTTTTTGTGGGTTTTTTGTGTTTTCTTTCTTTCTTTCTTTTTTTTAAACCCGAAGAAAGAGGATCTCTGTAGAGCAGCGCGGTAACGCAGTGCCGCCTTGGCAGGAGTTTAACTCGGTGCTCGGACCCTGCCGCCCAGAGATTTTAACACCGAGCGGTGTCGGCAAAGGCGATCTCAGCCCATTCAAAACAATCAAAATTAAATTTTCGTGAGCCGAGCCTTGAGTGCTTTTTCTCTCCATTACCACACCGCCCCCATTGTCTGCGATATTTCTTTTCAAAAGCTGATTTTTCCCTTCCTCTCTTAAAAATAAATTCCCTTTGCTTTTCCTTCCTTATCCGGCTTTTCCTCAGCGTGCGGGATTAAACATTCTTGAAACCCAGATTTGGATCCATTTCACTTTACTGTGTGTCTTTAGGGGAAATCTTTGTGTCCTGGGCCTCAGTGACCCTGTGTGCAAAAGGAGGGGATTGCCCTAGAGAGCGCTCTCAGGGCCCCTTCAGAGCTGACTCTCTAAGGTTTAAAAACTCTCAGCTCTCTGTCGCCCCCCCGCGGGCTCCAGCAGCTCCAAGCCTCGGGTCCCTGCGAGAACACGCCAAGGACTGTATTTCCGGGTGCTAGGGACGCGCCCTGGAGTGGAGGGCTGGTGCGTGGAGCGTGCTGAGGGTTCAGGGCTGGCCCTGGGAGGACTGCGCGAAAGCAGGTTCTGCCCCTCGGGGCTGGAGATCCACTGGGTGCGGAGAGCAAAACCCTGAGGCTGCCGGGTCCTCGCATCCTGCCCAGGTCCGTCCTGCACCCCGCCCCCAAGTGCGCAGCCTGCTCTGCGGGTGGGTCTTCTTCAGTCTTGGTCCCGCCACAAGGTGTGGACCGATGGCAGGTGTACGACAAGAGTGATCCTCCCTGGCTTGCTCCCTGTGTCCTGGGTTGGGTGTCACCTTTCAGTCGCCTTAATTACCCGTCGTGGCCCCACAGTGAACCCCCTTCTGCCTCCCCCACCCCTTGGTTTCCCTTCCCCTCGCCCCAAGCTGAAACTATTGATTTCGTATCCCAGAGCCTTGCTGGATAAAGAGGCTTAGACAAAGGTGAAGTTAGCTGATGGGTGCTGGGTGGGAAAGGGTATAGGATATTTCTCTGGGCCGGAAAGGGTTGCTTTTGTCGACGGCGGGAGGGAGAAGAGAGAGAAGATGAAATCTATTCCGCCTTCTTTCCGGTCCCCAGGGACTCAGGGATGGGGAACAAATGCTTCTTAGTGAGGCTGGTTTTGTGTTCCGGTGGGGGTGGTCCCTTGGGTGTAGGGTGGGGTTGGCGGTCTGGTGGGTTGGGTGGAAGATCCTGGAGACTGAACGCGCCCACCTCGCACCGCCACACACACACTTCGGAACAGTGGACTGCCGAAACTGTCCCATTTACTTTGAGCGGTGCTGCGAGGTTTCTAGCGATCTGTCAAGCTATCTTCAGGCGCTTGTTGTCTTGATATTAAACCTTAATCCTGTCCAACACTTAAGAGCCTGCAAGGGGAAAAGATGTTTGCCTATGGACCGACACTGTTCTCTAAACCAGAATCGTGCTTTACCTTCTTTTTCTTTCTTTCTCTATCTTTTTTATTTAACTTTTTTTTTTTGAACCCAGTTGTGCTTTAGAACACGGAAGGAAGAGGGGTCGTTTGTAGGTCTAGGGTGAGTTCGCTGGAGAAGCGGGAGAGGGAGCATCCTGTCCCTAAACATCCCAAATTCTTCAGCTCATTTTGTCTGTTTGAAATTTAAAGATGGCCCTTTCAGAACAAAGAGGCATTTTTCTAATCCAGACACCCATGGGAGGTTTAGAGGTAAGGCTACTAGTTCTTTATAACATAGTGAAAATTTATTTATTTTTTTTTCTAAAAGATAGGGGAGCCTTGATATGGTTAGAGGAGGGGCCTATCAGATAGCCAGGCTGTTTGGAACTGTGAGTCAGAACTTGAGAGAGACGTGCGCGTTCTGAAGTGCATGGTCTTCTAAGTTGTTGGAGGTTTGCTTGCCTTAGGCTGAGGTGAGCCTAGAGGTTATTGCAGGAAAGAGAGAAGGGTAAGCCCCTTGAGACCTTCACCAGCTCTGCAGTTCTGTTTAGTCAGGGTAGGAATAGGGGAGGGAGGCATGAGAGAATGTGACATTCCTCTTATATTGAGAAGGGGTGGGGAAAATAGCCTTGTCTTAGGGTGTTACATATACTGCACGACAGCCTTAAGAGCAACTGCCAGCTGCTATATGCAGGAGGACAATCACAACATTCCTTGCCTCCTCACCCTCATCCACTATCAAGCTTCCCCTCTAACTGCAGAGGGAAGAGATGGTCATATAGAAAAGCCTTCCATTTCCTTCCTGCCAACAACTCTCCATTCTATTGGGGGTGCCAACACCCCCAATAAGTGAAGTCCCCTCCTGCCTCCTTGGGGAGAGTAGTAGTTGTTTATTCTCTGTTTGCCCTTCCAAGTATACTTTCTACCCCTTGTCTCCCTGCTTTTGCCCCAAAAGACTGGCCTCTAGGGAGTGCATTGACCCAGGATACTTTGCTGTCTAGATTCTTCTTGTTGGTTTCAGCCAGTGGGAGGCACTGGCACCCATTCAAGGGCAGGAGGAGGAAGAGGTTGAGGTATTCTCCGCACTCCTTCTTGCTTTGTTGCATTTCTGTGAGGGACTGCAGGCACAGCTCCCAAGTTCACTGGGCTCTGGCAGTATTGTCTGCTAAGCTCCTGCCCTTTCAGGCAGGGACATGGGACATAATGGCCTCCCACTGTTGCTAGTGTTTGGGTGCATTAACATCTGTTGTGTATTTCCCTAACCCTGCCCACACTTCTGTAAGTGGTCTCTCCATTGGAAATATTAGCTGCTGAATCCTGACTGATACAGAGACCTTGTTTTTCATTATTCTGTTCACAGCTTCAGTATCCCCATCACCACAGATTCTTTCAAACTGTGCTCATTTTCAGAAGAACCCTCTCTTGGCCTTACGTCCATCTCTAATTGCATCTTCTTACAGATTTCCTCCAACTTTTGTAAGACCTGAGACAAGACTGTAGATGGAAGCCTGTGCCTCAGGCTACTTCACTTCCTATCCTGACTCCATCCTACAACATGAGAGCCTTGCATCCAAGAATGGGGACACCTGGTCCACATGTTCAAGGCCATTCACATACACACACACATACACACACCCTCCAAACAGCCATCCCTGGTCCATGCCTCAGGTTTAGAGATAGGCACCTTCGTGACATGGTCCACTCTTGGAAAGAGAGACCTAGGAAGAGGCTTGTGCAGTCTTAGGAAACAGGCTTGGTTCCATTTGAGCAAAGACTCCCAGGGCTTGAAAGGGAGGGTATAGGCTCTAGGTGAGCATTTCCCCTTGGCCTTGTGGACATGAGTGGAGCTAGAAGGGAGACAGCCTCTCCAAAGTTCAGGACTTAAACAAGTTCCTTGTTTGTTCAAGTATAAGCATGGTACTTCTTCCACAACCAAACTTTTTTGGTTTTGAAAGCTTATAAGAGTTTATTTGAGCCAAACTGATGACACGCAAAGTTGTCGGGAAGCAAAGTCTCAATGGATTGAGAAAATGCTCTGACAACCAAACTTTTTGAAAGCAACATCTACCTTTGCTTTCTCCAATTCTCACTACCTCCATGACCTTTGTCAATCTGCTGCCATCACATTCCACTGAAATGGCTTTTGTCAGTGTCAGGGATGCTGTCGCTGTCAACATCGTCAATGAACTTCTCATCTTACTTGGCCTGCCTGCGGATTTGTCACTGTGGGCTTCCGCTTCCTTCCTGGCTTCATGGTTTTCTTTTTCTTTTCAGACTGCTCCTTCTTGTTCTCCTCATAAACTCCCTTTTCTCTCTTTATCTCTGATTCAGTAATGTTGTTCTGGGTTCTGACTTTGGCTCTTCTCTCAGACATTTATCAAAATTCGACCTATTACTTAGTCTTTCCACACTTGTACTTCCCCAGGTATGCCCTGTTCTCTCCAAGCCCAGTGCCTTTGTGCGTGCTGATCCTTCTGTATTCTGCTCTTTACCTGGCTAACTTCTATTGGTTGGGAAAGACTTGGCTTAACCTCACCTCCTCTGTGACCCTTCTCTGACTTGTTCTCTGAGGTCTACATCCCTTGGATATTTTGTGGTAGCACCTAACACTCTCCCTTATCATTGCATGTATCACCCTATATTTAGAGTTGCCAGATAACATGAGATGCACAGTTACATTTAAATTTCAAGCAAGTATTTTTTAGTATAAATAGGTCCAAATATTTCATGAGATATATTTATGCTAAAAAATTATTCATTGTTTATTAGAAATTCAAATTTAGCTGGATGTTCTGTATTTTTATTTGATAAGTCTGGCAACTATACCTATTGGAATAATTTACATGTTTGTTTCCCCTGAAGACCGTGAACGATTTGAGGGTAGGCACCGTACCATACCCTCTGATTCTGTGTCCTGATGCCTGGCACATGGCATGCGTTCAAAGAATGTGTGGAGTGATGAATCATTCAAGTTCCGGAAGCACTTTCCTGCCTCATTTATAAGGAATTTTCCTGCTTTAAAGTTCATTGTATTTAATTCATGTTCTCTCTTCTAACCTCTTCTAAAATTTTATCACTATTAGCTCTCCATTTTATACTGTTTGGTTCTCTAGAATTTAACCTGATGGGAAAACTCCCAGGTTTTGTTCAAAGACTGTCTAATCTTCATTTGTATCCCCTAAGCCAGTCCTCTTTGCTGATGTGAATGATTTGGAGATGATTGTTGATGGTATGGTTGGGCATTAGTGGATATTACTAGCAAATATGCTAGTCAACTAAATATGTTTAACAGAGTCAAATTCCATAGCATGGGAGCCAAGCTCAGGTTAACACATAAGTCCTAACACCTGATTTCACAACATTAAAGTAAATGTTTATTTTTTACAGTGTTATTAATGAATGCTCTGACAGATCCCCACCCTCACTTAGGTTTTAGACAGAAACTACACACACACACACACACACACACACACACACACACACACACACACAATTTCATCACTAAGAGGAATTATATCATCCAGAAAGGTAAAATTTGTTGCTCTGAAAACTGGTGCTTGCCAAAGGAAGGGGTCCCAACTAATCTTTATGCCTTAGGCAGTAAATCAGCTGCCATGAGACAGAAGGCCAACATAGGGCATGGGGTATCAGAATTGGTTACTTCTGATAGAGAGGTAAGGAAAGCAGGGGACTCAGAGAAAGGGCAGAGATGTCCACGTTATCATCATAAAAAAAGTCAAAGTGCAGAACAAGAGCTTCACTGTCCAGTTCAGTAGCCAAGAGCCACATGGGGCTATTCAAGTTCAAATGAGTTAAAAAACTAAAATTTAAATAATTTGAGTATGAATACAAAAATTAAATTAAGTTTCAAAATTGTAATAAAATTTAAAATCTAGTTCCTCAGCGACATTAGCCATAATTCGAGTACTTAAAAGCCAAATAAGACCAATGGCTACCATATTGGAGAGCACAGATACAGGACATTTCCATCACTGCAGAAGTTCTCTTGGCAAGAAGCTGAGGCCGTTGGCCTGGGGAAATGGAAACCTAGAGGGACATGACTGCCACATTCAAGTATTTTAAGGGCTGCCCAGAGAAAGTAAATAAGTAGCAAGTTTCGTGATACTAAAGGAACCAAAGAGAGGTGGGGGCATACTGTACAGCAACTAGAGAGATTTAAAAACATACATCAGGGCTGGCCGAGTGGCTCTGTTGGTTAAGAGCTCCCTCAAGAGCGTGAGCCCTGAGCAACAGGGTTGCTGGTTCGATTCCTGACCCGAGCTGAGCTGCCAACAGGTGGCAGGATGGCTTAGCTTAAAAAAAAACCACAAAAAACCAAAAGAAAACAAAAAACCAAAAACCCCACAAACGTACATCAGATATACACAAATGTATATCCTTCAACTGATAAATATTGAGGTCCTACTGTGTGCCAACAGGCAACATTCCAGGTCTGGAAACACTTGAATCAGTAAGACATTTTGTGCCATTCTGGAACCTCCCATTGCATTTAGGATAAAGAAAAAAATAGTCCCCTGCCAGCCATCCCCCCTTCTTCCTTCTCCCTTCTCCCTTCCCTCTTCTACCACATTCCTGCCTCCCCCATCTCTTCTCTCCTCCTCTAAGATGCCAGGCTCTTTCTTACCTTTGCATGCATATACTTGTTTCTACTTGCTTCCTATGTATGTATGTATGTATGTATGTATGTATGTACATACACACACACACACACACATACACACAGCATTGCTGCTTACTAGCTGCGGGAACTAGGGTTGAGTTAATCTTTCTGTTCCTTAGTTTTTTCAATTGCCTCATCTGAAATGGGTATAATAATACTTACACAAAAAGACTGAAAAATGTATATTGCTCAGAACAGTGACTGGATATATTTAGATACAGAGGAAATTTAGTGCCCTTTCCTCTCAAGAAAATAAATACCCTAATACAGGCATACCTCATTTGATTGTGCTTTGCTTAATTGTGCTTCACAAGTGTTGCATTTTATTACAAATTGAAGGCAAGACCCCTCCCACCAGCATAAAGATTATGACTCACTTTATTGCGATCCTCTCTGTATTATGGCAGTCTGAAACGGAACCTGCAATTTCTCCTAGGTAAGCCTGTACCCGCTTTCTCCTCTTACATGTCAGTAAGAGACACGTAAACCAGAAACAACAACAATGATGATAGCTTTATTGAAAACTTACTCTATGCCTGGTACTTTGTTAAGTATTTTCCATGCATTATTTACAATATTCCTCAATACAGCCTCATGAGATGGATATTATTATTATTCCCACTTATCTACGGGAGAAGACAGAGAAACTTAGACATTTAGTAATGTAACTATGTTGCGTTGTGTCAACCTGGCTAGGCTAAACTATATTTTTCAGAATTTCCTTTCCAACATGATTCTAGTTAGGGTAGGCCCAAAAGAGTCTCAAGAGATTTGGAGGGTAGGAGGAAAGCCGGAAAGCAGTGGTCATTTAGTAGCTGATGAGCTGGCTCACCTCACAGGTGTGAGGCAGCAGGCTCTCCACCTTCCCCAGCTTCTCTGACTTCTGGGCCAGGTGTGTGTGTTTACCTCCCTGAAGCAGGTGGGCATCTACAACAAGGTAAGAAGCAGCAGGGACTGACATGGATTTCAGTCTGTTCTTGTGGGGTTCCAGCCTGTGTTTTTGGGTTCCAGCCTGCTCTTGATACACACAGCAGGTCACACAGCAGGTTCTTGAAAAATATCATTTTGTTCAATGTTGTTTCATTATTACATTGATGAGATGCCCTAGGAACTTAACTCTTGTTTACAGCAATTAGCCTACGGTAAAATTATTTTTGTTATATGTCCTTTTACTTAGAGTCATAGAACCTATTGATGATGTTAAGGGAGGAGGACTTACTGCATATGATATACATGTGATGTTTATATATATAATATATATGATATATAGATTATATATATATATATATATATATATATATATTCACCTATTGTTCTTGCTTCTTTGATTGGATCCTGACACACAATTAATAAGTTGAAATTTGGAACTCAGTCTGACCCTAGAACCCATGTTCATAACCACAATTCCGTACTGACTCAGAACCACCCTCTGAAGAAAGTCTTGGGGTTTTGAAGGTAGATGACATTAGGCTGTGGTTGAAATTCTAGGTCTCCTCTGCCTTGAAACACTGCAGAGGTTAAGAGGTCATTATACTCAAAGGCCAAATTGACACCCAAAGGTCATTTGACAAATGTATATAAAAATCAAAAGTTCTACTTCTGCTATTACTACTAATAATCATATGAGCATTTATACAATTTAGCATTTACACAATTTCAGGCACCATTCAAAGTGCTGGTGTATCAACTCATTTTACCTTCACAATAATCTCAAGAGGTAGAAGCAGCATTTCCAACACCTACTTTATTCATCGAAATAGGTATTAGATATTTATTTATTTATTTGTTTGTTTGTTTATTTATTTATTTATTTTGCATACGCCGGCAACTCACAGCAGCCCAGCTCCAGATCTATCTGTTGTTCAGCATCTTAGCTGTAGAGGGCAGTGTCACTGGCCCTCATATGTGGGATCTGAACTGGGGCCCTCTGGCATCCCAAGCCAGCTCTTAACCAATGCGCCACTCAGCTGGCCCCTAGGTATTAGATTTTTAAAAAGTGAATTTTGTGAGGGCAAGAGACCCAGACCTAGAGGAGATCTTAGTTCCCTGTGCTGAGAAAAGGGAGGTAGATGCACATGAACTGCAAATCTACAGTGACTCCACTTTAGAGAGCATATATCTCAAGTGCTTACCACATACCTATTAGTTAGGATGCTTTTGGGTACATTGGCAAAAACCCATCCCAAACTAGAGTAAACTACAAAGAAAAGTTATTAATACGATTTCATAAAAAAAAATAAAAGAATTGCAGAAGCAAGACAGGTACAGAGTTTATGAATTCATTGTCTCATTGGTATCATCAAAGACCCAGGTTCTTTCCATCTCTCTGCTCTGCCATCCTTAAAATGTTGACTTGTCCTCTTTGGCTCCCTCATGGTCACTGATGATTGCCCCAGCTCCAGCCATCACATGCAGGTGACAACATCCAAGAGAGGGAGAGACAGGTTAGTGTCTTCTCTTTCCTTTTCCAGGATCCTACCTGGAGGATGTCTGCTCTTGTCTCATTGGCCAGAATAGCACCAGCTGCTCATGTCTAAGCCAGTCTCTGGCAAAGAAAATGGAATCACCATGTTTTCATTAAATGGATCAAAGTTCACCTTCCTGGAGATAGGAAGGACCTAACTTCCAGGAAATAAAGGATAATAGGTTTCTGAACAAAGATACCTAGTAACAAAGGAAAAGGGGTGGGTTTAGGTAGGCAACAAACAGTATCTGTTACAACCTGTGCTTTACCCAAAGCTAGTCCCATGGATGAGCCCCTGTAGCTGCCCTTTACCACTGTGTATCACTCCTGTTTTTTTACAATTTTTAATGACTGTACCACAGATACTGCTAATGCTCACCCATACCCATTCTTCTCCTCTTTATGGACATATAGACATATAGACAATCCTCCTAGCTTTCCTCACAGTTAGATGGAGGCCTAGACTTGTTCTGGGCAATGGAATGTGGGCAGAAGTGATATACATCACTTACTTTCAGGCGCGGTATAGAACATTTCTCATGGGCCGTCCCTTCTCTTTTTTCCTTCCATTGGGACATGGAGGCCACATGTTGGGCTGGCAGAGGTACAACATGTAATGAGCCTGGATCTTTGAGTCATGGCTTGGAGGAGAGCCACCTATCTTGTATTGAACTGTGACATAGGCAATAAATAAGTAAGCATTTATTATAAAATTTGGGGATTCTCAGAGAATATATCCTACCTTGACTAATGTAGCCACCTAAATCATCTTCCCAGTGTCCTGTGTTTTGAGCATGTGGGCTTGTAGATCTGTTGTGTGTATCTTCTGTTGCCAAGATGGTTATCCAAACATGCACCAATTTGGGAATCCTATCCATAAAATCCTTTTCATGTTCACCTTACTTAAGCACTTCCGGCGACAGGGGACTCACTATTTTTAGAAAGAGATAATCTCGTTACTAAGGGATAACATATGGACTAAAATGGCAAATAGACTTCAGTTCATGTGCCAAATTGCACTGATTAGTAATTGCGTCGAAAGTACTGTGTACAGAAGGATTCTGAGACCAACTCTGGATGGTGTGGGAAAATTTTCTGCTATTAATTAATAATGCCTTCCAGGGCTCTGGTGGCAGGAGAGGTGGACCATGCCCCCATACAGCATTTGTGGTCTGAGAACTATGAGCAATGGGGAGAAAGCTCATAGGAAGGAGGTTTGCCATTAAGTAGCACAACTCAGGATTGGATCTTGGGGTACTTTTCTAGGGATGATAACATAGTTGCAACAATAATGATGGCTTCTGTTCAGTGAGTACTGGCATATATATATATATATATATATATATATATATATTTGTTGGAAAAGTCATGATGTATTTCATCTGTTTTTCAAAGGTCATTTATTTATATAAAGAACAAAGATCAATCAATGATATATTGCCTGTTTTATTTTTATTCATTTTTAGCTGAGCCATCCTGTCACATATTGGCAGCTCAGTTCCAGCCCATGTGGGAATTGAACTAGTGACCTTGTTTCTCAGAGGTTGCACTCTTGAGTGAGCTCTTAACCAACTGAGCCACTCGGCCAGCCCAATATATATTGCCCTCTTTGTTCAATAACCTTTTGCCATCTTTCAGTGAGCTTCATAATTTCTCGTTCATAGAAGGACCTGTTTTTATTTGCAAAAAACTGAACAAGGTGCTCATTTACAGCCTCGTCTGAATTGAACATAATATCATGCAAGGAGTTTTGAGGAGAGCTAAACAAGTGGAAGTCTGACGGTGCAAGGTCAGGCGAGTATGGTGGGTGTGGCAACACATCCCATCCGAGCTCCAATAATTTTTGACGGGTGATCAAACTTGTGTGTGGTCTTGCATTGTTGCGATGGAACAAACTCCTTTACAATTAACAATCTCTGGATGTTTCTGGAGGACGGATTCATTCAAACTGTCCAAATGCCAACAGAACACATTTGAATTGATTGTTAGGTTCCTTGGTAGGAGCTTGAGAAACACGACACCTTTAAAATCCCACCACACTGAGAGCATAACCTTCCTCTGATGAATGTTTGCTTTTGATGTCATTTGAGGCAAATCATTACGTTGGGACCAAGACCATAAACAATCCACTTCTCATCACCAGTTATCAGTCGCTTCAAAAAAGGATCATTTTTCTCATGTTTAATGAGCATATTGCAGATGTTTATATGCGCAGTCAAATGAACTTCTTTGAGTTCATGTGGAACCCAAATATCGAGCTTGCTTACATATCCCAGCTTCTTCAGGTGGTCATGAACACTTGAATGATAGATGTTCAATGTTTCTGCAATCTCTTGTGTCGTGTAACGTGGGTTTGAATTGATCAATGCCTTTATTTTGTCATCATCAACCTCGGTGGGCCTCCCTGACCAAGGAGCGTTATTGAGATCAAAATCACCAGCACGAAATTTCGTGAACCATCATTGGCACTGACGTTCTTGTAGAGTATTGTCACCATAAACTTTATGCAACTTTTCACAAGCTTGATGCACGTTCTTCCATTTATGGAAGTAATACAGTAAAATATGGCAAAAATGCACAGTTTGGTCTTCCGTCAACTTGTTGTAAAATCTCCAAAACTCAACCAAATCATTCAATTTTTTTTTAGAATGAAGCTAGAATTGTCAGCTGTCAAATGACATAGCAATAACATAGATGCAAATGATTCTAGTACTTCCAAAAATGAAGTAATGCCATCTGTTGCAAACATGCATCATGACTTTTCCGACAACTCAATATATATATATATATTTGTCTCCTCATAACAAGTCCATTTTACAGACAAACCAACTGAGGCTCTTGGTTGCAGAGGATCATGCAGCTAATTTAGTGGCAGAGGCAGATTTATTTGGACCAGGGTGGTCTGACCCAAAGTGCATGTTACTACTCAGTAGAGTACACTGCCTATGGGATTGAGGAGAAGACTGATTATAGCAAGGTTTCTTAACTTTGCATTTTGTTGGTGGGTGCGGGCAGCTATGCGGTACATTGTAAGATGTTTAGCAACATTGCTGGCCTCTGCCCATTAAATGGCAGTAGCATACTTCCTCCTCCCTGCCAGTCATGAACAACTAAAAATGTCTAGACACTGCCAAATGTCCCCTGGGGGCCCAAATTACTGAGAATCACTGGATTCGAGAAAGGTGGGGGCTCATGTTTGGAGCAATCCTGGCTCTGGGCAGGCAGGTGATCTGTGAAGGGACTAAAGAACAAGAAGACAAAGGGTTGATATGGGAGCTCAGAGGGTAAGGGGTCAATCAGGGTAGCCTGGGAGCCTTTGTCACCCGAAAAAGGCAACAACAATGAGGGTGACTGGAGGCAGTGTCCCCTAGGCTCATGAATTGAGTCTCCTAGATGTTTCCTGTTAAGGGGCAGGGCTGAGTGGAGCTGAGCTTGCAGGAGAAGATTCCTGGGGCCCCAAATTATAGCTAAAGGAAGGATGTAGAGTGAGGATTTTAACCGTGCTGGCCATCTGGAATGCCATGGAGAGACTGCCACTGCAGACACATCCTGCAGTAGTAGATACTGAATGAGTGGTACAGTCTGCCCAAGGGAAATGAATAAAGCAGTTGCACTTATTTTTGAGTAAAAAATGACCATATTAAAACAACATTCCTGAGTAGCCACTAAACCAGACAGTAAGCTGCACAGTTTAGACATATGAGCCAAGGCACGAGAGTTAGGGTGGAAAGGAAGAGGGTGTCACTTTTAGTGAAAATTAATTACTCAAATCTAACAGGTTCACTCAATGCTTCTTGTACTTTTAAAATGAAGTCTATTTTATATGAAAATGAGATGTTTCCCTCTGGCATGACAGAAAGCAAATTGCTTTAAAAAAAAAAGAATGGTAACTTTCTTCATAAGTTGCTGAGTGTTAGTTTCAATTCTTACTACTTATTTTGTTTTCTCTTATTTCTAAAGAGACAATAGTTTCTTAATATACCTATTTAGTTAGAATGTGTTTCTAAGAGTTTCTCAAGTTTAGAGGGGCTGTGATTATAGGAGGTATTTCTGCTTTTTATGGATTCAGAAAGACGAGCAGTGCCTGTAGGGTCACTCTCCTGTATTTTACATAGTGCTAACAGGAGCACAGACATATTCAAACTAATTAACTAAAAGTCTAACAAACATACCAACAGCCCCAGTTTATGATCATATATAACTTCTGTCCGTTTCTCAAAAACCGAAGGACTACAGTGATTTGGGGTTGCTTTTGAAAAATAAAGCTTGCTTTGTTTTCTTCCTCTCTCATTTCCATTTTCAGTCGAGAGCAGTTCACAGATTCATATTTTTGTCTGCCGCCATTCAAGATATTTGGCTATTAATTATGTGCAATACATGGCATAAAGCATGAGGGGAATGGGGACTGTTGTGGTCCCTGCTATTCACTTATTGCCTGTTAATCTAATTACCAAGGTAGGGCCTCCAGAAATGAAGCTGCCCACATAGAAAAGCCTTGTCCCCACCTGGCCAATTGTTTAGCCAAGCTTTTAAAATGGACAGAGTTTGGGGGTGGGGGGAGATGGGGAAGAGAAATGAACCTTCTTATTTTTTTTTAAGTTTGTATGCAGAGCAACAGAAAGAATGTAGTGGTTGTCAACATGAGTTTAGTACGAAGGTATGGTTTAAAATGCAGGTTCATATTGACTGAGCTTCAGGTCACGCAAACCGGGGGAACCTGTGCTGCTATTTGTTTTTTGTGTGTTTTAAAAAGAGTTCATGAAATGTAAGGGAGGGAGATGGAGCGAAGTGGGTGAGGGGGAGCGTCCCAAGGGGATGACGTCTATTAAAGGGTGGATGCTTCAGGGGTGTTCTTTCCAGAGGCTCTTAGTGACTGTGTGAAAGGGCAGCTTTGAATGAACAGCCCCAGCCAGGCCTGATTTTGAACTGTTTTTTTCAGTCCTTGATTCCTACAAACAAAATAAAATACCTTGTCGAATAGAGCCCATTGAGGGAGGATGATGGGTTAAGAGTGGGGGTACGAGGTGGCAGCGTGGGTGCTTGTTTATCAAGGAGGAGTTGTCCGTTGTTCCTGGAGCTGGTGAAAGGAAAGACGCCAGAATCTGATGGCTGGGGTAGCATTGATGTGAGGTAATGGGGTAATCGGATTGAAAGGGGGCCATAGTATTTATGTCAGTTCACATTTCGTCAAAGGAATAATATGAGGTGCTACCTAGCTGCAGCTTTGGACTGGGGGTTCAGTCAGGCAGCATGCAGGCCTCATTGGATTCAAATATAAATTAATTCTCACAGGAGCATTGCCTGATTAATCTATTTGCATAATAGTAGAAAAACTGCAGAGTGGTTACTTTTTTTTTCTTTCTTCTTTAGGGATTTGGACAAGAAAAGGTTTAAATTCATTTGAAAGAAGAGTGTGTGAGAAGTCAGAGCAGCAAAAGCCCCCTCTGGGACTCCCAGAGCTGCTTTCTGGAGCAAAAAGGGTTGGAGTTGAGTCAAGGCCCCTTCACTCAAGGAGTTTTAACTCTTCCCAGGAAAAAACCACCTTCTTCTGAGGCACTTTCCTAGTGTTTGCTTTCTGGACCTTCGTTCTTGGCCCAGATGGTAGTATCAGGTTCAGAGAAAGAACAGGCAACGTGCCCCAAGCGAAATAACCCCCTTGGTTCAGGTTCTGGTCAAAGGACATTAGTTTCAGAAAATAGATAGGCTCAGCTCTGATTTACTCAGGTTCACTGGTGTTTCTGAAAAGAGTTTCAGGTCTGTTTGCATTCCACAGAGACACAAAGTAATTTGGTTTATAAAACTAATGCCGTTCATGACCTGTTTTGACTCAGCACACTTATTTATTTAATAAGTACCTGCTGAGCCCAGTTCAGTAGGTGATAGTGGGTGTGCCAAAGGGATCTGTGTTATTTTAAGAAACCACATTATAAAAACAGAATGGAAGAAAGAGGGCTAAGGGTTCATGCGTTTCAGATATTCAATATCAAAGCTATTTTTCCTGTAGAAATTTCAATCATAGAGAAGAAATTTTAAATATTGCTATAAACATTACTCAGCAAATCCAGGTTTGATTACTTCCAGCCTTTACTCAAGAATATAGAGCTTTCTTTTCATAGAACTATAGACACTATCTTCAGTACTTCTTATTCTTATTACCTTTATTCCCTCACCACCCATTGTTGTGATATAAATAAAGCACTAACACCATTCAAATGAAGGTGCCACGTTGGCTCAAAATGCTTCTATTTCTACAAGATCCAGATGGAGATATATTAAAAACAATAGTGGCAGTGGCCTGTTAGCTCAGGTGCTTAGAGTGCAGGCTTATAGCACCAAGGTTGCCAGTTCGATTCCCACATGGGCCAAGGAACTGTGCCCTCCACAACTACTGGGTTGTCGGAAAAGTCACGACGCATGTTTGCAACAGATGGCACTAATTCATTTTGGAAGTACTAGAGTCATTCGCATCTATGTTGGTGCTATGTCATTTGACAGCTGACAGTTCTAGCTTCATTCTGAAAAAACCTTGAGTGATTTGGTTGAGCTTTAGAGATTTTAACAATTTGAAGATGGAAGATCAAACTGTGCATTTTTTGCCATATCTTACTATATCACTTCCATAAAGGGAAGAACGCGCATCAAGCTTGTGAAAAGTTGCATAAAGTTTACGGTGACAATGCTCTACAAGAACCTCAGTGCCAATGATGGTTCACGAAATTCCGAGCTGGTGATTTTGATCTCAATGATGCTCCTTGGTCAGGGAGGCATACCGAGGTTGATGACGACAAAATAGAGGCATTGATGGAGTCAAACACACATTACACGACATGAGAGATTGCAGAAACATTGAACATCCTCATTCAATCATTCACAACCACCTGAAGAAGCTGGGATACGTAAGCAAGCTCAATATTTGGTTTCCGCATGAACTCAAGTCATTTTGATGGTGCATATAAACGTCTGCAATATGCTCATTAAACGTGAGGAAAATGATCCCTTTTTGAAGCGACTGATAACTGGTGATGAGAAGTGGATTGTTTACAACAATGTGATGTGCAAATGGTCTTGGTCCCGACATGATGATTTGCCTCAAATGACATGGAAAGCAGACATTCATCAGAGGAAGGTTATTCTCTCAGTATGGTGGAATTTTAAAGGTGTCATGTTTTTCGAGCTCCTACCAAGGAACTGAACAATCAATTCGAATGTGTACTGCGACAACACAAGACCACACACAAGTTTGATCACCCATCAAAAATTATTGGAGCTTGGATGGGATGTGTTGCCACACCCACCATACTCGCCTGACCTTGCGCTGTCAGATTTCCACTTGTTTTGCTCTCTTCAAAACTCCTTGCATGGTATAACGTTCAATTCAGATGAGGCTGTAAATCAGCACCTTGTTCAGTTTTTCGCAAATAAAGACAGGTCCTTCTATGAACGAGGAATTATGAAGCTCACTGAAAGATGGCAAAAGGTTATCTAACAAAACGGGCAATATATCATTGATTGAACTTTGTTATTTATATAAATACATGACCTTTGCAAAACATAGACAAAATATGTCATGACTTTTCTGACAACCCAATAGATTGAAGGTAACTGCTTGACTTGGAGCTGATGGGTACTGGAAAAACACACTATTCCCCAATAAAATTTAAAAAAAAAATTGGAGGAGGGGTGTTGTCACTTTGAGGGGTAAAAAATATAACTATTGCACTGTGTTGTACAGCTGAAACTAATTTTAAAAAATGTTTATTTCACAATAAAAAATTCATTTAATAAAAAAATGTTCAATATTATTCAAATGGAAGAATACACAAAATATACTGTTAAAAGGAAAAAGAAGTTGCAATATAATTCGTGCTAAATGGCCTTATTTTAATAGTAACAAACAATTGCAAAAATAAGAGTACCGTTTGTATGAGTTTATATATTTCTGTATGTTTATGTAAGCATGAGGAAATATTGTATGGGTCAGGCCATTAAAACTGGTAATTCTGCAGACAAGGATGAAAGTTTGAATACAAAATTCATGTGCAATTTGAGAAAAGAATTCAATAAACTAAAACCTTAAATATAAAAGTTTAATAAAAGTAACCATAGTATTTTAAAAAAAAAGAAACATTAGCGGAACAAATCCTGTATTCTAATTGATTGCATGGTTAATTCCAAATTTTATCATGGAAACTTCCTATTACAGAAGAAATGCCTATGGTAGGTGCTTAAAATAAGTTACTTTCACTTTCCCTTCACTTGAATACACCCAGGATAACAATTAGAAAATGTCCTTGTTACTTAGGAATATCAAGGAGCAAAAGGCCAATACAGCAGAGACGGAAAAGTCTGTTCTATGCAATTTGGCTGCATTGGTGGCTCCCCCCAGCCTAGGACCCCCTTCCTTTGGAATCTGTATTCTCCCATTTTCCTATTCACAAGGGTGAGCTTCCAGTAGCTTTTTGTTTTTAAGACTTTATTTTTGCAGAGCAGTTTCAGGTTCAAAACAAAATTGAGATGAAGGTATGGAGATTTCCCATATACACCTTGCCCCCACACAGGCATAGCCTCCCCCCTTGTCAACATCACTCATCAGAATGGTATTTTGTTTTTGTTTTTTGTTTTTACCATGGATGAGCCTTCATTGACACATCACAATCACCCATGGTTTACATTAGGGTTCACTCTTGGTGTTGCATATTCTATGGTTTTGGACAAATGTATAATGACACATATCCATCATTATAAAATATCCTACAGAGTATTTTCACTGCCCTGAAAATCCTCTGTGCTCTGCCTCAGAGGTTGCAACACAGTGGGGATTCTGAGAAGTGAGGAGTCCTAGCTTGATGATGGAGTTTTCCATTTCAGGGAAGCATTCTTCTGGAGTCTCTGAGTTTATCTTTGTGCTTGCTGAGCACGGGCTGTCACCTTAAGTGCCCATACAGCCTCACCAAGTAGGCTCTTAGACATCATACTGAAGCAGGAAATTTTCAATTGCTGTAGTTTCTGAAGTAAAATTATAAGTTTTCACTGTTCATTATTCACCTAGGTGAATTTGAGTCTGCAAGGTCAGCCTTTCAGGGGCTGCTTGATTACTTATTTCCTCCCAGGCACAGGTTTTCTCTCATTTGGGTCCTGCCTCTAAGAGACCAAGGGTTAGATTGTGGCTTCAGCTGTTCTTTTAACTCACTGTGACCTTGGGCAGTCGCTTAACTCTTGTTCTCTGATTTTTATCATCTATAAAGTGGATAAATTAATATCATTTAAATTTCTCAAAGGGATCTTATTGGGGAGAAATTAGTGGATTTTTAAAGAATTTAAAAATATGTAAAAAAATATTAGTTATTGGTATTATATCACTAACCCCACAACAACTACTAAAATAATGGGAGCTACTACTACTGTTTTTGGTACTCTTATTCTATGGATGACTTTATATTGGGTTGTCAGAAAAATCATGACGTAGTCTATGTTTTTCATTGCAAAAATGCGTCATGACTTTTCCCAGTACCCAATACTTCTCTCTCTTTTTACAACTAGAACTGAAATGTAGAGAAATATCAGATGAAGCCTATATCCTTGGTGGTCAAAATTTTTTTCCCTTTAGAGAAAGATTCCTGTGCAGGACACTCTCAGTTTGTCCCCCAAAGTGTATCATCTTGTGCACAAGTCACTTTGCATGAGATGGCTCTGGCTAAACACTAGGTTTAACTAATCCAGTGGTTAATACCCAGTTGTTGAACCCAGTGGCTCTCAAGTGGGGGTTATTTTTCCTTCAAGTGACATTTGACAATGTCTGGAGACATTTTTAGCTGTCACAAAAATGGGTAGGGGGCAGGAGAATAGCGGTAGAGGCCAAGGATGCTATTCAGTGCACAGGACAGCCCCTTAAAAAATTGGCCCAAAATATCAATAGTGTGAAATCCTGAACTAATCTAACAGTTTTCATTTTCTTCTAAATTTTTTATTATAAGCAAGTTTGTCCTTTTTCTTTCTAATGTTTTACTCTGTTGGTTGAGGAATAGTTTATAGATAGTCAAATGCACAGATTTTAAGTGTTACCATATGATAACTTTGGGCAAATGCAAACATTCATGTAACCCAGATTCCTATCAATACACTGACCATTTCTATAACTCATAAAAAGCTCTCTTGTGCCTCTCCCAATCAGTTCCCATCCCCCCCAAAGACAACCAATGTCTGATTTATTTTACCATAGATTATTATGCTCATCTTTTTTTTAATTAAAATTTATTGGGGTGACAATAGTCAACAAAATTATAGGTTTCAAGTGTACAATTATATAATACATCATCTATATATTGCATTATGTGTTCACCACCAGAGTCAGTTCTCCTTCCATCACTGTATATTTGACCCGCTTTACCCTCTTCTACCACCCCCCTCCCCTCTTACCCTCTGGTAACCACTAAACTGTTATCTTTGTCTATGAGTTTCTGTTTCTTTTTAAAGATTTTTTTAATTGGGGAATTGAGGGGATGGGAACAGCGCTGGGGAATTGGGAGAAGGGGAACAGACAAGTTGCTGTCCTTTTGTTCTTCAGTCTAGTTGTGGAGGATNCTGGCCCAAGTTGGCACCATCATTGCGCTCTTCCCGGGCGAGGCAGATCAGTCGCTGGCTTCTGGACGGCCGCTCACTGCGGCTGCTGGCTGCTCATGCTGGCTGCTGGCTACATATGGTAGCCCATGGCAACCCACTGCCACAGGGGCTGTAGCCTACGCCATCGCCGGCGACCCACGGCAGCCCAGCTCCAGGTTGAGTTGTTGTTCAGCATCTTAGCTGTAGAGGGCAGTGTCACTGGCCCTCATATGTGGATCTGAACTGGGGCCCTCTGGCATCCCAAGCCAGCCCTTAATCATTGCGCCACTCGGCTGGCCCAAGTTTCTGTTTCTTTATTTGCTTGTCTTGCTCCTTTGTTTCCTTCAGTTTTGTATCCCACATATGAGTGAAGTCATATGGTTCTCAACTTTTTCTGTCTGACTTAGTTCACTTAGCGTAATAATCTCAAGATCCATCCATGTTATCGCAAATGGCACTATTTCATCTTATAGCTGAGTAATATTCCATTGTGTATATATACCACATCTTCTTTATCCAATCATCTATCGAAGGACACTTTGGTTACTTCAATGTCTTGGCCACCATAAACAATGCTGCAATGAACATTGGAGCACATATATCTTTACAGATAAATGTTTTCAGATTTTTTGAGGAGATACTCAGGAGAGGGATTGCTTGGTCATATGGTAATTCTATTCTTAATTTTTTGAGGAACCTCCATATTGTTTTCCATAGCAGCTGTATCAATTTACATTCCTACCAACAGTGTATGAGGTTTCCTTTTTCTCTACAGCATCTCCAACACTTGTTATTATTTGTCTTGTTGATGATAGCCATTCTAACAGGTGTGAGGTTGTATCTCATTGTGTTTTTGATTTGCATTTCCCTAATAGCTAGTGAAGTTGAGCATTTTTTCATATATCTGTTGGTTGTATGTCTTATTGGGAGAAGTTTCTGTTCATGTCCTCTGCCCACTTTTTAAATGGATTGTTTGTCTTTTTGTTGTTGAGCTGTATGAGTTCCTTATATATTTTGGATATTAGCTCCTTATCGGAGCCATTGTTTGCAAATATCTTGTCCCATTTGGTTGGTTGCCTCTTTGTTTTGTTGATGATTTCTTTCCTGTGCAGAAGCTTTTTAGTTTGATATAGTTCCATTCATTTATTTTAGCTTTTACTTCCCTTGCCTTTGAGGTCAAGTTCATAAAATCCTCTTTGAACCCAAGGTCCATAAGTTTAATACCTATGCTTTCTTCTATGCAGTTTATTGTTTCAGGCCTTATATTCAGGTCTTTGATTCATTTTGAGTTAATTTTGGTACGTGACAGATAGCAGTCTAGTTTCATTCTTTTGCATGTGGCTTTCACTCATCATTGTTGAATATTGAAAATGTCATGTCTGGAGCATGGTAGTTGGTAGAATTAGTTATATCAGAGAGACTTAGACCCAGGGACCAGGGAGCTGGACCACAAGAAGGAGGCCTGAGAGACATGAAGGACAAGTCACATGCAAAGAACAGACAAGTAGGTAGCTGGCATCAGAGAGATCTTGCAGCAAACAGCACACAGAGATGCTGTCAGGTGGGCAGAAGAGAAATAAAGGAGCACCAGTGGCAGGGAGCAGGGTCCTGGCCATGGAAATGCAGGTCGAGGAACTGGGTAAGGGCTGTTGGCAGGCTCAGGCAGAGCCAGGTGGCACAAATAGGAGCACACACTGAGAACTTGGCCAAGGGAGTATATTCATTTCCTAAGGCTGCCATAACAGAGGACCATAAACTTCATGAATTAAAATAACAGAAATCTATTCTCTCACAGTTCTGGTGGCCAGAAGTCCCAACTCAAGGTGCTGGAAATCTACACTCCCTCTGGAAGCTCCAAGGGGAAAATATATTCTTTGCCTCTTCCAGCTTCTGGTGGCTGTCAGCATTCCTTGGCTTCCTTGGCTTATGGCCACATCTCTTTCATCTCTGCTTGTGTCTTTCGATTGCCTCCTCCTATTCTGACTTTTCTCCTATGTGTGTCTCTTATAAGGACACTTATCATCAGATTTATGACCCACCTAATAATTCACGAGGATCTCATCTCAGAGTTCTTAACTTAATTACAGCTGTAAAGACGCTTTTACCAAATAAAGTAACATTCACAGGTTCCAAGGATTTGACGTGTTTATCTTGGGACGGGGGCAGGCATTTTTCATCTTACCACAGGGAGCAAAATTGAGGGAGAAGTTTCTAGAACTGGGCAATGAAGTCAGAGGGAGCCCAGTGCAGGGCTGGCTGAAGGCCGATCTGATAGTCCATGGATCTCAGTTCCTTTATAGTTCTCCAGGTCAAGGTTGAGATTAGTTCCAGGGAATGAAGGACATTAAAATTTATTGAGCATCCAATACTGCCAGGAACAGTGCTAAGTGATTTAGTATCAGATTTCTTTAACTCTAACAAAGAGCCTCTGAGATAGCTATACCTTTCCCCCACCTCAACTTTGTATTCTGAAAAATGTCAAACTTATACGTTGAAAGAAAAGTACAATGAACACTTATATATTTTTCACCTGAGTTTATTGTTGTTATCACTTTGCCTATATATACATACACACAGTTGGGATGGGAAAGCTGAACCATTTGAAAGTAAGTTATAGATACCACGCCATATCAGCCCTAAGTACATAGCCTCATCCCTGAACTTGACAAATGAGACACAGTTAGTTTTACGTAACAAAAGAAAAAAATGGAACCTCAGCAATGCCAAGTAAGTTTTTCAAAGCTTCAGAACTAAAGTACAAAGCCAGTATTTGACTATAAGGCTGTCTAACTCTCAAATGCATGCTCTTTCTGCACTTTTTCTTTATCCATTTTTCTATTTATTCAATGGTTTTGGTGGGGTGAGCAGCTCTGATGCACTGAGGACACATTGGTTGAGTAAGGCATGCCAGGCAGAAAGATAATAGATCAGTAAACAGGTAAATGACCAAGATCATTTCAGGGTGTGATCTTGGGGAATGGTGGTGTACAGATTGAAAGCGAAATAGCCCATGGCCCCTCCCTTAAAGGAGATTGCAATGGAGCAGGATTCTTAGACATGAGACGTGGGATTCTTAGCAGTGAGGAGCCCTCCCTTCTACTTTTTCTCAAGAAGCTTCAGGAGGAGATGCTTTACCAAAAGAGGGGATAAACCAAGAAAGGAGAACACATGAGACCCTAGAAATAAGGAATCCAATTCAGGGGGAAGCAAAGGAAATCTGGGACAGCAGGATCAGGGGGTACAGGGAGGAGCAGGAGGATGGAAGGGTCCACGAGAAGCCAGAAAACGGATGGTCACCTGATGCCTTTGACCACATGGAAAAGAGAACAGTATTTAGAAGTGTCTTATAATTCTGAGGGAGAGTTTTGGAGGAACTAATGATAGTTACACAGAGAGTATGTAAATAAAAAGAAGATATTATTAGCTTCAGGAAAAATAAAAGTTACATAATGAAGGCAATGTAACCATCATCTAATACTAGCTCAAAAATGAGCAATATTTGCATATTTCTAGTAAAGCAAACATGTAATGGTGATTGTATAAAAAATAATGATATAATTATTGTATGAAAATGGGTAGGAAGTTTTAAGCAAAAGGGGTAAAGCTTCATTGTCCATTATGGAAAATCAGTAGGTGATGTCTAAAATGTACAAATCAATGAATAGGACTAGAAGCAAACTATTGAGAAATATGGAGGTAAATACCAGAAAAAAATCATTAAAAATTTGTGAAAATAGTTCTACCTGAGGAATAGGAGAAGGAAAATGAACAGGTGGGGAAGGGACCGGGGGTTATTATTGTAAGCTTTGTAGTATCACTAAACTTTTAAAATCATGTGCATGTACTACTTGGATATAAATAAAAATGAACAAAAATTGGTAAAGGGGAAGGAAGAGAGGGAAGAAAAGAGAAAGCAAGAGATAGCAAGAGGAAGGGAGAGAGGCCTACTGAGTTGAATTTCCTTTACTCTGCCAGTCTGGAGGAAAAGAGGATGGATACATTAGAAACAGCAAAGATACAGAACAAATGAGCTCAGAGGAAGATAAAGACAGGTAAAGGACTTTGATCATTTACAAACTGGACAATCAAACCTCAAATTACATGAATTACATGAATCTATGTCTAGAAAGAAAGCTGGATATCCAACAAAAAACAAGGAATCAGGAATTCAAAATCCCTCTTATTATATGAGTTCTTAAGATTGAATGGTTCTTAAGATATTTTCATCTTAAAAATGTTTATACTGTTTCCTCATTCCTAAATTTTATAACAATTTTAATAAGTAATAAGTATAGCTAAGTATAAATTAATTCCAAGATTAAGTGTATTTCAACTTTTTAAAGATTTAATAATTCATCCCAGATTTTTCCAAATGCTTTTTATTTTCAAGAACTTTCCAGAGTCTGGGGGGTCAAAGTATAAATAAGACCTCAATTTTTCCTTGAGAAGTTCACAGACTATAAGGGATATTTAAAATATTTCGTTAAGTTAGGCCACAGGGCATAATATTTATATTTTTCTAGTTTCTATTGGCCAATGAAATCCATTTTGTATTAAAATAGTTGACATTCTGAACTAACCCTGAATTTGTTATATTGCCTATATTTTTATTTTATTAATAATGTATTCATTTTCCAGAAATTTCCCTAAAAGTACATATTTAATTTCTAGTATGTATTTCCTAAATTATTTTGGTTGTAAATACTCCTGGATATTATTTAGGATAGAAGTATTGACTTACTACTTTTTGATTTTGAGGTTTTATTTGTCCACCCCCAGTATGCTGAACTGCTGAGTTTAATTATAACTGTGATATGAAAAGGGCTATTTCCTTAAAGTTTTCTTTTAAAATTTCCTTTTACTTTTTAACCTGCTATGGATTTTATGTAGACTAATGCAACCATTCCATATAGTCACCCTTATGGGAACTTGCCTTGCACATGATAGATAATACATTTTTGATTGAACAAATTTAGGTTTGATAACTATGCTTATTTGGAGTCATAATAGGAGATAGTCAATTTAAACATATGTAGAGTTTAAACACAATCTGATGGGAAATATGATACTCTTAGTGCCCTATCTTCAATCCAGCACCAATTCCTTTAGCTGCTGTTTGAACTACTTCTGCGTTATTTGCCCAATGGTGGATGTAGAGAAGCTTTCCCCTGTAATCCAGTCTCCTGTTTTCTTCACTATTGTCTTCAGCGATTGAATCAGATCCAGAGAGCCTCAAACTGGCTTTTTTTGAAGTTAAAGACTTTTGGCTCCACCTACGCTTAGGATGTCAAATGAGAGTAACAACCATTACTAAGACAGTAACAGAGTTAAAATAATAAAATAGAAAGAAAGAGAAAGAAAGAAGGAAGAAGGGGGCATACAGAAGGTAAACATTCATTATTATTTAGACTATATCAGGTTTTAGATTCATGAATAGATGATTGAACTAAAGAGATACCCCAGTTTTCTAAAAAATTCATTTCCATGGAAGTCTCTATAAATTTAGAAATGTTAGTACTTGGGTTCTATCAATCTAATAAAGTTGGATTGAATTCCATGAAAATATTTGGCCTGATTTATCTATCACAGTTTAATTATGCTGCATAATGAAATAGAAACGTGGAAAATGTGGTTTGTACTAATCTGGGGAAATAAATGGAACAGATGCCACCACCCTAGCCCAGCCTAGCAGTCTCTCTTACCTGTGCCACTGTGATATCCTCTGCATGGTTTCTCCACATCCTCTCTGGCTCAGATCCAACCATTCTCCATTCTTCAGTAGACAGAGGGCTCTTTTGAAAATGCAGATTTGTTCCTGTCAATTTTCTGTTTAAAAACCCCAATAGCTTCCCATTGAATTCAGGAGAAATTCCAAATGACTTTACCTGGCCTGCAACTTTTCACATGTTGCTTTGTGCTCTTGGCAATTTCTCCAGCCTCAGCTTTTATCTCTCTCCTCCACACTCTTGCTACATGGGATATAGTCTAGGACCTTCAGTTTCTCCCAATAACTTTGGAGGTTATTTTCTCACCATAGGGCTCTTGTGTATGCTGTTCTCTCTGCCTGGGACACTCTACCACCCTGCCTCTTTCTGTAACATCAGATCTCAACATTGGATGCATAATTGCCATTTCCTCTAGGAACCACACCCATCAGAAGAATTAGATTCTGTGGTACCTGGCATTTCTCTTTTATAACATGCCCCACATATAAACTTACAAGTGCATTGAGTGCATTCTTCCCAGGTTCTATCTACCTCCATGATGGTGGTATGATGTCTGTCTTGTTTATTACTTTATCTCAAGTTTCCAATACTGGGCCTGACACATCATAGTAGAATAAATAAATGGATGGATGCTTTGACCACAAATATGGATACTAGACCCATGAGTACAGTACTTCTCATTTCCATCTCCATGGGGAATAATTATTTTTATGACATCTATTTTTTTCCATTGTAAATATTTTGTAACCAAATGAAAGTTTGTTTGAATGTAGTCACAGGAGTGTCTCATGACCATAGGTTGTCCCCAAAAAGCAGGGGCCACAGAACACAATTGTTAGATCCTTTGTACAGCATCAGGCAATGTAGGGCTCTTCAGGGCCATCTTGCCTCACTCTTGACCTCACTGGATTCCCCCGCCCCCCTATTTTTTCCACAATGTTCTTACCCCAGCCTTGGCTGCCACATGTACAATTTACAATTTACAGTGAGAAGATCTGATCAACAGTATGTTCATTGATTGGTTAAATAGCTGCTACACAGGTTAGCCTGAAACTATCAGGAAATGTTTTATGCTGGTAACAATGGGGCCATAATTATAATATTCCCAGGATATGTTCAGTTAGAAGTAGCAACTTAACCATTGCATCAGGTCTGTTTATGGACTTACTTTTTAAAAAATCTTTCACAATAGTTTACTGGCACCCTATAACAATTAAATATAACTTACTTTGGCCCCTAAGCATGGTAGGAAATTCAGACATATGTCCAGAAATCATAGGTAACCATGGTGTGATATGCATTGCTTCTCAGACCGAAGCACATCATTGGGTTCTCTGAGTCAAGGTCCTTTCAAAAGGCACTAAAATGAAAACTATTATACATTGAGGATATTTCCCCTAAGAGTATCTCTTTCTGACTGCCTTCTTATTTCCAGCCTACACACATCTCAGTGGCTATTTTGATGGTTTCTGAGTTCAGAATCATTTTACCAAGTTTTATCCCAGATGAGAAATTTGTGGTGAGATTATAATACTTACGAGGGAATGGAAATGCCAGGTGTTGCTCATCTATAATAGCTGTTTAGGAAGAAAACAGTCATGGTCTTGTTGCTAGAAGAGTGACTGAATTACTGTGAAACTGAGCTGTTTGCTGAAATGGATCGAAGAAGTGGGTGTCCTTTCCTTTTAACTCTATAATGCTTTACCAGGCTTTGGTGAGCAAGGCTAATCTTGTCATTTCAATTGTTTTTGTTTGGTTTTGTTTATAAATAAACATGTGGGAAGAGATTTATGTAGAGGATCGTGGTTTAATTGTTCTATTATTTGACATCACAATGAAACAGACTTGAAAATTGTGAATGACAGTGTGAATTGGGATGCTTTTTAAAAAAATTTTTATTGGGGAACAGTGTGACTTTCCAGGACCCATCAGCTCCAAGTCAAGTAGTTGTCGTCAATCTAGTTATGGAGGGCACGGCTCAGTGGCCCATGTGGGGATTGAACTGGCAACCGTGGTGTTACGAGCACTGAGCTCTAACCAACTGAGCTAACCGGCCGCCCCAAATTGGGATACTTTTTACATAATGCCCATCTCTAAAAACAAACCATTTTTCTCTTAGTGTCTTTTGCTAAAGAAGAAAAAAAATGTACTTCCAAGATGCCAGTAGCCTAAACAACTGCCAGCAGTGACACAAGGCTGTTTTCTTTCAAAAGCCTAAACAGAACTCCTTTGGAAACAGCTCTAGCCTCTGGGCTAGAGAGCCAGAGGGCTTGTGGGAAGCGTGCTCTATAAAAACCAGGTTTCTATCTGCAAACATTCTTTTCTGACTGTACAGCTCAGCACTGTGGTTTTCTCTCCTTGGAGTCCTGCTAGCCTACCCTCCTCACCTTACTGGTTCCTCTGCAAACACAGCAAAGAATACTGTCTGTGCACAGGATGCTTCATGAAGCCGATTATTTTAGATTTGGGGCAATTGATGTTTAACACATTGGACATGGTTGGGTAAAATTTCTCCCATTTCATGTAAGGGCAAATTGAGGCTTTGAAAAGGTCCTGCTTTTTCGCTTCAACACACTAAATTGCCATCCAGATTCTAGAGAGCCTCCTTGTGCTTAGATCAGTGCCTGAGCATTCGCCTTTTTGGGGTCTGATATGAGGGAGTTTGCAGTATCCACTGTCTATTTGGGAATAATTAGCTGAGTAGCAAGCACTTACTCAGGGCCTGTTGAGGCTCCACACTTTAATACTATACAGAGATTAATGACAGAGGAAGAACACGGAGCCCTTCAAGAGCCTGTCACCTGAGGGGGGAAACACATGGCTTACCCTAACCTGTATAACAATCTGTTGGAAATGGCAGGAAGGTAGCTCTCTGCCTAATATATCGAAGCAATTGCCCTGAATAGACATAACCCTTAGTGGGTGCTCAGAAGCCCTGAGTTCAAATTCTGACCTTGCAGCTTCTGGCTTATGATTGGGCAAGGCTCTGCATGATGTTTTGCCTGTCCACCCCTCTGGCTGCACCTCAAAGCAAGCTCTCTACTTTCCAGCTATATCCCTCCCCCTCCACCCCAGGGCCTTTGCATGGGCCACTCCCTCCCTCAGAAATGCTCTCCTGCACTCCCACCCTGACCCCTATCTCATTCCTACTCATTCTTCAGGTGTCATTTAAAAGGACATTTCCTTAGGGAAGCCTTTCCTAACTTCCAATCTACACAGCTTCTTCCTATCATTGTGTTGATCACAATGGTAATCAATTTATTTTATGATGATTTGGGTTGTTTTATTTTTCTCCTCTGCTAGCTGAGGCAGAGATCATGTCTGTTTTGTTTACTGTCTTTCCCCTTTGAGGATGTTGCCTGACAGAAAGTAAATGTTTAATACATATTTACTGAGTGAATGAATAAAAGCTATTGCTTAAATGCCCGGAGCCTCAGTTTACTCTAAAGTAAGGATCATAAGTCCTACCTCCCATGCTTGTTGTTCTATGAGTGAAATGAGGTCATGCACTTGATTGCATCTTGGACAGTGCCTGCATTTAGTAGACATCAATAGACATTGAACAAATAGTTTAATAATAATGGCACTTCTTAAATATGTGAAACAGCACTTAAGTGGAAGGCCTGAGTGTTAGCAACATTATTCATAGGATGCTTTATACTTAGTAAAGCTGTTTCCAGATTGTATCTTCCAAAGATAGCCCTACCAGTCAGTATATGTATAATCACATCTCACATGGTCTTCTTATAATGTCACTGACACTCCTCCCATGAGGGTCGGTCCGTTTTCACGCTCCTTGACTCCCAGTGGGACTTGTGACTGCTGTGACTAAGGGAAAATGGCAGAAGTGATGCTGTGTGACTTCTGAGGCCAGGTCACAACACTTTATGGCTTTGGCCGGGTGCCCTGCCTATCTCAGGCACTTGCCCTTTAGCCTGCTACCAAGTCATGAGGAAGTACTGAGAGTCAAGTCAGCATTAGCTGCCAGACATGTGAGCGCACGAGCCTTTTGAGATTCTAGCCCCAGCCATTGAGGCGACCAAGGGGAGGGGAGCAGAGAGAAGCTTTCTTCAGATTGCAGATTCGTGTATAAGGTAAATGTTGTAGTTTTAAGCCACTATGTTTTGGAGTAATTATTAAGCAGCATCAGATAACCAGAACCCACGGTTACCAGGTCAGCAGGGTGGGTGTTACCATCTATTCCCATTTCTGAGATGAGGGAGTTGAAGCTCACAGGGATGAAATGACTTCCCCCAAGGTCACATGGCTGGTGAGGGGTAAAGCCCAAGCATGTGGATTTCTAGAATTTGTCTTCCCAGTACCCCAAAAGTCCTGACTGTCCTTACATAAGCCTCAGAAGTAGGGGGTGATACTGACCCTCTGTGAAATCCTACTTCCTGCTTAATTGAGCTTGGGAGGCTTAGGGGTACCTTCTCTTAGAGCTTGGGTACCATCAGAAATTCAAGTGTCCTGGTCACACACTCCAGAGAACGGAAGGAGGAAATTGGAGCAGATTATAGACTTAGATAGCACTTGATTTTTCAAGGTATTAGCCATCCCTTATGCTATAACAGTTCTATATTGAGGTTTGGCAAATGTTATTTACACACACACAAGAGAGACAGAAATAGGTTCAGAGAGATAAAGAAGCCCATTCGGGGAGGTGGAGCCATGTCTCTTGTCCCCATCATGGATAGAATTTTTCAAAAGGTTTATCCTCCAACCCCTTCCCCACACACCCACACACAAACTTGGTTCACTATTTATCATCACAAGAAACTAAGTAGAAAATCAACTGCACAGTGACATTTGCTTTGATTACCCCTGACTAGACAAAGAGTGCCACAGTGATTGAGCACAACACATGGTACGTAGTAAATGCTCCGCGGGGGCAGGCGTGTTTCAAAGGCTCCTTGTGATTACAGGATAAAATCTAAACTCTGCACGAAGCATGCACGGAGCTCTTTGTGATTTGGCCCTGTCTCTCTCTGCTCAGCCCTGTCTTCTGCCCACACTCCTTGCACATTACATACTCCAGTAATAATAAGCGTGCTCTCGCCTACCCCTTTGGCCTTCACATCTGTCTAGGCCACAGCGGTTCTCAACCTGTGGGTCACGACCCCTTTGGGGGTCGAACGACCCTTTCACAGGGGTCGCCTAAGACCATCGGAAAACAAAAAGATATTTACATTATGATTCATGACAGCAGCAAAATTACAGTTATAGAGTAGCAACGAAAATAATTTTATGGTTGGGGGTCACCACAACATGAGGAACTGTATTAAGGGGTCGCGGCATTAGGAAGGTTGAGAACTGCTGGCCTAGGATGTCTTCTCTGTTAGTCTGCTTGATAAGCTTCTCTTCCTTCAACTCTCTAGAGCTGCCTTCTCTGAGAAGCCTTTCCTGACTCTTCCAAGCCCCCTCACAGAGTCGTGTTTCGCATTGAAGCAATTTGATTTTCCATTGTAATTGGAGGCACTAAAATCAAAGATAAGAGATGTCTTCCCTCAAATATTTTTTTATAGTAGAAACAGGATTTTAATATAATATTCAAGTCTAGCATTTGCTATTTATTACAAATAAATATTGCCCCTCCCTAACTTTCCCTCAAATATTTTCATTTCCTGGTCCTAAATGCTGTGCTTAATGCAGAGAAGGCACTCAGAAAAGATTTATTAAATGAATAAATGATCTCATTTAATTCTTACCCATAAAGTACGTACCTTATAATCCCATTATACCGATGGTGAAACTGAGTTCAGAAAGGTTAAGGGATTTAGGTTACCATGGCTAAGCAGTGGAGCCAGGTATCAAATCCAGAAATGCCTACTGCCAAAGCCCTCACTCTTTCTGCCATGCCACAGCTGTGGCTGCCTCTTCATTCAGTGATGGTTGGTTTATAGCTGGGGAAGCAACAAGAAAACCCTCTGTAGACTAAGCCCTCTGGAGCCCTCTGCACTTCTCTCAGAAGTCTCCCAATGCTCTGTGAGCTAGCCCAGCTCAAAATGCACCCTTCAAATTAGCTGGTGTGATTAAGGATTCGATACCTTTTGTCCCTCTTGTGATTTTTTTTTAAGTGGAGATATTTTCCTGATTATATACTCTAGTATTTCCATACCCCAAACCCTCTAGAATAGCTTTAGGACTTGAGCTGCCCTTGATTCTCATCAAGATTTGTATGTTCCTGTTGGGCCCCTGTCTCTCCTTCCAGAGTAACCTGTGTTTGAAGTTTGATTCAATTCATTCTGCATCTATGGGGGATTCTGAACTCTCTGCTTCTTTGAAACAAGCCCTACTGGGTCTGTTGGCTAGATGGTTGCAGAGGAAATGATCTTCTGCCACATAGCTATAGAAAGTCGAGCGGCAGGAGTAAATAAACCTACCGTTTCCACAAAGGGATATGCTGAGAATTGCCAACAATATTTATGTGGGCATTGTGCTCCCAGATACACTTGGATGGCAGTGAATTGTCAGTTACTATGACAAAATGACTGAAGAAATCAATCTGCCAAGTATGAATAGCTCTCAATGGGCCTCAAGCTTCTCAGGTTAAGGGACCCGCAAAGCTGACAGAGGTGGGGTCTCATATTGATATGACCTCCATTGGAGAGCATGTAAATTAGCTGAGATGTAGGCAAAGAGATCTGTTCACCCTGCATACCCCACCCCCAGCAGGGCATTTTCCAATATTCACATGGAAATAAAAGACCATTTCAGAAGGCCTGAAGTCCAGCCATATTAATGACATTCAAATCAGGCCTTTTCTCCAGAAAAATCTTGAAGGCCTTTCATAGGACCTTTTCTTCCTCCTTATTCATCCTCTTCCCAGTTAAGTCATATTGGATTGCACAGAAAGTAATACACTGTGGATGGATCAAGTATGAGCCTCTCTCTCTCTCTCTCTCTCTCTCTCTCTCTCTCTATCTCTCTCTCTCTCTCTATACACACACACACACACACACACACACACACACACATACACACACACGGTGCCAAAAAAATGTATACACATTTTAAGAAAGGAAAACTATTAAAATTATAATACTCAATATATACCGATAACAAAAGAGGAATACAAGTCACGTTTGACTTCTGCAATTACAAGAGGTGCTCAAAGTGGTTACCATCAGCGTCCAGACACTTCTGATTATGGCGAACTACTGCTTGAGCAATGCTGACCAAAGTGTCCACTTGTATACATTTTTTTGGCACCACTGGTACATACCTATAT
>NW_017731509.1:1743854-1772246 GCF_001890085.2 Hipposideros armiger | reverse complement strand
CTCACGGCAGCCCAGCTCCAGGTTGAGCTGTTGTTCAGCATCTTAGCTGTGGAGGGCAGTGTCACTGGCCCTCATATGTGGGATCCGAACTGGGGTCCTCTGGCGTCCCAGGCCAGCTCTTAACCAATGCGCCACTCAGCTAGCCTTCAAATGATTTTTAAAGACTTGACTTTTGGAGCAAGACTTTTGGATAACAAGATGTTGAAAGCCATAGGCTGTTTAATTTCATTTCTGTTGTTGCCAATTTCTGCTGTGCTTTTAGGGTGACTTGTGGAAATCCTTTATATATAAACAACCCATAAAATCAAGGTCAGGCGAAATTTGATATTCTTTACTGTAAAGGCAAAGGATCATTAAAGTCATATGATCAGAGAGAAAAGCAAACTCACTTTTCTTACAAAAAAATCCAAAATACCAGACTTGGTTCTATTTCTTACCAACTAAGTCTCCTTTGTGAGCTCTCTGAATTATTTCTCACACATTTAAAATAAATATATGAGAGAAAATGTTAAAATAAGATTAGGATTTTATTTCAATGTATCATGCCAGCATTTGAAGTGGTAGGAGCACTGCAGGAGGAGCAGGAAAGCCTGGTTGAGCTCTTAGGATAACCACACAGTAGCTGATGAATCCGGGCTGAATCCTAGTTCCATCCCTGTGTGGAGTGGGAATAATTACAACTGTATCATAGCCAATGATTCTGAGAACTCAGGGATGTCAAGTTAGTCATCTTTGTAGTTGTTAAAAGATGTGAACTCTCCTCTGGAAGGTTATTATAGAGGACAAAAGAAAAAACTCTAAAGGATTGCAAACAGTGTATAATTTAATACTGAATATTGTTTTAGGATTTTAGAAGCAGGAGTCTTGAGTTAGGGTTGAAGGAGTCAGGAAAGGCATAATGAAAGATGCATAATTGGGTCTGGGCTTTGAAAAACAGGTCCAAATATAGTTTTATGCCATTATTTAATATTCTTAATATATAAAGAACTCTTTAAAATAAACAAGCCAAGCTTACCAATAGCAAAAAAGGCAAAGGACATAAAAGATAATTCACAAAAGACAAAAATAGCAAGAAACATGTTAAAATATTCAGCTTAATAATGAAGGAACTTCAAATAATAACATGCTTTCCCTTTCCATTCAGCTGGTAGAAATTATATATATATATATATATATATATATATATATATATATATATATATATATATATATATATATATATATATATATATATATATCATTACCCAGCAGTAAAAAGATTGTTCCTGTATCTTCTTCATGGAGAGTAAACGAATACAGCCATTTTGGAAGACAATATGGCGGTATGTATCAAGAATCTGAAAGTGTTGTTTAATCTTAATAAAATCATCAGTGATGTCCACAAAGACATAAAATACTTGTACAACATGGAGCTAGTTATAGTAGTAAAAATAAAATTACTAGATGCCCAACTACAGGGAATTGGTTCAATAAAGTATGATATGTAATATTAAGAAGAATGTTTTCAAAGACTTTTTAATGGTATAGGAAATATATCTGACATAATAATAGTGATTAAAAAGCCAGATTGAAAATTATACATAAGATATTAATTTTATTTAAAATGTACCTATACATTTAAATTACATATGTAAATATAAATGTATATTACAGAAAAAAATAGTGGCTGTCTCTGGGTGATGGGAGTATAGATAATTTTTATTTTCTATTTTATAATTTTTCCATATTTACTAAATTTTCTATATTAACAGTGAATGTTATTTTTTGTATGTATGTGGCTTTCCACGTACTCTTAATCTAACAGAAAAGTACTGATGTTATTGTTTCATTTTGTGGGAAATCAATTCCATTTTCTTGGATGTCTCTATCTTTGTTGCTATCTTCCTATTGGGTCTCAATGATTTATTCTTGGGTCAATGGTTTATTCTTGCTACTCTAGAATCTTGTTCAAATGCCATATTTCCCATTGGGTTAGGAAGCACACATCCTCTTGTCAGATCAACTTTATGTAGTGTTCTCTCCTCCTTTTGTCCAGATCACCTATTTTGCAAGATGACAGTGGAGACAGTCAAGAATAGTGCTTAAATAAGAGCATGGTCTCCAGTCTGATTACCTGGGTTCTGTGATACGTTAAGCAAGGCACTTAACCTGTACCAAATATCTTCTGAGGGTTTTAGAAAAGATGCTTAATGAAAATATATTAACTTGTTGAAATGAATAATTCAAGAATAGATAACAGGAAAAGACAGAGGCCTTAATACCTACTTCCTTATATATACTACTTTCTATGAACATTTAAAATGTTCTTGAGTAGAGAGGCAGCACGATACTTTAGAAAGAGTAGGCTTGAATCAAAATGTCAGCCCCACCAAGTAGTTGCTTTCCTCCTTGTGCAAGAAATTTAAACTTTCCTAACTCTTTTACTCATCTGTAAAAATGGGGATCAGAGAAAGACCCTGTGAAGATTACCTATATAATAGCACTGTTCAATAAATATTTTCCAAACACTTGTTTTTCCCTTCCCAAGACAAATAAAGTGTATCTTTCCAGGCACTTCATCCCTAACACTAAAATTAAGGACACTCTAGAACAGGGGTCGGCAAACTTTTGAGATGGAAGAGTCGCCAGGGGTCAGAAAACTGCTCGCGAACTGGCTCTGAAGTAAAATTAAAAATGAAAATGAAACTATCATAGTTTCATTTATAAATTTTTAAAGGATATTATTCACATAATGGTGATTATGTAAAAATATGTTTATGGCTCTCAAATGATTTTTAGATTGTTGTGAGGGACAGGATTGGCTCTTCCAGCGTCAGAACTTTTGAGACAGAACGTACCCAAAGAGCTGCATGTGGCTCGCAAGCCGCTGTTTGCCGACCCCCTGATCTAGAATGACCCTTCATTGTAGCTCCTGCACTGTCTTCTACGGGATCGGTTCATCCAATTGTAATGACAAACTGCCTTCTGATCAGCAAAGTTACAATGATTAATGCTATATACAAATATTTCACTTCTTTTCATTCATTTTCAAACTTCTTTTTCTGCTGTTGCACTTAAATGTGTCCCTCTTGCTCTCCATTTGAACCTAATCTGCAGAGTCAGTTTTGATTAAACAGTAAGCTTTCTTGTCCCTGAGAATGTGTCTTTTTCTTTACATTTCTGGGGGAAACTAAGCAAATTCATTCTTTTGAGGGAAGTGATTATTTGATAAGTGGTTGCAACTTTACCTTAACTGTGGTCATATTCAGTCTTTTTCTTTTTCATGTCTTCCAGAAAAAAAAAAAGTAAAACTAAATAAGCCCTCTTTCATTGAACTTGACATAGATGATTATAAATGGCTTCAGAGATAAACCCCAATGCCCTGTGAGACAAATGATTTTGAGCCCACCCTGTATGGGCCTATAATGTTCTCCATTTTTAAGAATATGAGAGATCTGGTTTGGGAAGTAATTGTAAGAAAGCCAGATCATTGCAATGACAAAAAGTGAGAAAGAAATCAATGGCATTGAATCCTAAAAGACTACCAAGCAAGAAGCTAGGGTAGGAGATACATAGTTCAGAAAAGGGTTTGACTCCTTTTGAAGCTTTATATTCTCTAATCCTTAAAACAGGTTTGCTCTCTTGTTCAAATTCACTAAAGATCCAAAACAGCTGGGTAAAATCTGGAATAATATAGGGTTACTGTTAACATGTTTAAATTGAGATCAAATCTTAATCTTTTTCTCTCTCTTTTCTTTTCTTTTCTGTTTATTTGCTTCAAAGGGTTTCAGGGGCAGTGATGTGAATTATCCTGCATGTGCTGGATAGATTTTAGGCTTTATGAGAGGCAAGATGCCTGCTGACTTTGTGAGCATGAAAAGACCACTCTGACTGGGGTTTTCAGATTTGGTTAGTCTGAAAGTAGTGACTCATGTGGGTCATTATTCCCACAAAGGCAAAAGACTTGTCTAATTGGACTAGGTGGATAGCACAACAGGTGGTTTATACCAGGTTATCTCTCTGCTTTAAGATGGCATAGAAATGCTTTGTGAGTAATGTTATTACAGTTTATAACAAGGTTCACAAATTAAATTTCAAATTAGTGTTAGAAGATAAAAGCTTGGATATCACCATATCTTACAATTCTGTTCCTCTTCCACCTTTGGTTAAATGAAATTTATAAGCAATTGCATTAATTTATTTTCCCCTTCTCTAAAACTTCTGAAGCATAAAAATCAAATGAAAATGTTTTCTCAAAGAGCCACATTAAATTGATGTAAAAGATACTCATAATTCAGATAAACATAGGGTATTTAAATTTGATTATCTTATTTCTTCTTCATAAAGATGTGAATTTGACACACATTTATTTAGCGGAGTAGTTAAAAATAGTTTTATCTTCTCTGAGTGACTTTTTCAATGCTCAAGAAATATCCCTAGGTTTTATATCTCTTGTGATATATTACAGAAGCACTGAGAAAAGATGTTAAATGTCTTTAAAAACATACATGATTTTAAATTCTATGATATAGTTATAAAAGTGACATTTAGACACCTTTTTTTCTTTCGGTTTACAAAAAATAAATGTCACCCAACCTATTCAGTTTGTATTTGGTTCTGAAAAATTGTTACTTTGAGTATATTATAAATATAGCCATACTTGTGTATAAGAAAGCTATCCCTGGTTTTTAAAGAAATCTGGTTTAAGAGACACACAAAGCAGATGAATAAGGGAGTGTTTATTTCCATTAGGAAAGTCTTCATTTTACAGAATAATTTGCACTACAGTTCCTGTAAACACAGGAATCTTTGTGCATTGAAATATGATTTTGTACAATTTTTTCCAGAAATGTGTACTTATTAATATTAAAATTAGTACTTGAATTTTATTACATTGGTCTAATTATCCAGATAATTATGGTTTTCAGAAAAGATATGCTTTCACTTCAACTGCTCAGGAACTGAGAAAATGGTATTTCTAGAAAATTAGAACTGGAGGGGAACTTAGAAACACTTTAATAAAGCCATGTGTCAATTTGATTTTTTAATATTGAGCATGGAGTTAGAATACAGATGTCGGAAAGTTGATCAGTGCTACCTATTCCTGCTCTGATTTTGGAATGTGTATGTACTTGTTATGTGGGCTTGTGTTTGGTATTGGCTGAAATTTCACAGCCTAAAAAATGATCAAAGGAGCATTTCCTACAACCGTTTGTATTCAGCAACTGGCAAATGGAAAGGAAGAAATTAAGTCTTTATATGTGTTTTTCATTTTAAAAATACATGCCATTCAACACAAACGTGTAATAATTTTAAATGCTAATATATTTGGCTTTTGTCCACGTCCACCCTACCTCCTTCTCCTTTTCTCATCGCTATTTCTTCAAACATCTGAATTTGAGACATCTTTTGAAACAAATCCTGCCCCTCCCCCCACTGTCCTAAAGACTACACACACTCCGAGTCACACACACTCCAACTCACGCACACCAAAAATAACCAGCCCGAGAGGGAAAGGGGAGGCTTTACAAACAGATTGTGTAAAAAGGAAAACAACCAATCTAAGATAATTTGTCGCTGGAGAGGAGCAACGTATCTACCAGGCTGTCTATGATCCTCATGTTCAGAAAGGGTGAAAAGCTGAGCGAAGCGGACTGTCAAACGAGAACAGAAAGAAACGTGGAGGAAAGGGGAGTGTGCATCGCTTTAGAGAAGTTAGGGAGGGAGGGACCCGCCGGTGCTGCTTTAGAACCAGCTCCAGTCGCCCCAGCACACAGCTTGTGTAGAAAGCTGGACGCTCCCTTAGGACCTTTTGAACTCTGGTCTCTCGACAAAAACACCCTTTTGAAAAGGTGGCATTCACTGAGCTGTCAGAATTCAGCAACACCAAATTAAGGCACTAATGAAACCGTGTTTGGCTCACAACTGCGCCTCTGGTGTTAATCCCGACGTTTTGGAGTAATATCAGGTGCTAATTTCAAACATTTAGGGCAGCCATTTGGAAGAAGAAGGGAGCGTCATACTTATCAAACTTTTTTCTTTCTTTTTTTTTTTTTAATGCCAGAAGAGCTAAGGGGTTGCGTTTCTTGTGACAGCACCCCAATAGCATTAATTACGTGCAAAGGGGGTAATTGTAAAGGCAGGTAAAGACCGAAACATCTCTCAAGCCCTCCAGGGAAGGGTGGGTCTGTGAGGGAGAAAGGCTTTGCACGCACAGGAGCTTGCAGAGGGCTAGAGCCCCTCCCCGGGAGTGGTCCCGAGCCTGCGCCCAAAGGTAGGCGCGCTTCCCAGCCATCAGCCAGGATCTGGTGAACACCCGGGTCTGAGCTTCTCTCAAAGGGTGGTTGGAGAGCGAGGGCTGAACTTGGTTGGAGCGCTTTCTCCCTCTTGTGAGTGTAGTGTGAAAACAAAGGGCCTTAATTGCTCCTCCTGGGGTTTGCCGGTGTTGGTGCGTTTCAGACCGGTCTCCTGGCTGGGAAATCAACCACCCTTGTCGCATTCCCTCCCCAGACTCCTCGGTTTTGAGGAGCAATGAGGCCCCACGGCGTGATCACACTCATCCCATTTGGCCCAGAGCCGGGGGTCTGCAGAGACGCGGGCCCTCTCTGCCCCCCGCGCGCCGTGTCACCATGGGTTGCGGCTATTGCGCGCCGGTCGCTTCAGGCCAGCCGGCCGGCCCTTCTTCTTATTTGAACACAAAGAGTTTGAGGTGCATTGCTTTCTTTGGCGTAAAGCCCTCGCCGGGTCAGAGTGAAATCTCTGCTTTTTTCAGGAGCATTGCAACACAAAAGGTTTAAGGGGGGAAATTGTTAAAAGGAAGCCCTTTTCTCTTTAGGCTGAATGCAGTGGGGAGATTAAAACTTTCATTTGAGATTTTGCCGTATTCATGGTGGTGGGGCTGTGAATAGGACTGAGTCAAAGCCCCCAGCGCTGCTGTGTGCCCTTTTATCTCCAGCACATCTTCAGACACAGGTTGTTTTGCACTTGAAAGAGGAGAGAGAGGGGAATGTGGGATTTTGACAGCAGATATTGGCCTCTGAACTCTTGATGGGGATTTTCTAATTAACCCCAAGTACCCATCAGGTGGTCAGAACGGAATGATTTGTGTCAGAGAGGGCAAAAAGTTTCCCATTTTCATCGAATGGATGAGGAGAGGCTTTTACATTCAGAATGAGGAAATTTAGGAAGAGTCTCTGATGGCAGAATTTGGAAAGCCAGATGGGGCAGGTTGGGCTGGGAGAGGCAGCCCTGAGGACACCCAGCAACGGGCTGTGTAAGTACGATCTTGACGTCACCAGCACCAGAACGCTTGGGGAAAAGTAAACGTGGTTCCGGAAACTCAGAGCAAATGACACCTCCGTGTGCTTTTGGAAGCAAAATCAGCCAAGAAAGCCCGGTGAAGAGCTCTAGCTTATAGTTTTACCATTACAGCTGCCAGTTTTACCAGTGTGGGGAATGCCCATTTGTTTGTTAGTTGGTTTTAATTCTAGTTCAAACCTAAGACTCTTTGCCAAGACCCTAATGTAGCACACATGTGCTAAAATAAATTCCTCATGGTTTTAGTGAATGCACCGCCAGCTTAAGAGATGGTAGAAATGATCAGCCTTTGTAAATGACGAGAGAACTACTGATCCACTGGCTCAAAAGCGAAACCATGTGGGTTGTGTTAGAACAGGTCCCAAGAAGAAACAAGAAGTTTGGATGATGAATTTCCAAGTTCATCGAAGCTCCTTAGGGATTCAGGTTCAGTGTATTTCAAGATGAGGTCCCTGGAAAGTGTACCAGGTTGGACAATTAAGTTTGTGAACTCATCCTAGAAAAAATGCTACATAGGGCCTGCCAAGTGGCAAGATGGTTAAGAGCTGGCTTGGGATGCCAGAGGGCCCCAGTTCGGATCCCACATATGAGGGCCAGTGACACTGCCCTCTCCAGCTAAGATGCTGAACAACAGCTCAACCTGGAGCTGGGCTGCTGTGAGTCCCTGGTGATGGCATAGTCTGCAGCCCCTGCTGCAGTGGGTTGCCATGGGCTACCGTGTGTAGCCAGCAGCCAGCGTGAATGGCTTTCTAGAAGCCAACGACTGATCTGCCTCACCCGAGAAGAGCGCAATGATGGTGCCAACTTGGGCCAGTAAAGCGGCGTCCTCCACGGCTAGACTGAAGAACAAAAGTACAGCAACTTTTCTGTTCCCCTTCCCCCAATTCCCCAGCGCTGTTCCCATCCTCCCAATTCCCCAATAAAAAAAAAAGTGCTATATACCTCATTGCTGAATATCACTATGGTCACCTTCAAGGTACTCCCTTTGGGAAGCTATGCACCAATGCCAGTGCCTAGTCCACCCTTCAAAACAATTTTGGAACTCTTCCTGGAATGACCATCAGAGCTGTCATCGTATTACCCTTCTGTTCTGAATGTCATCAAAATGTCTTCCTTTCAATATTTCCTTTACCTTTGGGTAAAGGAAGAAATTATTGGGGGCCAGATCAAGTGAGTAGGGAGGGTGTTCCAATACAGTTGTTTGTTTACTGTCTAAAAGCTCCCTCACAGGCAGTGTCGTGTGTGCTGGTGTATTGTCGTGATGCAAGAGCCATGAATTATTGGCAAAAAGTTCAGGTCATCTAACTTTTTCACGCAGCCTTTTCAGCACTTCCAAATAGTAAACTTGGTTAACTGTTTGTCCAGTTGGTACAAATTCATAATGAATAATCCCTCTGATATCAAAAAAGATTAGGAACATTGTTGCAACAAGTTCATGAACTTAATTGTCAGACCACAGACATGTATACTTCATTTTGTGCCTCACTTTGTTGCATTTCACAGATGTTGCCTTTTTTTTTTTTTTTTACAAATTGTAGGCAAGACCCTTTACCAGCAAAAAGATTATAACTCGCTTTATTGCAGTACTCACTTTATTACGGAGGTCTGGAATTGCAACCACCATATCTCTGAGGTATGCTTGTGTGTTAAAAAAGGTCCCCAGGCAGGTGATTTTTCTGTCTGGGCCAAGCGATAGGGCAGTGTTTCCCAGGCTTCTCTGATGATAACAAGACTGGACTGGGAGTGCTTTTTAAACAAACAAACAAACTTGGGGTGTCCATCTCTCTACTGAAAACTCCAGGAGACAGTTTTGAAAATGTATGTTTTTAACAAGCTTCTCCAGAGGCCTTCCAAGGCCCCCAAACCTCCTGACTGTTCTCTTATGCCATTGGCTGCTGCTTCTCAGACTCCTTTACACATTCCTTTTCATCTCCCTGATATTTAAATGTTGTGAGAGCACCATGACCTAGTCTTTAGTCCTCTTGTCTTTCTAAACTTACTTGCTTGGTGAGCTCATAGTCTTGTGACCTTCTACTAGGCTGCCAAAATTATAGCCCCAGCTCAGATGTCACCTGATTTAGACTCTATGTCTACCTGATTGCTTGCCTCATATCTCCATTTGGCCTTGACATTTGACAGAGAATATTCTTTCCCCAAGTGTCAGAGAGAAGGCCAGTGTGTCTGGTGCATAGTATGCAAGGGTGGGAGAGCAGCAGAGATGAGGTTGGAGAGGAAAGCAAAGGCTAGACCCTTAGGGCCTTTAGTCCATAGAAGGAGTCTAGGTTTTATTTGAAGGGCCATTGGAAGGTTTTAAGAATATAGGAAGGTGGGGAGACATGACATGATCTAACTAAGGTTTAGAAATGACACTTTGGCTGCCATGTGGACAGAGAATTGAAGAAGGGCAAGAAATGCATAAAATGGAAGCCCAGTTAGGAGAATCTTTTGCAATAGTCCAGTCAAGAGATGACTGATGGTGGCTTAGTCTAAGTAGAAGCACTAGAGATGGAAAGAAGCGGACAGAGAGGGGACAATTTTGAAAGTAGTCAGAACTGGACTGGCTGAAGGATTGGATTTAGAACATGATAACAATGAAAATCTTTTATTCACACAGGAGACAATTAAAAATATTTTTCTAAACATTCAAAAATTCAAGAGTTGCATTTAAACTTAAGGACTTCTAATGTTGAAATTGCTTGTAATATTTCTAATGGATTTTAATTCCAATCAAATATTTTCATTTATTTGTTTATTCAACAAATATTTCTGGAGGCTTACTAAGTGCCAGTTATTGTTCTAGGTACCTAAATACCTAGTATTTCAAAATAACGATGAAGCTCTAATTTGCAGAATCTGCTTGCCTACTACTAGCTCGTCTGTCACAGTATGTCATCTGATATATGTAAAGGGGGCGGGTAGAAGCCACCATCTGGAGCTGCACCTGTGTGGCCTCTGATGACCCCAGAATCCAACTGACCACCCACACAACCTGACATCTCATGGCACACGTGGGCCCCAACTCAACCAGTTCTAGTCAGTAAGCAGAACTGCTATGAACAGAATTGTGTCTCCCTGACCCACCCCACCCCAAAATTAATATGGGAAACCCTAACCCCCAGTGTGACTGTGTTTGGAGATAGGGCCTTTATGAAGGTAGTTAAGGTTAAATGAGATTATAAGGGTGGGCTCTAATCCAATACTACAGGTGAGGGGAGAGAGAGAGAGAGAGAGAGAGAGAGAGAGAGAGGGAGGGTGGGAGAAGAAAGGCCATGTGAGGACACAGCAAGAAGGCAACAATCTACAAGCCAAGGAAAGAGGCCTCAGGAGAAACCAGACCTGCTGACATCTTGATCTTAGACTTCCAGCCTCTGCCACTGTGAGGAAATTAATTTCTGTTGTTTAAATGACCCAGTCTGCAGTATTTTGTTATGGTAGCTCTAGCCGACTAATACAAGAACTGAGCCAAATGCAGGGTTTTTCAAACTTGACTCCTCATTGGGACCACCTGAGGAGCTTTAGACACTACAAATGCCTGATTTCTACCCTGAGAAATTCTGATTTGATTGGCTGGCGTGGACCCTGAGTATCCAGACATTTAAAAAGTTCCACAGGTGAGACTAATGTTCCACCAAGGCGAGAAGCACTGGGGTAATGTGTACAAGTTTCAAGGAATTTGGAACTTGAATTTTACCAGTTAAAAACAAAAAGTAACTTCTTATGGGTCTGCTTAATGAAATGGTGAGAACCCCATCACTGAAAGTATTTCAGCAGAGGTTGAAATAGTGCAAGGGCTTCCTGGGAGAGGTTGGACCAGGTCACCAGAGTGCCATTCATGCTGGAGCACCCACCCAAGTCACTCCCCAACTTCCATCCTCACCTTCGCCTGACCCCACACACAATGGACAGTCTGCTACAGCCCCCTGGATTGAGTTCACTGGGTAGTTTTTGATCCCCACTGCTCATTAGCTGTCTTACTTGGGTGTTTCTTCCAGGTCCTTGCCGTCAAATGAAGAGGCTAAACTTAGACTACATCATGGTCCTTTCCAGATCTCAGATTTCTGAATTTTAATCAAGTAAAAATATAGCTTCCTGATTGTAACTGGAGATGGGAATTAAGTTAGCAACTTCAAGCCATATCAAGTTCCTCTCCAAGAGAAAGGCAGATTTAGTCAATGAGCTATGCTTATTTCTACACAAATTGAATTAGTGGAAAATGAAAGGGTCACCTGCTGTAGTTTTCCTTTCGGCCCTGACAGATAAATGCTTTCTTAGAATGACTGCCTGGGAAAGCTTAAATTTGTCGTGGGCACACCTGTCAGCCTTGTTTGTTTTTTGCTGCTAGATGCTTATTGTCATGTAGGTCAGCGCACAAGAGAGAGACCACTGCTTCAAATGGTCTCTCTACACCCCCTAACCGTGCTGGAAATCGTGGACTCTTGGGAAAAGGGAGGCATCAGAGGCCTTTCTGCTGTTGAGCCTTAGACCTTGCTTGGGATTCGCTTTGCTGTGTGCTTTGTTCCTCCTTGTCATGGATTTGGGGACTCAGCCTGCTCTTGTGACTTTGGGTCCTGCCCCCAACTCTCCCCTTTGAGGTTCTCCCCTTGCTAAGTGCAGCTAGGAAATAGGGTGCACCCTGCTCTGCTGCCCCTTTATGCCACATCAGAAACTAGCCAGGACACTTGGCCTTGAATACTTTTAGGACTGGTATGTGGGGAACAGGCAGGAGGTAGCAAAAGTGACCAACTTGAAGATGTTACAGTGATTTCAAGCCCTACAGAAGTTTAGTGTGAAAGCCCCGGCCTCCTTTTCGTGCTTCTTTCTGAAATGGAAACTAAAAGCCTATTTGAGAATAGACATCACCAACTTTTCCCTAGTCCCTGCTAACAATCTAAGTACTGTCAGTCAGGGTTTCTAGGGAAACAGACCAATAAGACACACACACACACACACACACACACACACACACACACACGCACACACACACATACACGCCCACACATGTATTTGTGTATATACATGTCCGTACCAGGGGTGCCAAAAAATGTGAACAAGTGGACCCTTTGGTCAACGTTGCTCAAGCAGTAGTTCGCCATAATTCGAAGTGTCTGGATGTGGATGGTAACCACTTTGAGCAAATCTTGTAATTGCAGAAGTCAAATGTGGCTTGTATTCATCTTTTGTTATTGGTATGTATTGAGTATTACAATTTTAATACAGTTTTCCTTTCTTAAAATGTATATACTTTTTTTGGCACCCTCTGTATAGATATTTATTTTAAAGAATTGGCTCATGTGTTTGTGGGGGCTGGCAAACCTGAAATGTGTAGGACAGGCTGGCAAGCTGGACATTCAGGCAGGAATTGATGCTGCAGTCTTGAGGCAGAATATCTTCTTTGGAAAGTCACAGTTTTTGATCTGAGGATCTTCAACTGATTGGGCGAGATCCACCCACATTATCAAGGGTCATCTCCTAAGGTCAAAGAGCTGATCTACTACCAGCCTGGCTGCAGGAGCACCCACTATTGGATAGGATAGGATAGGATACCATGCCGTACCATGCCATAATATATCCTGCCATGCTGTAATATGCTATTTATATTTTTACATTTTTTTTCAAACTAGATAGAAAGAACGAACACATGTCAGGGCAGCACATAACGTTTCAAGGTCATGTAGTGACTCTCTCTCTTCCTCTCCCTCTCCCTGTTTGCCCCTCCCTGCTCTCTCATAATTACCTGTCCTAGGTACTGTGGCAGGCATGGCTATTTTATTTTTGCAATAACCCCATGGGATCGATGGCATTATTTTCATTTTAGAAGTGAGTAACCTGGGGCTTATATAACTTACATAACATGTTTTTCAGTGACAAAGCTGAGATTCAAACCCAAGTTGTCCTGATTCAATGTCTGTTATCCACCAGCTCTGCTGTTTCCCATGGTCCTTGACCTTAAGAAATTAAACTCATCTCACTCAGACTAGATCAGTGGTTCTCAAAATGTGCTATTGAAACTCTTGGGGGCTTCCAAGAGTCTTTCAGCGCTCAAAAATTTTTTCATAATAATACTAAGATGCTATTTGATTTGTTCCCTTTTTCTCTCACGAGTGTATAGTGAAGTTTTCCAGAGGCTACATGACATGTGATATTACCACAGATTCTGTGCAGAAGTAGCTATGAAATTCCAGCTGTCTTCTATTAAGCCAGGATTTAAAGAGATTTGCCAAAATGCAAAACAATGTTACTCTTCTCCCTTATTTTTTGTTTTGGAAATACAGTTATTTTTACCCAACTATGTTATTTATGTTAACAAGTCATAGTTTTTGGAATATTGAAATAACAAATATTTTCAAATGTTCTCAGTTGTAATTTCTAATAGAGTAATCACTGACAGATATAATGCACATAAACAAAATCTCTTTGGAGTTCTCAATAATTTTTAAGATTGTAAAGGGATCCTGAGGCCAAAAGGGGGAGGATATGTGTGGGCATTTCGGTACTAAGGGATGGGTGTGATTCGGCCATGCAGGTGGATCATAGCACCCCAAGGCTGTGGAGTCAAATGTGGGGTAATCCAGGGGAAGGATCAATTGTTAAGAGTCCAGCCGGTTTTGCCATCATTTTCCTACTTCTGTTATAGAGACGAGATCCTGAAAGGCTGTATGCCAAACTATGGAGATGCGTCTTTATCCTATAATCACTGGGAAGCCAATGAGTGGTTTTAAGTTGGAGAGTGACATAAAAAGAAGTTTTTAATCCAAGACAGATGTTAAAGATGTAGTTGGAAACTGGGGTGATTGAAGGATGAGGAGAAGAAGGATTGCATACAGACTCCTGACTTGGAAATCGGGGCTCAGAGCATTGAAGGAGGACTTGCCTGTTGTCACACAGCTTGTTGGTAGCATAGCATCTGTAATAAGTGTTCCCAAGCTGTGTGCTTTCCACTCAACTATATAAGGCGTTTCTCATCCTCCTCCCCTGGGTTCTTTCCTCTCTAAACCTCAACCAATTAAAGACAAGAGAGAAGTGGGCATACCTTTTAGGACGCTATGCCCTCCTTAGTGAGGGCACCCCTGGAATTCAAAAAACATTTCTTGGAGCAAAACTGTTCTTTGGTAGGTCTTCTTAATCAATTATGATGGTGCTGCTGTGTGATGTTTAGATTGTACAGGCATAAATAGAAGCTAATGAGGCTGGTAATAGGGCAAGACGGGCAGGGTGGTCATGTCAGAGGGAGACACGGGGGGCTGGGCTGGGCTGTCCCCAGTGGTCCAGGCAAGAGTGAGTGCTGTCAGCTTGCATGGCCGTCAGGTTCTGGCTGGTTATCGCTCCCCAGCCCGAGCTGTACGAGGCAGTCATCGTGTTTTTGATGGGTGCTGGAGCCTGGAATAAGGAGTCTAATCAATCTTGATGACACTTCTTATTTCAGCTGTTGCTGTGACAAATTGTTTCTTTGCTGAAGTTCAGCCCAAGTATCAGTGTGTCAGTGATGTGTGTGTGTGTGTGTGTGTGTGTGTGTGTGTGTGTGTGTCTGTGTCTGTATAGGAGTGAGGGCTGGTTAAGGAAGCATGCTAAATTTTAGGAAGCCATAGAGTGTGTGGTGGAGGTCATGAGAGAAACTAGTTCTCAGTTTATCTTATTCTTCTTATTTAATTTTAAATCCAGAATGTGGAAAGTGGTTTTTACTTGCAGTCTGTGAATATTTCTACTTTATGTTTTGGAATGTTTTGTCCTCAAATAACTAGACGAAAAAATTAAAGTCCTTTTATTGACGTATTATATAATTTAAATATTTTCTCTGGGAGCCTGAGGGTGCTGACATTTCTGTAAAATATCCTATCCAAAGCAGGAAGGTTTCCGTTGGGAAAGGATTTGGTAGCACAAACCAAATTTCTTTGTCGGTGTCAATCAATAAAATCCATTGGTTTTGCTCTCTCCATGTATTGTGGAGGTACCCTCAACTTTCTATCAGTGATTTTGAGTTCCTGATGTAGGACTTCATAGATTTGAGGACTGGAGGAAAATGTTAGGGGAAAGAACTGTGTAACAATGACAGATGGTCTCCAAGTCTCATATGGTCTTTTGAGTTACAACATTGTATGCATTATGTTTTAGGACCTTTTAATCCATTTAACTTGGTAATTTCGTTTAAATGTCCCACGAGCACCTTAAAGCCAGTATGTGATAATCTTGTTATTTTCCGGCCCTATCCTGCTTCTTTTGTCTTCTCTGCATCAGTAACCAGCACCATGAAGCTCAGGCTAGCCCAAGCCAGGTTCCAGATGACATCCTGATGCTCCTCTCTCCTCCGTGCCCTGCACCTAGAGTAAACGTGTAATTTATCACTCAAATCAGGACACTTTTATGCATGCAAGGGGTCACTGTTAATAGTTAAGTCAGGACAATAGATGTAAACTGAAATTGTCTTGGGCAAACCAGGACCTATTGTCTCCAAATCATCTCCAACTTACTCCTTAAATGTCATTCGATCTGTTTGCTTCTTTCAAGTGCCTTTGTCACTGCTTTGGTTTAGACCCTCATCAGCCCCTTCTCGGACAATTACACCAGCCTCCTAACTGGTCTCCATGTTTCCAGGCCTGGCCTTCTCCAATCGATTCACCATCCCCATGCAGGTCACTCTGACTTAAATCCCTTCAGTGGTTCTGTTGACTAGAAGACAGAGACCAAACTCCTTAGTATAAAACACAAAGCCTTTCTTGATGGCTTCTTCCCTTTCCATCACCCTTCCCACCCATTTCTTCTCTGCACCCACTTCTCTAGCTTTTCTGACTTGCTTGCAGTGCCCAACATAGACCACCGTGTGTCATGCTTTTGCACGTGCTGTTCCCTTGCTCAAAATGCTTAGCCCTCTTGTCTGTCTGCCTAGGGGAAGATGTTTGTAACTTAACAATGAGTGGATTTAGCCTAAGAGTACCTTGAGGATAAGAGCTTTGGGCCCCAGGCAGGACCACTACTGATCTTCTGTGAACTTTAAACAGGAGCCCCCTCTGAGCAGTTACAGCCCCTACCAGTGCACAGTTGGCAAGCAGAGCTTGGCCTGGGTTTTAGACCGCCATTCCCACCCACCCTTTATTCAATGCACAGACTGTATAACGATCCAAAGGCCCAGGCCATGCCAATACCCTGCACCTAATAGACCCTGGGTGAATGTCTGATGGACAAATGTTTTCTAGGATGTGAAGTCATCTAGTCTCATTATTGTTAACACCAAGTCTCCTGAAGAACACAAGCTGTGACCCTGCCTGCTCTGTCGGCTCCCGGCTTCTCTGAGGACACCTCTTCACTTGCTGCTACCATCCTCCTGCCACATTATCCTATACACTTCACAGTGAATCCTTTGGTCATTTATTTAATTTTCTTACTGTCCTTTTTGGCTGGTAAATGCCAGTTCGTATTGTCAATGTCTTTTTTCAAGGTGACGTTGACTTATGTCCACTTACTTATGATTACCTTCTTCAGCTGCTCACTTGATGGGCACAGCAATTTATTGCCATCTTTTATCCATGTGACTTTTTGACCCCCCAAAATTGTGCTTTCATGGTATTTTTAAGGTTACAAATCAGAGAAACTCGATCTGAACAAACTGAAGCAAAAGGGACCGTTAGTATGTGAATTCTGCCGTGCCTGGTGGACACCAAGAACGGGGCTGCAGGGGGGCCTCAGAACACCTGGGACCAGGCACAGGGATGCTGCTGGGATGCGCTGTCTCCCATTTCCTGCTTTGTGTGCATCTGCTTTATTTATCTCTCTGTCAATTGGTTGTCTCGATCTCCCTCCCTCNCTGCTTTGTGTGCATCTGCTTTATTTATCTCTCTGTCAATTGGTTGTCTCTCTCTCTCTCTCTCTCTCTCTCTCTCTCTCTCTTTTTAACTCACATTGTGGAAAACAAAGTCACTGATAGCCCCTGAGTTTTTATGGTGCATCTGTATCTAGGGATTGAATAACTCTCTCTCTGTCTCAGTTCCAAAACCCTGAGGCAGAAGCTTGATGTTTCAGTGTGAGCCAGATGTACTGTCCTGGACCAGGAGGGGTATGTCACATAAGTGCATGGCGGCTTCTGTAGCAATCGTAGATGCAGAGCAGAAATGGAATGTTCATTAACTCGCTCTCAGCAAGGATTTACTATGTGCCCAATGTGCGTCGACACTGTGCTAGGCTCTGGAGAGACAGTGGTCAGCGAGCAGACGGGCTCTCTTGGAGCTTCCATTATAATGAGGGAGATAAAACATTATCTAGGAGCCAAATAAGCACTAGTTATGAAGTTGATAATGGGTATAAATGGGGTCAAGGAAGGCTGCTCTGAATAAATGACATTTACACTTTAAGTTGAAGGATGACGATAAATGAGCTTTTGTAAGAGCTGAGATAAAAGCCTTCCAGGCTAACTCTGGGACAAGGAGTGCGCAAGTGCAAAGGCTCTGAGTTGGGAAAAGGGTTGACAGGGTTGGGGGTGAGTGTGTCGAGAATCAGAAACAAGCCCTTCATAGACAGCAGCGCCTAAGTGAAGATGGAAATGTTCTGAGACAGTGCTGGCCAGGACACACAGAGGCTTGCAGGCTGTGGTGATGATGCTCAGCAATGGGAAGTCACTGAGAGATTTTTGGGAGGAGTCGGCATCACTTGGTCCAGGCGCTATACGGGAGGCATGGCCTGGAGAGATGGGCGCAGATGGTGGGAGGCTAAGAGCTTCTGGCGCTGGGTGGTTTGCACTAGTGGAAATCCCTTGGGGATTACTTGGCTATGGAACATGAGGAAGGAGAAGTATCAACAGTGTTTCCTGGAATTTGGCTTTAGTAACTGGATGGATAATGGTGGTATCATTTACTGAAAATCCTGGAAGGAGGCACAGGCTGGGGCTGGATGGGGGAAAACCAGTATGTCCATTTAGATGACTCCTTTTGAGCTGCCTATACGATACCCAAGTAGAGTTGTCAAGTAGCCATTTTGATATATTAATGTGGAGTTGTTAAGAGAGATCTAAACTAGAGACAGAAGTTTGGAAGTAGGTGTATAGATCAGTGTTTCCAGTGGTGACACACTTACTGTGCTTGACACCCAGAGTGAATCATTGTTTGTTTGTTTGTTTGTTTTTTGGTTGTTTGCTTTGTTTTAAATTTTATTGGGAAACAGCCATGGTCATTGGTTACACATTGCTTTCATGCTACAATGGCATAGTTGGCTCTTTTTTGTAAGAAGGGTGCAGCTCACAATGGCCCATGTGGGGATCAAACTGGCAACCTTGGTGTTATTAGCACCATGCTCTAACCAACTGAGCTAACCGGTCACCCCCAGAGTGGATCATTCTTAGCACTCTCTCCTTTATATGACAAAATTTTATTCATAATAATCATATAATAATTGGCAATAGTAAAAAATTTTTTATTCTTTAGCTCTAAAATAATTAAAAAGAATACATTTTCATTTAAAGAAATTATTCAAATTTAGTACAAAATTGAAGTATGAATTGTATTTTATTTTACACTTACCAACAAAAATATTATACCCTGTCGTTCACACTCAGTTTGGCTGTTTTGAATTTTAAAGACATATAAGAACCTCAAATGTTCCCATAAAATGACAGCATTGAAATAATTAAAGTTTGATTTTGTCATTTTTACAATCACTGTGCTGTCATTGTTTATTTAGAATCTACTGCCTGACCAAAGGACTATGTAGTACTACCAGGGGAAGAGACATGAACTGTACCTGACCCAAGATTGAATCATTTCAAACTATTACTCACCATTCTTGAAATGAATGCATGGAGCTGAGTCTCTGTGTGTCCTATGGGAGAGGGGGAGAGCTGAACCGTAAATACAAGAGTGTTTAGTATGTGATTCCTTGTATTTTTCGTATGTTTGAAACATTGTAAAAAATAAATTTCAAGAAAAGGGATAAAAGACATTAAGTTGTAAGCACTTTAAAGTGAAGAGAATTTCTTTTCAAAATCATCACAAGAATATCTTCATTGAAATCAAAGCTTCTGACCTAAATATTACTCCAGTTGCTTGTATTTCCCAGGAGTAAGTACAAGTCTGAGATTTTTAGTGGAATAGCAGTTTAGAACCCAAACCACATATGTTTGGTGGGTAGGGAACAGTCAGGGTAAAGAAGGGCTTGGAGACAAGGCACTCCTGATTTTCTCACAGGTCACTTGCTCTCTCAGTGATCCCAAATATCTATATTGTCATCCTCCTCTGACCAAAACTGGCTTTTCTAAGGCACTTCTATCTAAGAAATAAAAAGTAATTTCTAATTTAATGCTGTTGATTTCCTCTTTGTTATTTTCCTAGCAAGTACATAATTTTTAGATCATTTGCAATGCATAGTTGTTTCTTCAACTATATAGACTCACTGAGTAACTTAGGAACGTAACCTAACATTTGTTACCTTAGGAATATGTGTCCTAAGAGTCAAACAATGGAAGACCAGTGTACTTTTGGATCCCAATCTGTTTGTAAATTGGAGGCAATTCATTTCCAATTGGATAGTTATAGTGGCTTTCATTTTCCCCCTTGCCAGTGTTATTTCGTGGGTCCTCCCAGACAGAGATGGTCTCTGTTTTCCCACCCTTTGAATCTGGGCTGGACTTATGTCTTATTTTGGGCCAATAGAGTGTGGTAAAGAGACCATAAGCCTAGACCTCAAGAGGCCCTGATTGCTTCTGCTCTTTCCCTTGCAACTTTGCCTTTGCCATGAAAATAAGCTTGGAGTAGCCTCTGGGAAGATGAACCACCATGTGAAAGCAGAGCTAAGTCATCCCAGGCAAAGCCCTGTCAGCCCAGTCAACATACCAGCTGACCCTATGGGTGAGCCTAGCCGAGATCAGCCAAATCTCATCCAGATCAGCATAACTCATGAGAATTAATAAGTGGTGGTTGTTTAAGCTGTAAGGCTTTGAGTTGATTTGTTAAACAGCAATAACTAACTGATACAATTATGTAGGCTTGAGCCTGGGAGGTGATACTGAAGATGGAAGCTGAGTGTTCTGTGATTAGGCATAGCATTTTCTTTCAATTGCTTGAAACTTCAACATAGCATATGTTAGAAATGCATTACTCTGAACATTAAGTTGTAGCTGTTATTAGCTCATAAAGAAGTGATTATTTTTAATGTATTCTGCTGAAAAGTACTCATGGGAAAGGGCCATGTTAATTTTACTTAGATTCTTTAACTCTGACTTTCTTCATGCCTGTCACATGACCATCTCAAATCTTAATGTTATGGCAACATAATCACATTCTTTTGCTCATTAAGTAGAAGGATATGATTTCAATTTGACTACTTCTCTGAGAGCAGAAAATCGCTGAAACGATACTAATGAAATACTCACTGACTTACATGCCCTTAAAAATATCTCAATTATTTGTCATTCTCTTTTTTTCGTTTGACCTTTCTCCCTAAGCATCTACTTGGCATATCATACCAAGGGATGTTTTCCAGCAGAAAGAGAAGAAAATGTTCACCTGTTTTAAAAAGCTGCCACCAGGACCATGACACAGGCAAAGATTTTAATCTCTCATCACCATATTATTCCCCTGAACAGTCTGTAATTTCATCAATTTTCCATGCTTATGGTCATGAATGCTTGGCATTACCATATCTTAATGTTAACAAAACAGGAATTTCATGGCTCTAGTTTTCACTTGAAGACAAGGAAGGCGTAAAGACCTCATCGAAAATATGGTGTGTCTTGTGTTGGCTTGCACATGTCTCTGGGTGTAACTTTATGTTCCTTCATGTTGATGCCAGTGACAGACGTTACAGTCATGCGCTGCATGACATGTCTGTCAATGATAGACCACATATAGGTCAGACAATCAAATTCATGAACTCCTCCTAGAAAAAGTGCTACCTGCCTCTTTGCTGAGTATCACTATGGTCACCTTTGAAGTACTCCCCTTGGGAAGCTATGCACCAACACCAGTGCCTAGTCCACCCTTCAAAGCAATTTTTGGAACTCTTTTTCTGGAATGGCCATCAGAGCTGTCATTGTATTACCTTTGATGAACTAATAGTCATCAAAATATCTTCCTTTCAATATTTCCTTTATGTTTAGGTAAAGAAAGAAGTCATTGGGGGCCAGATCAGGTGAGTAGGGAGGGTGTTCCAATACAGTTGTTTGTTTACTGGCTAAAAACTCCCTCACAGACAGTGCCGTGTGAGCTGGTGCATTTTTGTGATGCAAGAGCCGTGAATTGTTGGCAAAAAGTTCAGGTTGTTTTCATCTAATTTTTTCACCCGGCCTTTTCAGCACTTCCAAATAGCAAACTTGGTCTACTGTTTGTCCTGTTGGTACAAATTCATAATGAATAATTCCTCTGATATCCAAAAAGGTTAGCAACGTCATTGCAAGAAGTTCGCAAGACCTCCTACAATGGTGGTTCCATAACCGCGCTGAAGAATTCCTATTACTTAGCGATGTCATAGCCTCTGTAACATCGTAGCGCAACACATTACTCAGGTGTTTGTTTTGTGGTGATATAGGCTTTTTAAGCAAGGCTTTATTAGAGGAAGACTAGAAAAACCTTTACCCTTAGGCTAATTTTGCTCTATTTTTAAAGGCTTGATCTTTCTGGAGTCTCTATTAAATGTCCTAGCTATTGTCAGGTCTCACCACTCTGGAGAACTCACCCAGCCCTGTGCAAGCTCCTGTAGCTATTCAGCTTAAAGCACTTCAGCAGTTCTTTGCCTGGATGGTAGAGTTTTACCCTATGCATGTGTAGCTTAATAAAGACTCACAGGGCCCCAAGCAAATTTCTAGAGATCTTTCACTGTCTAGCTTTTTTTTTTTCCAGTACTTTTCCCCACAAATTCTGGCTGTCTCATTTTCTCTGAAATCTGTCTTCTCTGTTCAGTGAGACTACTTTGCTCTGCTTGGATTCTCCATCTCTGCACTGAGGTTTTGAAATTGCCTATGGAAAGGAATGTGGGACAATCATATTCACAGTGCTTACCTCACAGTCCTGAGCTGACTACTATCCAATGAATGAAAATAGTTTTTTCTTATATTTCATACCAGTTTTCATGGTAGTTGATGGTAAGAGAGTTAGACTAATATTCTCTGTCCCATTTTTTTTTAGAGATTTTATTGGGGAATTAAGCAAGGTGAACAGTGTTGGGGAATTGGGGAAGGGGAATAGCCAAGTTGTCCTTCAATCTTAGTTGTGGAGGGTGCAGCTAGCTCAGCTCCAAGTCCAGTCACCCGTCGGCAGCTCGCGGCCATTCGGTGCAAGGTGCCATGTTCAATCTTAGTGGTGGATGGGCATAGCCCACCATCCCATGTGGGAGTTGAACCAGAAACCTTGTTAAGAGCAGGTGCTCTCACCAGCTGAGCCATCCTGCCACCTGTAGGCAGCTCAGCAGCAGCTCAGCTCAGGTGCAGCTCACTGGCCCATGTGGGAATCAAACCGGTGACCCTGTTGCTCAGAGCTCATGCTTTTAACCAACTGAGCCACTCAGCAGGCCCTCTTCTTCCCTTTTTAAATTTCGAATAAGATGGGAAATTTTCTGGACTGCCATGATTTATTGGTAGGATGGTTGTATAATTTAATGTCCAAACTGGGACACTTCTGAGAGTAAAAGAAAAATTAGATGGACACAAGAGGGTACTGTTCTGTTGTAGGTGCCATAGGCACCTGAGATTCTGAACATAGATTTAGCAAACACTCTTTTAAATGCCTGCTGTCGAGATGCGCTCAGTTAACTCCAGGGTACATAACAGAAATTCGGGGTCAACATATTTATTGTAGGAACAAATGTCCAGGGTATTTCTTTGATTTGATTCTCCACATAATCTTGAAAGTGTCTCAATAATTTATTATTTTGGGAGAATCTTGTTTTTCCCACTGTGTTTCAAAAAACGAGTCATTAAAGGAATACAAAATTACAGCGAAGTACCACTCAGATATGTTATGTTAGATTTTTCACATGCGAAACTCAGGATTGCTCCGTATAACAGCCCCAAATGATATAAGAACAAAAGTCTTTTAATGGTATAGTTGCTAGTAGCATAATGCTGGATTTAGCTTCAGGCACTTGGCCTTGCCTGTTATTAGATAGAAGGCCTTCAGCATTTACGCTCCCTGTTTCAGCCCAAAGGCTTCCTCTGTCAATACCTACCTATTGGCTGCTTGTGAGTTAATTACATAATATTTGCAAGCTACCTAGGCATTCAAACAAGGTAGCTATTATTGTTTATAAAGTAAACATCTAATCCACAGTAGGCACTCTATTGATAACTATTGTTAATGTTATTTTATTCTTACATACCATATGAATTATAGTTATTCTTAATTTCATCAACAGTAGCAATACTAATAAGCCACGGGAATGTAGACTACATGTGAACAGGGTCCATGCCTATCACATTTCTCATAGCCAGTGCCTGGCACGTGCTAGGCATGCAATAAATGAGTGAAGTGGGAACTTATGACTTAACAGTGTTGCTGATAATAATGTAAGTTTTCAGAGCTTTCCAGGCTTCAGAACACTTTCACATACCGGGTCTCATTTGGTCCTCAGAACACCTATGTGGACTGAGAGGGTATCCTTATTTATTTCCATTTACAAGCAAGGATGAGAGGTGCAGACAATGCCTCTTAACTGAGAAACTTAGAGGGGGTGCTGGGGAGCAGGTAGAAGGTACGGAAAACATTACTGTTCCTCTTCCCCCAGTCCCCATGGGGCTGAAGCTGCCTTCGGAAGAGGAGCAGGGGGTGACTTTTTTTGGCATTGCCTCTAGAAGGACCGATCTGGAAGAAGAACCAGTGTCCCTGGGCACATTGAGAGGCTGCCTCAGAGGCTATGTGATAGCCATTTTCGTCTTGAAGAAGGGACCATCATTAAAAACACTCACTTCCTTTGAAAACCCTTTCCCTCTGATCTATAGATGAAAGTTTTAGGGCTAAGGGCTCTGGGCACACCAAGGCAGAGGTGGTTGGTTAAGCACAATAACTGCCACACGTCAAGTGTTTACGACAAGTCAGGCTTGTGTTAAGAGTGTCATTTGCATTATTCCTTTAACCCTTAAAACAACCCATTGAAGAGGGACCGATCTCTATTCCTGGTTTACAAATGAGGAAAACTGAGGTTCAGAGGGGGCTGAGGAGGCTGAAGTCACATGGGTCTCATAACTATTAACAGCAGGATCCAGGAGGTGTCCATCCGTACAATTATTTGTGCAAATACCAGGAACTTATCCTTGCCATGCCCTACTTCTCAAGGAGGACATTGCCTCTGTGGCATGACCGTTAACCCACAAGAGAAAGGAGAATGACGACGATGCTAAGAGGTGTCGTTCTCACTGAAGAGAAGAGCTAACTTAGGACGCTGTGCTGCCATGAGCACTTTGCTTGACCCCTCTGGACATCAATTTCTTAATATGCCCAGTGAGAGCAATGGATTAGACGAGCCCTTGTCAAAATGATTTTCTATGTTTCAATGGTCTCATCTTTCCATAAAATCAGATCCTAAAAACTTCTCAGGACATCCTACCTCATAACCTTTACCTGCCACCAGGGGGCTCTGTGCACGGAAGATGTGCAAGGTTTGATTCAGCACCTAGAAACCTGCTAGGATTTTTCTGTTAAAACAACCAGGAAAACCTGAGGCTTTCCTCAGATTTAGAAGCATGCCTTCTATGGAATAGATGCTCGATAAGTATTTGTTAATTATAAGTAGGAGGAGGCCAGATGATGCGTGGAGGAGGTGTCAGAGACTGGATTCCGGGTGCTCACGCCCCTACCGAGTATCTGTGAGATCTAAGGCGAAGCCACACAACCTCTCCCAGACTCTGTAACACGAAACTAACAGGGTTATTGGGGGGAAATGAAATTACATCTTTAAAAGCACCTTGAACAGTATAAAATGCTATATAAATATGACAAAGAAATGCCCCTATGTAAACAAATCAGAATTTTTTTTTTTTACTTCCTAGCACATTATCCCTTTTAAGAATGTCTCCCCCAAGCTCTAACACCATGGAGTTATCACCAAGGGACTCTAAATGTGTTTGCTGACATCGTGAGCCCTGTTTCTGTTCTCCCATGTTAATGAGGAGGTGGTTTTATATCTTGGCTAGCGCACTTCTGGGCAACAAGGGCTGCTCATGGGTTGGCTGGTAGCTGTATGTCGTGGTTGAGCCTGAGATGCACCAAATTCTGTCTGCCATAGGGAATTACATACACTCGTGGTGGTAGTTACTTTCTCTTCAGTCCCTGGCATTTAACATGAACCCAGGGATCTTGCGTCTCTCTCCTGGGAAACCAGAGAATTTGGTCTGAGAAACCCCCACTCAGTGGGGTCTTCCAATGTCCCTTGATAAACTGCATGTTCCTCAGTGGCACCTCTAACTGCTTTTCCAGTTACCAAGAAGATGACAGTCTTGAAATTTAGAAACATGTAACTCATAAATATGCTTTCAGTACTTTGTAGCCCAAGAACACAAACCTCTCCGTTTTTGCAGTCCTGAAATATATTGTGCTGAGATTGTTTTCTTCTTCCTCTTTAGGGCTGCCCCACACCAAGTACCCTTCTCCAACACCTTTAGAATCATGCCATTCCTGGGACCTCCAAACTCCAGTGGATTCCCACTTTCCATAGAATTAAGTCAGACTCCTCCAGGTCCCATGATGTCAACCTCATCTCTCTGTCCAGCCCACACTGCTGCTGTGCAAGTGGGCTGAGTGTCCCGTCCACCTGAAGTTGTCTCTCACGCCTGCACATACTTCATCCTTTCCCATCTCTACTCGGGCCTTCCTATTCTCACCTACCTATGGCCAAGTCCTGCGCATTCCCCGTAGTTCAAATGCCATTTATGGAGTGGTTTCTCCCACCTCTCAGCTCTCAGTACTATCTGCTTTGTGCTTTAGTGAGCTATGACTTTCTTCTTCTGGTGTCAGATTTATCTTTATATTCCCACAATATCAGCACATTAGAGACCCCCTATAAATACTTGTTAAGCAACATGAATGAATGGAATTTATAATCAGAAGGGTCTTCAGATAGTATGCCATTGAAATACATATTTATCCAAAATTAAAGGTTCCCTTTTCTTTAGAACTGGCTATTTGTGGCCATTTCCACTGTCCCAGTTCCCCGGCTGAACCTTTACTGAGGTCTGAGCCTGCTCCTGCTAATTTTTTGCTTTTCTCCATATTAAATTTACGGCTTATATCAAGCCCGTTTGTTTAAATTTTTTTCCTGTTCCCACTGTTCTCATTTCCCTTCACAATGTATGCAATTACATGAGCTGCCTTTGAAAGCAAGATTAGATTTTAAATCTTGTGATTAACCTTTCACATTGCGAGATTGCCAGCTCCAAGTTTCTTGCGCTGTTCTCTTGTTTTGCTTTAGACTAATTTCTCTGTTTTATCTTTTCTGTTTTGTGTTACTTTGCAACTCGATTCTTGGCATAGGCCCTGCTTGGGAGAATTTCGTGCCTCACCTTTTATATAGAATGACTCTTCTGCGCAAAATCAAATGAATCAGTAAATGTTGGAAAACACCCTACATAAATCTGTCGCTTAAGAGTATCTGGGTGGCTACCGAAGTGGCAAAGTTATTTTGATATTTTGAACACAAGATCTTAGAAGGGGAAGTTTTGAAAATACAAATTACATATATTTACACAGGGAAATTATTCCTAAGTAGAAAACTACTTAGGTTTAAATTAGAACATTAAATTGGAAGTTTTTTTCAAACCCTTAAAATGCTGTGTTTGGTCTACATTTGTTGAGTTCTTATTTTTATCCATTTTTTTTAAATTAAAAAAGAGGAGTCATTTTGAGCTTTGAAGAACACTTTAAATTTTTAGAGTTCAGTAGAAAAGTATTTTGCCAGTCACCCAACACAAATGGTACAAGAGTATATTTTTTAAAATACAGACAATCCATTCCTTCAGGCACTAACTAACTTATAAGTAAGCCAGATATTTGACATTTAAAGTTGTTTTTCTAAAGATAATTACAATAACTTCCAATAATACTTGACTTCCTGACGGTTAAAAAAAAACTAACATGAATAAACAATCAGTATTTAGACCTATAAAAGAGGTTCATTTATAGTAATTGGTTATAGACAACATCCGATGCCTGAAATTCATTCCAGCCCAATCTGGAAACCCCGATGGTGTTAAAATGGATGTTTAATGTGTTATTAGTTAATGATATTTCATCTGAGGACCTTATCAAGTTGCACACAGTAAAGCTCTTGTCATTATTTTTTACTCTCCCAAAGTGACACTTTAATGAAATGTGTCAGCACACCAGTGTTAGGATACGTTTCATTAATGCCAGCACTTTTGTTCTATGCTTTACATTTGGAAACAGATTTAAGTATTAAGTGCCTCTAATGTCTGCAGCCAGGGAACCCTTTCCGAATTTGTAACAGTGACCAGAACAGACCGCATTACACTCTCCAAATGGTGCGGTTTTGCATTTGAATGTCTGAATTATCCCGGTTTCTTAGAGACGACCACAACACCAACATCTTAAATCCTCAAAATACTGTCCGCTTCATTGAATGCTCGTGATCTAAGCATATGTGTAATTATTCTGTAATTCTCCCCAAAATGTGATTCCTTGGAAATGCATACTAGGTTTCCCCTATTGTAAATCCAATGACTATTTCTTTGTGGCCACTTCTTTAAATACGGTAACAAGCACGTCTGTGTGTCTGGGTGAACCGCCTTGGTAATGATGATTTCTTCCCAAGCTCTCCTTGGGACACCCATCAGGGAAAATATGCCCTGCATTTGTTTAAGAGTAGAGACCATGATCACAAAAAGACCATTTAAGATGGTCTACATTACAACGAGAGGATTTCTTGCCAGAAACAGGCCTAATGTCACTCACAATAGCCTTAGAAAGAGTCTTAGATAGTAAGTTAGAATTTGCAAATGTTACCAGAGCCAGCTGTGGTAATCCACGGCTGCATATAGATTTTAGAGAAGAATAGAATCCCATGCCCCTTAAAACAGCTTTGGATGTGATCAACCGTGGAAAATTAAAACATACACTTTAAAAAACTGACAGCTGGAAAGAAAAGTGGTAGTGGTGGTGGTTGGGGGCTGGGGGGTGG
>NW_017731509.1:1629734-1743809 GCF_001890085.2 Hipposideros armiger | reverse complement strand
GTGGGGGTGGAGATGCAGCGAAGTAGAAGGGAAGCTTAGGGTTCTATTTTGACCCCAGTTTTTACTTTACAGTTCTGCACATTGTTTGGGAAAACTCATTGGCAGTGACTTTCCCAGGGGACAGACAGCCTTAGTGTGCAGTGATTTCAAACTGTAAGCGAGATCCTGCGTGTGGAAGTCCTTTGCAGATTGTTAATGCACCGTTCCAATGTTGCGGGGCTGTTGTTATTACAACCCCTCATTAACTCCGATCTGAGTTGTTTAATCTGGCCATTTGGTTTAGCTGAGTGCAATGGGGTTGTGGGTGTTTACTGGTAAATACAAACGACCGTGGAGTTGGGGGAAGGAAAGTCAGCTGGCAGGGTCATAGTTACGCTGTGGATAATTTGATAATCACTCCCGAGCAGGTGTTTGCATTGAGTAATGCCTTGTCCTGGCATAATTTTGCAAATCACTTGACTTTTACAGCCCAGGCTGCTCCGACAGCACCATTTCCAATGGTTGCTTTAAAAATGATTTCAGCGTCACGTGAGCTGGGAGGTTCATTATTTGCTGTTTTATTCTCATTTGCTTCTTTATTCTTGGTGAGTATAGTTTTAGAAATTTGGAATCTGGGAGAAAATATTGTGACAGAGTTGGAAGATCAGTTTGATTGATCAATTAAAAGAATTTTTAAATTTGGATGAAGGGAAATCTGTTTTAACCTTTGGGGTTATCGTTGGGTTGTGAAAAGTTAATGTTTTCAAAAATACACAAGCAACAAGTGAAGGAGTGAAAACATTAGCAGTTTCAGGGTAGGGGATAGCAGCCCTGATATCAGAGACCTGTGCTCTGCACTGGTCAGGCCGTATGAGTGATGCCTTGGCTATGTTTTCATTTGCTCTCCACATCCATTTAGAAGGGCCAATTTTATGTTGGAAAGTGATTTTAAAAATTTAAAAGAAATGAAAGAAATAACTTACAGGACCCAGAACCCACTGTGTTTGGAGATTTGGATCTCCAAATTCTCCAAAGGAAAGACTGATGTGGGTAAAGGAGCAATGGATGCCCGAAGTCTTCATGCCTGTTTATATCTATTTTTTTTAAAGTACTATATGGTATCATTTATCAGGACATTATATATTTGCCAATCTAAAGAGAAAACAAACTTAAAGCAGCTTCTGAGCAATCAAAATATATGCTCACGAACTTTATAAGAGAGCCCCTCAATACTGACTCAGAGCCTATTTACTCTTATGTTACAAATACTTCTAACAAACATGAATATCTGCTTCTGCAGAACATAACAGATTAGAAGTAGCATAGCAGATGGGGAACAAATGAGGAGAGGATCTCAGACATACTGGGAGCAGCCAGAAATAATAGCTGACAGCTTGATTGTGAGGAGGAGACAGAAAATCCATATAAAGCAAACATACAACTATAAAAGTTGAGCAGTCTAGAGTCATTCAGGGTTTTACAATTTACTAATCCCAGAAGGTCTCACTGTATTTCAGTATAGAATGAAAAATTGATGTTCATAATTATGACTTCAGGTCATCAAGAAAAGATAAAGTGTTGTTAAATGTGACTGTCTTTAAAAAAGCATCCTTAGAATAATTTCCACTGAAACTGGCTATAATTCAGATATTATAAAAATCTGCTTAAAAAGCTGACCGTTAGTAGTTTGGCAATTTGTATTTATATGGCGATGATTGCCTTCTCCGTAATGCTAAATAATTCGTGCATAAAAATTCCTCGTGCTTTGAGGTTTGCCATTGCCTTATGTTCTTACTCAAACTGAATTTTATAACTGTAATCCTTTCTATAGTGGAACAGCTGGTATAGTGAGGAAAAGAGCACTAAAATGAGAACCAGGAGATTTTTTTGGTCCCTGAGATGCCGGGTGATGTGGGGAAGTCAGTTCCTTTCTGGTTCTTCAGTTTTCTCACCTGTTCAATGGAATTCTCAGATCTCATCTAGCTTGATAAACTAAGATTTGTTTTGTAAATAGTAGCTCAATAAATGATAGGAGATGATTTTCTTTGTGCTCTGATGCAGAGCTAAACCACGCAGCCTACCTTCCATCTTGTAGGGATTCGAGGGACTCACCTCAAACTTTATTCTCACCAGCATCCTGTTAAGGTATTTAAAAATGACTCTAAAAGGGCATGGAGCCTAAAATATTAAAGACCTTGACCTTTCCTGGTGAGACCACAGAAGATTTTTATTTTCTTCTTTATGCTTTTCTTGTATTTCCAACATTTTAAAAAGAAATATGTATTACCTTTCATAATAAGATAAAAAGTAATAAAAGCTAATTTAAAAATATAAACATGAAGGAGAAAAACTTGAGACTTGAGCCCTTCCAAATGCCTAGAGCCCAGTCTTCTCAAGGCAAGGCACGTTTATATGGAGGGTGGATACTGTTGTATCCTGGAAGGAGAACACCCACGTTGAGCGATATCTCTGTGACTATTATCTCTGCCACATCCAGACCTCTTAAAATCAGTGGCAATTTTTTTCAACGTGGGGAGTAAAATTAGCATTTAGCAAACCAGAGGGATATGGCATTACAAGGAAAATCCCAAAACAAACAGCAGCGTATAACCCTGGTTTCCCAAATGCCCTCTCTTCTGGATTGTTATCCTGGCAACATATCCTGTTTTGCCAGGAACAATCTCATGGTAACTTGTCACATACTAAGGAAAGAGCATGTATCTAGATTCTGCATCTCTGGCTACTTTCCCTAGGATCGTTGCCTTGTACAATGGTTAGGAAATCTGCAGCCTACCAGGAGCCTGTCTAAAAATGTTGGAGAAATAGAAGAGAATCCAGGAAGCTGAGGAAACTCTGAATGTTGAATGTCCCAGGAAACTGGTTGCCTGAGCACTGCCAGCAATTTAGGAACAAGTTGACTGTAGCTCGGGAAAATGGGCCTGGCCCAGACAGCCCCAATTTGGCAACAGCTTGTGGGGAGTAAATCCTCTCACTGAAGGTTTTGCTTAATCTGAATAGATTCAATTTCAAAATCTGCCCTTGATCTAAGCCCCTTAAGCTTCTGGGGGAAGACTCAGGGCCTTCAGGGTCAATGCCAGTAACAAAAGACAGGAAAAGCCCACCTTTCTGCGTATCTCATTGCTACATTCTATATGCTGTTAACTCACTGCAGAAAATGTTTCCCTTCAATAAAGTCATCTTGGGAGGACCCTCCTCCCTTTATTTTAAAGATGACATTCAGTGCTCTCTTTCCTGATGTCCGACATGTTTAGTAGAAGGGACACTAGACAAAATGTCGGGAGGCCTGGGTTGTGACCCTGTTTGTGCCACTATTAGTGGGGAGATTTTGGCAAAACAGCTGCTCAGGGTTTCAGTGTTGTAATCAGTACAGTAAGTGTTAGACATATTTTCCTCCTGTCATCTTGCAATACTTGTCCTTAGAAGTGCTTTGGGGTGGGGGTGGGGGTTGGGGTCGGGGGTTGGGTGGCATGATTGTAATCAAATAAGCTTGGTAAACACTGAAGACTGCAGCTCTACTTGGAGATTCACAACGTCCATTAGCATATTAAAAGACTCTGAGAAGAAGTCCTGGAATAGGGAAACATTTTCAAATGTTTTCAATCCAGTGTTTCCCCAACTTTCTTACTATACCAGGAAAAGAAAGCCCCCTTTGTCAGGTAATTTCTAATGTGAAACCAGTGTCCTGCTCTGACAATGACATAGATGGTCCCTTGTCTGGTCTACATTTTAGCAGTTACATGACTGTATATGTAGACAGCGTGATCCAGATCTTTTACATTGCTGGTGGTTTAAGGTGGGGAGATATAATTTATTCATTGATTTAGGGAATTAGGATCCAAAACTACTCAGCAGTTGTATTAGTTTCCTATGGCTGCTGCTATAACAAATTTGGTGGCTTTAAACAACAGGAAGTATTTTCTCATAGATAATGTATTGATATTATGTGGCCATCTGTACAAATACAATGTGATGTTGAGTTACTACCCAAATTCTGATGTGTAATATCAGAACCCCTTGCTACAGGCCATAAAAGCAGTATTATATAGTACTGAATGTGGTGCGAATTCAATCAGATTAGGTTATAAATCCCAGACCTATCCCCTAATATCTATAGAACCCTAGGCAGGTTATAATATTTAATCTTCTAAGCCTCAGTTTTCTTATCTGTAAAATGGAGATAGTAAGTACCCGCCTCCTATAGGGTTGTTGAGGGTTAAATGAGATAATGTCTGTAAAGAGCTTAGCACAATGCCTGGCTAATAGTAAATGATGACTACATCTTGGCTATTATGGTAATGATTATAATTAGAAGGTGGAGTATATTCTGTGAGACCCCCAAAGGAATAGGAGCAATGTGGTAGAGGTTCAGAATTGTGGCGTGTGAGAATGACTGTCCCTAGGGGACACGAGATGACTTCAGATATATGTGGCCTTGTCATGAGTAAGAGCAGGCTGAGTTAGTCTATATGGCTGCAAGGGACTGACTCAGAATCCATTTGTAGAAGGTGGAAGGGGAGAGATTTCAACTCAATACAAAGAGTGTCTGGGTGCACCAGGCGTGGACTGGGTGCTTCAGGAAGGGAGTTTTGTTGCTTCACAGAAAGCAGGGATGGGGCAGCTGACTGTCAGAAATACTGCAGAGTTCATCTCTTAGTCAGAATGAGCTTCTGTGAGAATGTCTCAAGGCTAGATGCTATGACTCCTCTTGCTTTGGCATCTCTTTTCAAGTTTCTTAAGTAAAAAAAGTGAGGTTTTTGTTAATGTCCTGATATTAGGTAGGATTGTTGTCATCATTGTTTTTTGAAGAGACAGGAACCCTACTTAAACTGGATCTAAAAAAGGAGAAAAGGAAATGACTAGTTTACTACCCCTAACTAAAATGTTTGAAGGCATACTAGTTTGGGGTCTTATTGGATACAGCGGTTTTGACAATGTCCTTAGGATTCATCTTTTTCTCTCTAGCTCTCTATTCTGCCTTTTCTCTGTCTTGATTTCTTTCTGAGACAGGCTTTTCTCTCAGAGTGAAAAGATTGTGGCCAATGAGACCAGGCTTTCACCTAACTTCTCAGCAATCCAACCATGTTCCAAAATATCCTGAAATTGATTTTCAAAATTGCCAGGCACCCTGTAGCAGAGAAACTTCAAATGTGGGCAATCCAGTGTTGAACTCTAATTGGCCATGCTTAGGTCACATGACTATTGCTGAACCAACCCCTGCAACCAAGGATTTAAAATGCCATGATTGACTAGAGTGTGTCACATGTTCATCCCTGAGTTCCCCTGGCTTAATAGTGAGGGGAGGGGAGTTTCCTAAGCACAGCCAGGAAGTTTTGCAGAAAGTATGGGAATGAATGATAGGTAAAAGCAATAAATGTCTGCTACAGCTATATTAGGGATCAGCTGCCAAATAGTGTGTAGAATCTTTTCTTTACCTGACCAATTGCTGGTCTGCTGCTCTGGCTGGTAATTGCCCCCTAGGTAGTGTAGGTGGAGAGAGGCAGAGATTCATCCAGATAGCACCCTTAACATTACCTGAGACTGACCTGCTCCAATGGCCTATCGACCCTAGAAATCCTGAGCATATAATGTGTTATCCAATTGGGGCAATTTTGAGAGTGAAAGGGGATGCTATGAATAATTATGCTGGGACAACAGGCGTACCTCAAGAGCTGTCCCAGACACTCTAGGGCATGTATGTAATTACTGTGAAACAACCAAATGCACTTCCACTTAATTCTACCTGTTAACAGAGCCCTTACTCTGGGGCAAAAAGCAGAAAGGGTATCAATTTGGGATACCCCATTGTTTATTCCAGCTTTAGCAGCTTCATCCTCTCTCTCTCTCCTTCTCCTGTTTGCTGGCAGAGGTGTAGTTGCCTGTCATGTTCCTCGGTATGAGAATGAAAACCCCTGTGTTGCCAATCTCAGAGACTTGAACTTGGAGTCTGCTTTTTCATTCTGGACTATCAGACCCTGGCTCAGACTAAGGAATTCAAAGCATTAGTGAGTAGGTGATGAGTTTGAGACAGAGTCCCTCCCTGGCTTAAGATCCTACCCCTCTCTCCCCAGCACCATTTATTAAAGAGACTATCTTTTCCCCATTGAATATTGTTGGTGCCCTTGTCAAAGATCAGTTGGCTGCAATATGCATGGGTTTATGTCTGGCCTCTCTATTCTGTTTTATTGGTCTGTGTGTCTGCTTTTATGCCAGACCACACTGTTTTGATTACTATAGCTTTGCAGTAATAGTTTGAAAGAGCATACCTTTGGGTAAAGCGCATACTCTCCAATGTACTGTAGCACCACCTCATAAGAGCCTTTCACCCATCTAGTTCACATATCTACATGACCTTTCTGGCCACTGTAAGCATCTGAAATTCATGACCCATGCTTTAGACACAGAAGTGCTCACCTAAATGGAATACTCTAACCCTAATCTATTTACAAATAGAAAATAGTGCTGTTGAAGGTGGAAGATGGGACAGCTCTGTGAACAATTTTGTTTGTGTTTCTGTGATAGGTCCAGCATCATAGGCCCCAATTACATTGCATTTATTTTCTCCCTTAGGTAGAGAATTCTGGACTGGATAGAAAGTGTTGTTTGCCTCCTCACTATTTATTAGCTCCACCCTATTTGCATTTGGAATTGTACTCCTGAGTTTAAGGGACTGAGTTAGAGTAACAAGATGAACCCAGGTGCCCTCATATGTTTTTGGTGACTTTGAACGATTTGAAGACTCTTCACATTCTTTCTAAAGTATCTCACCTACTAACAACGGATCGCCAATGAATTACATTTTATCTATTCTTCAGGCAAATATGGGGCTCACCAGGCTGGGGTTTAATTTGACAAGATCGTTCCAGTAAATAAAAATGAAACTAAACTATTCTCCATTTCCTGATTAGAAGATATAGTCTATGCAGACTCTAATCAGATTAAAATATTTCTATCCACTGCTTATTACCTCAATAGTAATTCTTGTGGGATTTAATAAATAGATTATCTGTCACATCCTCAGAGACTCTCTTCTAACTTCTACGGCAATTCATTTGTACTGTTCTAAGGACCCTTTTTCAGTATAAGGAACAATTTTTCCTTCTAGACTGTAAGCTCCTTAAAGCCTACGACCATGCTATATACCTCCATATCTCCACCATGTCTAACAGAGGGCAGACACTCAGGAGATACTCGATATGTTTTTGTTGGATGGATGAATATGTAATTGGAATTTGAGAGGGGAGGAGGGGCTACAGTTTGTAAAAAAATAAACAGTACTTATTTAAAAGAAAATTTAGAAAATGCAGACAAATAGAAAACATGTTTTCTATATTCCAATTGTTGACAGTTCACGGAAAATACTTCAATCCACCTTTTTAAAAAAATGTATTTAAACAATAAATTCATCTAAAATTGCAATAATATTTAAATGCAAGTTTGCATCTTGCTTTATGTTTCCTCCTTACTATGTAGCATCAGCATTTTCTAAGTCATTAGATGTTTTTCCAAAAGACCATTTTGAATGATTACATCGTATCTCAGTGATTGCCGGATAATGATTTACTCATGGACATTAGATTGATTTTTTTTTTAAAGATTTTTATTGGGGAATTGGGGGATGGGAACAGCGCTGGGGAATTGGGGGAAGGGGAACAGACAAGTTGCTGTCGTTTTGTTCTTCAGTCTAGTTGTGGAGGACGTTGCTTCACTGGCCCAAGTTGGCACCATCATTGCGCTCTTCCCGGGTGAGGCAGATCAGTCGCCGGCTTCTGGACGGCTGCTCACTGCGGCTGCTGGCTGCTCACGCTGACTGCTGGCTACACACGGTAGCCCATGGCAACCCACTGCCATAGGGACTGCAGCCCACGCCGTCGCCGGCGACTCATGGCAGCCCAGCTCCAGGTTGAGCTGTTGTTCAGCATCTTAGCTGTGGAGGGCAGTGTCACTGGCCCTCATATGTGGGATCCGAACCGGGGCCCTCTGGCGTCCCAAGCCAGTTCTTAACCATCGCGCCACTCGGCCGGCCCGACATTAGATTGATTTTAATATGGGCTATCATAAGCAGTACTTCGATGAACATCCTTATGCAAAAATAGGATATATAATTTGATATATTCTTAGAACTAAAATTATTGATTTTATGTTTAAAACATTCAAAAGTTATGAATGTTTTAAAACTTTTGATACACATCTGTAGTTCCCTTCCATTTTCCTCCGTAGGTGTCCAAACCAGTAATTTATTAGATGGTACTTTATTCACAGTAGTGATAGAGTGAGGATCAACTTATGAGTGGAGCAGCAGTAGTAATAATTATAATAAAAAATAATAATGGCATATGTACAGCTTACAGTGTAGGAAGTGCTTATCTCCTCACTTACCTCCTTTTGTGCATACCAGTTATTTCCTTTTGCACTCAAGCAGATATTATTTCTATCTCACAGATAAAAAGCAAAACAAAACTAAAGCTTAAGACAATTAAATGATTTGTTCATAAATGTAACAAAAAGAACCTTTGAATATTAGAAATATAACTTCAAAGGTGAGAGTGGCACATTTTGTGAATAGGTCAATAAAAAAAAAATTTGGAGCTAGGGGTGTAAATTTAAATTCTAGGAACATTTCACAAAGGGTAGTCCCTTAAGCTCTTAAACCTCAGAAATACTGTCTTAAACTCCCTGAGAAGTGTGTACCTTTGTGGGCCCCTGATGGTGTATTGTTGGAGATAATAATCTAGGCTGGAGGTGATTTTATCAGAGAGGAAAGCATGTATAGAACTTGCTTTAGATGCACAGAGAATATCAGAGCTAGAAGGGACTTGAGAGATCACCTCCTCTAACTCTCTCATACAAACAAAATCTCAGAGAGAAGTAACTCATTCACGGTCACACAGATTCAATGTCAGGGTTGAGGCCAGAACTGAGAAATACAGTGTAGCCTTGGACAGAGTACAGAGAAGGAACCAGGTTAAAATAAAGCAAAGCAAAAAATTTTTTTCAAGTTCTGGCCCAAAGGAGGTCTTAATTCATTTAGCATAATGTGAGTATTCCTATTGTGTTACATCCAAATGCAGTTTTGGTTTACACGTAACATGAAGATACATCCGTGTAAATCATTCAAATAAGCTTTCCTGGGTTTTGTTTTTTATATGTTGTTTTTTACTTTTAGCTAAGTAGTTTATTTAATAGGTTCATATGAGCCATACAAATAAGAAAGCAGAATCATGCAGTAGGAGGCATGTTAGTAAAGTTTAAGTAAATCAGACCAGTTGTTCCTGAACCTGGTTGATTCTGAATACCACTCAGAGGGAGGACTTTGTGAGTATACAGATTCCCAGACCCCCACCCCAGAGATTCCTATTCAGTAGATATGAAGAACTTGACTACTTCCTCCCAAACTTGCTTAAAAAAAAAAAAAGCAAACATTTTCAAGTTTAACTGAATCCTTGACAATAAGATAATGAATTCTCAAGTAGCCTTAAGAAATAACACAGAATGATTTTTTTTTGAAATGTCAAAGTCAATTGACTGTTTCAGTTTAAAAATTAATTTGGGGAGGTAAACTTCTAAATGTCTGTTCAAAATGACCCTATTAAGTCAGGGAGGCAGTAATAGTCAATAATTAAGTTAGGGAGGAAGTAATAGTCAATAAATGGATTTTCTGTTGTGCAAATGTTTATACAGATGTTTTAAGTGAGACTTTTCAGGAAAACCCATAGGTTGCTGACAGCGGACAACTTTGCATATGTGTGTTAACAGGAGAATATGCTGTGTTTCAAATGAATGGGGAAACGGGTCTAAATGACTTTCAGATTAGCTGGAACAGATGGAAGGGTCACAGTTGAACAACTTGACACACCAACATAAAGGCAACGTTGAAGTGGAGTTCATTGCCTCTGACAGATACTGTCAATCAATCCAGGCACTTTCTCAGTTAACCAATAGGCTGGACCTTTAAAGGCTTTAAAAAGAATTTTTAAAAAAACGTGTTTTGAGGCAAGAACTGGGGTTTATCTGTTTTTTTTTCGTTTTTCATTTTTCTTAGAACTAAACCCCATCCCACACTGACTAAGTTTTTAGAAACTAAACAGTAGGTTATAGACATTTTGGAAACTAATACAATATAAACTTGGCCTTGGCGACTTTCATTAATATATCAGTTTGTAAAATTTTGGTCCATATGATGGCTTTTGAGGGTTCTATCATTACACTAATTAAAACAGTGCAGAACACCAGAATGAAGGAAATGCAAGTTGTCTTTTTAAACTGTTCAACTTGAATTTTGATCCACTGTTATAGGAATAATATGTAGACAGAAGGAAGTATTAAAATGTACTATATTTCCATTATTCTTTTTCTAGTTCTGATTTTGTAACTTGATATGTGTTAAACTTTTGCACATGGCCCAAATAGTAAAAAACAACTGGATTCTCATCTGTTGTGAGTGACTCTTCCAGAATAAGATGTGGCATGGGAGGTAGCTTCGCCCCCTTCAGGCCACTAGGGGACCCTTGAAGAGCCTGAAGAGCTTTCCAGACCATTACCCTTGGGTGGGCACTCTACAGAGAGCTACCATTTTCTTTCCTGCCTCAACACAGCTGATTAATTCAAATGAACACACCTGCTTCTGTGCATGTTGCCAGAAGGATGGGAGTCCTGGAAAGTTCAGAAAGGGGGTTGCTATTTGTACTTCTCCATCAGGGAGGGACTCTGGTCTTGATCATTGCCTATGGATCCTAATGGTTAGTCTGAGAGTACCCATGGGTAGTAGAAAGGAGATGCTAATTATTATAAGTGTAGGGAATCTTGCACAGTATGTGTTATAACTGAGTGGTTAACCTTATGATCTGCTTCCCTGAGGCTAGCATGCATTTGAAACAGTGGCTTGAAAAACAATTGATCACTGGAGCATCTTGCTGATGGTATTTCTATGGCTATAATGGCATTATATATCCTAAACGCATTTTCATAGGACCGTGGACTGTAGCCCAAAGCTTCAAAGGGTAGAAAACAATTCCCTTAACTCTGTGCTTATCTATGTCATAGCATCACCATTTCCTCCCCAAACAATACCCCATCTTACAAAACCTGTCTCACTCAGAGTCTAGAAGAGGGAGCCCAAATAACTGTATGACTCCAGCCTGGTTACAGCTGCTTAGACAGATGTGGACACCCAGCCCAAGCTTAGCCAGTTAAAAGTCTCTCTCCTGGGAGTCTGAAATTTAGGCAGAGACTGAGTCAATTGGCAATGTTGGTCATTGGAGATGTATGCATTTAGGGTAGCCATCATGGCTACCCAAAGCATTGTACAAGTGGAATTTGGGGAGAATAGAAACTTAAAACTTGGCAGAAGAAACTAATCTATAATGAGGAAGAGTAGATTAGACATAAACAAAGGAGCAAAGGTGAGAGATCCACACAGTAGGGGAAAAGAGTGGATAATTTTTCTGTTCTCATGAGACCCTGGGGTGTTGTCTGCAATTGGATTATGGGAAAATACCCTTGATCCTCACATTAAACCCAATTTTACTTAGAGTTTCTGCTCTTTACAAGCAAATATTATGACCAGGACAACATGAAATTTCCATTTATTTCTTTAATTTAAAATGTTTATTAAGCACCTACTATATAGCTGGCATTGTTCTAGGAATACAATAATGGGAATACAATAATGAATGAAAAAGGCAGGGGATACACTCCTGAGGAGTTTACAGTTCATATCAGTGTCTCATGCTTTCTCATCACCACCTCTGTCATCAATTGATGAATGAATAAATAAATGTGCTATGTTCTTATAACGGAATATTATTCAGCCATGGAAAGAATGAAGTACTAACACATGCTACAACATGGATGAACCTTGAAAACATTATGCTAAGTGAAAGAACCAGGACACAAGGACATATAGTGGATGGTTTCATTTATATGAAATGTTCATAATAGGCAAACCCTCAGGAACAGATAGTAGGTTAGTGATTGACAGGGGCTAGGAGTATTGAGGAATGAGAAGTAACTGCTAATAGGTATGAAGTCTCTTTCTGGAGAGATGAAAATGTTCTGGAATTAGATAGTAGTGGTGATCACACAACATTGTGAATATACTAAAAACCACTGAATTGTACACTTTAAGAGGGTGGGTTTTATGGCATGGGAATTATATCTCAATAAAAATTATGGAACAAAAAAAAAGAGTAAAGGAAAGAACAACTGAACAGGAGAGCAAAGGAAGGTGTGCTGGCCTTTAAGCTCTCTGCTCCCATCCCATCCTTCTATACCCTGCTTTGTGATGCTGGGTGGGGGTTCTGCAAACCACATTTCTTTGTGGATAGTTTGGTGCCTTAGGAGGAACCTGAGGGGGACTGGAAAGGTGGAGGAGGAGGAAGGGATATGCTTCTTATGTTTCTGCTATTGCTTGCTGCTCCTCTCTGTATCACCTCCCAGGGTTCTTCATTGCAGCAACATTGGGTCCAGTTTCCTGCTTCTTTCCACACACTCTGAGCCAGCCTCATCATTCCCCTTCAAAGATACTAGCAGTAGCAGGTAGCAGCCCCTCCTCAGAAACCAGGTCCCACACAGAGACGAGATATAGATGTATAGAGAAAATTTTGAGGGATTTCATACCTAGTAGGCTTACTATCCTTAGTGAAACAGGTGAAGTCAAATGTTGGAAAGAGTCGGATGTTGGGTTGTAAGCTTGAGGAAGAATAGTGAAAGCTGGAATAGACAAGGTAAGTAACCATGGACACCCAGATTTCTGCAGTACTCAACCTGCTGTTTATTGCTTTCATTGCCTTCTAAAATTCATTACTTATGCTTTGCTTATTTAAGGAAACTTTCCTCTGTGTATATTTTTCCTTTTGTTGCCAATTTGATTCTATTTTAGAGATGCAATAGCTTTTACAGCTTATTGCCAGTACAAATTAGAGATGTTTCTATAGTTCTCCTTTATTTCTTAGGGTTATATATTTTTGCCTACCTCATATTGGTCCTTCCTATTGAATTTCTAATTATTTTTATATATCTAGGGCATTCTCTCCTTTTGCTCATCCTTACAGTAAAAAGTCTTTATTTGTTCATATTGAGGTTTCAGTGATTAATTATATGTGACCTTTATATAGCTCTTTAAATTCAGATGAAGGGAAAAGTGCACACTTCAGATTTACTATAGTGTTACTTTTTGAATCAGTTAGAATTAGGTTTGACTGTATCAGAGATATAAATAGCAGTATTTTAAATGAGATGGAAATTTGTTCCTATCTTACATAAAAATCCAGAGATAATCAATCTCAGGCTGGTAAGGCAGCTCTCTCCAAGTCCTTAGGGATGCAGCTTCTTTATAGCTTTGCCATCATAAAGATGTGTTCCCTATTCCCATGGTCCAGAGAATAGTTCTACCCAACACATTTACATTCCAGGTAGAAGGACAGAGGAAAGAGGAAAGAAGAGACTAAAAAAGGTATATGGAAACTATCCATGATACTTCTACTTACGTTCCATTGGCCAGAAATTAGTCATATGACTGAATCTGACCTACAAGGAAGGCTGAGAAATACACTTTTTATTCTAAGCAGCCACGTGCCCCTCCACTAAATATTACTTAGAATAGCTATGAGGGGCAGCCCACAGTCTCTGTCACTCTTTCACTGATCAGAAATACCCCATTCCTGGGGTAGAAGGAAGCAGCCACCAGAGGTGTCAAAACAGGAATATTTGCTTTTGTGTGTGAAGGTTTCTTCTGCGGGTGTAGTTGTCTGAATTAGCCTCACCCATTCTCTTTTTTAATGTGCAAGACTGCTCTTGCTAGGAAACACCTTTGGCAGGTCCTTCGTATGTTTTGACAGACCATCCATTCATGTCAGGTATGGTTTATTTCAACAGGACCTCAACACTCTGCCCTTCTAGAGGTATTAGGAAGCTTGAAATTTGTCCCTTCACTGATTTCCCTAAGGAATGCTGCAAGCTAGGGACTGTTGCCTGTATTCCACTGGGGTTTCTTCCATTTATAACTCAGGCAGTCTTTTTCCAACATGGCATATTGATGGTCCTTCCAGAAATATGGTACTGTTTATGGTGTCATCTGCAGAAATTCCTTAAAACTGAGGGCATGTGAATGGCACCATTCCCTACCTTCCAAAGATAAAATGGATTTTTCCCCAGTTGATTTTCTTTGATTATTTTAGTAAAAATTTTGTTGAGAGAGGGAGCATTCAGCATAGGGCTTGTTATCACATTCTTTAATCAGAACCTATTCTTTTTCTTATAGTGGCATAGATTGTACCTTGGCGTATCCCCTCCACAACTAGGCTACCTTCAAAGTTGAGATATTGTGACATCAGAAACATGGCAGTGTGAGGGGTCCCCCTTGATCTCTCCCCCTTGAAGTTACAACAAGTTGAGCAGCTATAATTCAACAAAGGGTTCCATGCATAACAAACAAACAGATCTGAGAGATCTTTACATAGAAACATCTGAAGCTGGGCAAATGGGGGTGAATAGGGAAGGAGGGAAGTGAGAAGAGCATTGACAGGTGCTGAAGACGCAGCCTGGAACTCACTTCAGGTCCAGGGAGAGGGCAGGATTCAGGCTGTAGGCCCATTTTCTGACTAAGTGATCAGCATATAATATGGCTGAACCCAGTGATGGGGCAGAGACCTCGTGGGAGAGACTGAACACAGAAGTGCAAGAGCTGTGGTCTATCAGCCCTCACTACTGGCAGAAAACAAACTGACAGAGCCTGGCCACCTCCCCCATCCTCCCAGAGCTGGCAGCAGACCCCAGAAAAAAACTGTAGCAGTGAATGTTGGGTTAAAATGTACAGTATTTACAGCCCTGAGAGCTGGAGATACAGTTCCTGAGTAGCAGACACACACTGCAGCTAACCCTAGTGACAAAGGTAGAGATAAGAGGTGAGGAAGCTGAGGTCTGGCAGTTGCCATTACTAGGAGAAGAACAAAGCCACAATACACCAGGGGCCTCTCTTAGTCCACTACACCCTCACCTTTTGCGACTGATCCCAGTGGGGGCACCTGGGACAGCTCAGGCAGCACAACACTGCATCTGGCTGTAAGAGCAGCACTGAAATTTCAGGCGCTCAGAACCCCCATCACATTTTCCCATTGGGATGGAGCCCTGAAATGGAGGTGACCTGGTCACAGAAGAGACACCCACCTCCCTGGGGAATACAAGGCATCTTCTACCACAAGAAGTGGAAATAGGGCAAGAAAAACAAAACAAAACAAATAAAATGCTCCAGTGCCACATACTGGAAAACAAAAGAAAGACCTTTTCATATCAACCTGCTTCACAGCTCATTCTCATAAATGCCGAGGAGGAAAAATAATCCATCAAATACCCTGAACAGCGGAGGTAACAAGACAGCTTAGAAAGAAAATTAAAAATCTCCAAAAAATAAACTTAAAGACATGGAAATATGTGACAAATGAGAGGGAATTCAAGACTGCAGTTTTGAAAAAACTCAACAAGATGCAAGAAAACTCAGATAGGCAGTTTAATGAACTTAGAAATAAAATCAACAAACAGAAAGAATACCAAAAAAAAATTTTGAAATTTTTAAGAAGAACCAGGTAGGAATTCTGGAGTTGAAAAACTCAACAAAGGACATGAAGAATGAAATAGCAAGCTTAGGAAATACAGCTGACCAGATAACACAAAGAATTAGTGACATCAAAGATAGAAATCTGGAAATGATGCAGATGGAAAAAGAGAGTTAAAAGAAATAAAAGAACTCTACAAAAACTATCTGACTCCATCAGAAAGAGCAATATAAGAATAATGGGTATACCAGAAGGAGAAGAGAGGGAGAAGAGCACAGAGAGCCTATTCAAATAAACAGTGGGTGAGAACTTCCCAAACCTATGGAAAGAACTAGACCATGAAATCCAAGAAGCAACCAGAACATCTAGTTATCTCAATCCAAAAAGGCCTTCTCCAAGGCATGTTATATTGAAACTGTCAGCCATCCCATCTGGCCACAGATATCAGGTAAGCGAAGATGGGTGCTTACAAGTACATTCAGTGACTATGGTGGAAGAGCAGTCCGATGTAATGTGGTTTCTTCTCAGGGTGCACTGCTGGCAGTACCGCCAGCCCTCTGCACATCACAGGGCCCCCGCCCAGATAAAGCGTGCAGGCTGGATACAAGGCCAAGCAAGGTAATGTCATATATCAGATTCACGTGTGCCATGGGGGCTACTAATGCCCAGTTTCTAAGGATGAAACCTATGGCAAACCTGATCATCATGGTGTTAAAGTTAAACCAACTAAAGTTTGCTCAAAGCTTTCAGTCTGTTGCTGAGGAGTGAGCTGGATGCCACTGTGGAGCTCTGAGAGTCCTGAATTCTTACTGTGTTGGTGAAGATTCCATATGCAAATTCTTTAAGGTTATCTTCATTGATTAATTACATTAAGGAATCCTGACGCTCAGTGAATCAGCAAATGAGTTCACAAGCACAGGGAAATGTGAGAGCTGACATTTGCAGGCCACAAGAGCTGTGGTCTTGGAAAGGGCCACAAGTTTCACTATATTATTGGTGGTTCTTGCTGTGCAGCTATGAGAAGGAACAATGACCTCCAGCTCCACGGTTATTGCTAATGTAAGTAATGTTTGTAAAATTCTTACCTAATAAATAATTTAGGACAGTAAAAAAAAAAGAAACTGTCAAAAATTAATGACAAAGAAAGAATTCTCAACCTGTCAGGGAAAATAAGACAGTAACCTATAAAGGAAAGCCCATTTAGATTATCATCAAATTTTTCAGCAGAAGTTCTGTAAGCTAGGAGAGAGTGGAATCAAATATTCAAACTATTGAAAGAGAAAAATTATCAGCCAAGAATAGTATATCCAGCAAAGTTATCCTTTATATATGAAGGAGTAATAAAGGCCTTTCCAGATATACAGAAGCTGAGGGAATTTTCCACTACAAGGCCTGCATTACAGGAAATACTGAAGGGGTTATTCCACCTGAAACAAAAAAACAAAAGGATACAAAACTATGAGTAAGATAACTAACAGACAGACAGAAACAGGCAATGGCATTCAGAATAGGGCACTATACACTTAAATATAACATAAAGATTAAAGAAGAAAACGAGAAGAAGACAATTGCTACTGCAACTTGGAAATGAACTCACAGCATAAATAGGGATAATGTGTGACAATAAAAACATAAAAGAGGAGGAGGTAAAGGTCTGAATTTACAAAGGGGGAATGGAGATAAGATACACACTGAATAAAAAGGACTACTGTATATATGAAATTTTCTTTTACATAAACATAATGGTAACCACTCAAAAGAAGTCCATAACTGAGACACATAACATTAAAAAAGGAGGAAAAATAATAGAATACCACCTAACTAAAATAACAGACAGAAATACAAGGGCAAAGAAACAATGGAGACACTGAGCTACCAGAAAATGAAAGATAAAATGGCTATAAGAAATCTTCATATGCCAGTAATCACCCTAACTGTAAATGGACTGAAATCATCAATAAAAAGGCACAGAGTAGCAGATTGGATCAAAAACCAAAACCCAAGCATATGTTCCCTTCAAGAGATACATCTCAGCTACAAGGACAAATATAGACTCAAAGTAAAAGGGATGGAAAACGATACTCCAAGCACATGACATCTAAAGAAAAGTAGATGTAGCCAACTTATATCTGGTGAAACAGATTTCAAGACAAAAAAGTTAATGAGACAAAGATGGACATTTTGTAGCGATAAAGGGGACAATACATCAAGAAGATGTAACACTTATCAATACACATAATATATAAAACAACTACTAACAGAACTAAAGGGAGAAATTGACAAAAACACAATCATAGAAGGAGACCTAAGTACCCCATTGACAGCTATAGATAGATCATCCAAATAGAAAATCAATAAGGAAATATCAGCCCTAAATGACACATTAGACCAAATGGACATAATCATCATTTACAGAGCTTGTCATCCCAGAACACCAGATTATACATTCTTCTCTAGTGCACATGGAACATTCTCAAGGGCAGACCATATGTTAGTACATAAAACTAGCCTAAGAAACACTACTAGAGACACTACTTCCTAACTCATTTTATGAGACCACCATTACCCTGATACCAAAGTTTGGTAAGGATAACACACAAAAAAGAAAACTATAGACCAATATCTCTGATTAATACAAATGCAAAAATCCTAAACAAAATATGAACAAATTGAATACAATACATTATAAAGATTATACATCACAACCAAGTCAGATTCATTCCAGGGATGCAAGGATGGTTCAACATATGCAAATTGATCAATGTGATACACCATATAAATAAAATAAAGGATAAAAATTATATCGATAGATGCAGGAAAAGCATTTGACATGATACAACATCGATTTATGATTAAAATGCTTAATAAAATGAGTATAGAAGGAAATACCTCAACCTAATAAAAGCCATATATGACAAACCCTCAGCTAATATCATAATTAGAGGAAAGCTTTTCCTCTAAGATCAGGAACAAGACAAGGATGCTCCCTCTTACCACTGTTATTCAAAATAGTATTGGAAGTCCTAGCCAGAGCAATCAGGCAAGAGAAACAAATGAAAGGCATCAAAATTGGGAATGAAGAGGTCAAATTGTCACTTTTTGCAGATGACATGATTCTTTATATAGAAAATCCTAAAGACGCCTCCAAAAAACTATTAGAAACAATAAATACAGTGAAGTTGAAGATGAAAGATCAATATATTTATAAAAATCCATTGTGTTCCTATATACTAAAAATGAAATTTCAGAAAAAGAAATTAAAAAAACAATTCTTTTTGCAATTCCAATAAAAAGAATAAAATCTCTAGGAACGAATTTAACAAATGATGTGAAGGACTTATACACTGGAAACTACAAGACATTATTAAAAGAAATTGAGGAAGACATGAAGAAGTGGAAAGATATTCCGTGTTCATGGATTGAAAAAATCAGCACAGTTTAAATGGCCATATTACCCAAAGCAATATGCAGATTTAATGCAATCCCTATCAAATTCCCAATGGCATTAAAAAAAAATAAAGTAAAAAAAATCATCAGAGTTGTATGGCATCACAGAAGACCCCAAATGGCCAAAGCAATCCTGAGAAAAAAGAACAAGGCCAAAGGTATCACGTTCCCTGACTTCAAATTGTACTACAAAGGGTCAATAATCAAAACAGCATGGTACTGGGCCGGCCCAGTGGCGGGATGGTTAAGAACTGGCTTGGGACGCCAGAGGGCCCCGGTTCGGATCTCACATATGAGGGCCAGTGACACTGCCCTCCACAGCTAAGATGCTGAACAATAGCTCAACCTGGAGCTGGGCTGTGAGTCGCTGGCGACTGCGTAGGCTGCAGCCCCTGTGGCAGTGGATTGCCATGGGCTACCGTATGTAGCCAGCAACCAGCGTGAGCAGCCAGCAGCCACAGTGAGCGGCCGTCCAGAAGCCGGCGACTGATCTGCCTCGCCAGAGAAGAGCGCAATGACGGTGCCAACTTGGGCCAGTGAAGCTACGCCCTCCACAACTAGACTGAAGAACAAAGGGACAGCAACTTGTCTGTTCCCCTTCCCCCAATTCCCCAATAAAAATCTTTAAAAACAAAACAAAAACAAAAACAAAAAACAGCATGGTACTGGCAGAAAAACAGACACACAGACCAATGGAACAGAATTGAGAACCCAGAAATAAACTTACATATATATGGGCAGATAATTTTTGACAAAGGTACCAAAAACATACAACGGAGAAAAGACAGCCTCTACAATAAATGGTGCTGGGAAACATTAGGAAGCCAAGTGCAAAAGAAAGAAACAAAACTACTATTTCTCACCATACACCAAAATTAAGTAAAAATGAATCAAAGAACTAAATATAAGACCTGAAACAATAAATTTAATGGAAGAAAACAAGTACTAAATTTATGGACCTTGATGTTAGAGAGGGTTTTATGAATTTGACTTCAAAGGCAAGGGAAGTAAAAGCAAAAATAAATGAATGGGATTATATCAAATTATATTTTCTGCACAGCAAAAAAAAACCCATCAACAAAACAAAAAGGCAACAAAACTAATAGGAGAAGATATTTGCAAATAACACTTCCAATAAGGGGCTACTATCCAAAATATATGAAGAGCACATACAACTCAACAAAAAAACCAAACAACCCAATTAAAAAATCGGCAGACAACCTAAACAGACACTTCTCCCAAGAAGACCTACAAGTGGCCAACAGACGTATATATGACAAAAATCCTCAATTGCACTAGCTATTAAGAAAATGCAAATCAAAACCACAATGAGATACCACCTCACCTTGTTAGAATAGTTATTATCAACAAGACAAGTAATAACAAGTGTTGGAGAGGCTGTGGAGACAAAGGAACCTTCATACACTGCTGGTAGGAATGTAAATTAATGCAGCCACTATGGAAAACAGTATGGTGGTTCCTCAAAAAATTAAGAATAGAATTGCGATATGACCCAGCAATCCCTTTTCTGGGTATCTAACCAAAAAATTGGAAAACATTCATCCATAAAGATATACATAAGTACCCCTATGTTCATTGCAGCATTATTCAGCAGCCAAGACATGGAAACAACTAAATTGTCCTCTGATAGATGATTGGATAAAAAAGATGTGGAACATATATACAATGGAATATTATTACTCAGCCCTAAGAAAAGATGAAATACTGCCATTGTACTTTTCAAATTCCCCAAAAAAGTATCTGGATGGATCTTGAGATTATCATGGTAAGTGAAATAAATCAAACAGAAAAAGTCAAGAACCATATGATTTCACTCATATGTGGGATATAAAACTGAAAGCAACAAACGAACAAGACAAACAAGCAAAACCTCACAGATAACAGTTTAGTGGTTACCAGAGGGTAAGGGGGGAGGGGCAGAAGACGGTAAAGTGGGTCAAATGTATGGTGACAGATTTGATTTTGGGTGAACACACAATACAATATATAGATGATGTATTATAGAATTGTACACTTGAAACCTATATAATTTTATTAACCAATGTCATCCCAATAAATTTAAAAAATTAAAAAAAAAACAAAGGCGATATTACTATGCATAAAACATTTTTTTAAAGATTTTATTGGGGAATTGGTGGAGGGGGGACAGACAAATTGCTGTTCTTTTGTTCTTCAGCCTAGTTGTGGAGGACGCCGCTTCACTGGCCCATGTTGGTATTATCATTGAGCTCTTCTTGGGTGAGGCAGTTGCTCGCCAGCCATTGGACAGCTGCTCATGGAAGCTCACGGCAACTCATGAAACCTCACGCCTGCTGCCGGCCACTCACAGCAGCTTACGGCAGCCCACTGCAGCTCCACTGCAGCCTATGCCATTACAGGCGACTCACGACAGCCCAGCTCTAGGTCAAGCTGTTGTTCACCATCTTAGCTGTAGAGGGCACAGCATCACTGGCCCACATATGGGATCCAACTGGGGCCCTGCTACTCAGAGCTGGCGTCCCAAGCCAACTCTTCACCAATGTGCCACTCGGCTGGCCCTGCATAAGACTTTTTAAAGGATTGGAATCACTTTATTCAGGAACCTCCAGAAGAGATAAACAGTACTGTGCTTAGAGAAGTTTGGGCACTTAGAAATCTTAAACCCATTCGATTAACTTTAAGAAAAGGGGAATTTTTGTAAGGATGCCTGTAACTGAATCTGGGTCCAGGAAACCACCAGTACCATAGGTTTCAGCTCTCTTGGTCTCTCTCTTATGCACCATGCAGTTTCCCATGATACTGCTGCTTCTGTCTATGTCTGATCCAGTCTCTAAGCTATCAGCTGGCTTCCTCCTAACTTCAGTGTGCCCATGGTCCCAAGTAGACACCCCAGCCTCAGGCCTGCCTGGAGATGCTTCTGCTCAGCTCTAGCAGCTACTGTCCTGTTCTTTTCACATTCCCAAAAGAAGTATCTGATTGGCCCAGCTCAATTTTGCTAGCAGGCTTTTTAAGCATACAAGTGTCACAGGTTACTGGACAGGCTGCTCTCAAGTTTGAGGCCACCTCAATTCCCATCAGCTGAGGTGTACAGTAGGGTAAGAAGCAGGTGGTACAGAACATGGCTGTTTAGAGCAGCAGGGACTGTAGTTCTTGCTGGGTTTGTCTGCAGTTAGCTTTAACCTACATATGATTAGGACTGCTCCATGTTCATTGTCTCCCTTAGTCAACAAGAATAAATGCCAACCTTCTTAGTCAAGCATCAAGGCTTCACTCTCTTAAATGGACCCACCTTGCCAGTCATGTCTCCCACTCTCACCCTCTTTGCCAGCCTGATTAAACTATTTACTACCACAGATATCCTATGCTCATGCTGTGCCTGCCTTGCCCTTCCCCACTCCTGCCGTCCTTCAAAGGCCAACTGAAGTTGCTCTTTCTTTACACCAATAGCAGCTACTGTTTGTAGAGCATCTGCCATGATTCAGGTATTCTCCTACCTACTTTACATACATAATCTCATTTAATCCCCTTTCTTTGCCTTTCAATGTGGGTATTATTTCTCCCATTCTACAGATAGATAAAATGAGGCTTGGAAAAGTTAAATAACTGGCCCAAATTCACACAGGGTATAAGTGTCAAAGCTGAGAGTCTGGTCATCGCTTTGATTGGAGAGGGCCATTGTCACTTCCTGTGCAAGGGCAATGCACAGGACAACCCCAGACAATAAATAATCGTTCCACCTCCCACAAGATTTTGTGATGTTCTACCGACATTCAAAGTTAACAACTTGTTTATAATTATTCAAGGCTCAAGCCTAACTCTGTTTTACATATAGACACCAAGTAATTTTTGCACAGTTCTAACATACAGAGAATTTTCCAGGAATGCAACAACCATTTTTAAAAAATAAAAAAGGACAATTATACTCTGTATAGCTTGGCCTTTGGCCAAGAGTTTTTCACCATTTCAGAAAATTACGTCCACGATGGCAACACTGCTTGTGGCATTTGAGTCTCCTACAAAATATATCTATGCTGGTCTGGTTTTATAGGTATTGCATTTACAATGATTCTATATGTAGATAAAAATTTCGGACCTCTCACAAGTACCTCAAGCTTCCTTAAGCATTTACATCTTGAAATACAGGCTGTTTTAGTATAACTTATTTTTCTTTTATTTCTCCTTTATATTATTGATAGAGTATACATTGCTTTCTTTGAAGTCATATATGTAGGTAGATTATATCATGTATGATAATATCTATAGATAATTTCAATGCAGTAAAGAAGATGTTTACACTGTGGTTTGGAGAATCAGGGCTCTGCACCCTGGGAGGACAAGGACCGAGTCTCACATTGGTTTGGCTTCCCAGAACTCCAGGTGGAGCTCTACGTACTTAGGAAAGAGGCGAACATTTGTGCAATCTAACCAACAGCAGGAAGGTAGCTCCAAAACAAGCCCACTAACTGCTAAGGCTCTGCATCAGGAAGGTCCCTGTTTGAACATGGGATGGTCACATGCTAAATCTCCAGTTTCTGAACTTGGCCCTCGATCCCACACTTCTGAACTTTGACTGTTTCTCCACCCTGAAAGCTTCTTCCCTCCCACAGCCAATCTCCACAAGGACAAATCCAACTTTCTCTTTGAAGAAACGATTCAAGGATTTTCCTGATCCTATCTTCTTTCCTCCCTCCTCTTCAAAACTGAGCTAATCTCCCTTTCTCCTGGGCTCCCCTGGTATTTTCCATGCACATGTTTTGTGAAATAGCGGATGTTTAAAAACAATGTCCTAGAGTTCTTTGTCAATAGTCTCATTATCCCATCCAGACCGTGAGCTCTTGGCCATGGGGTTCTGTTCCTGACTCATTTCTACATCTCCAAATATAGTTCGGGACCAGGCACAACAAATAATTGCTGAATGGATGAATAAATGAATTATTGAAAAGCAGCCCTGCTTTATGAAGCTGGGAGGAAAGATATTGCAGAGTAATAGATCCTTCATGGTCGTGGGTTAGAATTGGGGCAGGGTTTCTTTTTTTTTTTTTTTTTTTTTTTTAGCTGAGTCATCCTGCTACCTGTTGGCAGCTCAGCCACAGCTCAGCGGCTGGACTCGAACTGCTGTTGCTCAGAGCTCAAACTCTTGAGCGAGCTCTTAACCAACTGAGCTACTCGGCCAGCCCGAGGCAGGGTTTCTTTTGAACACCTTTTCCTAGTACTATACTTTGCCTCAGGGAGTTTTGTGCTAATCCAAAAGTGTAACAACTAGAATAGTGCACAAGTGCATTTATTCTTGTTAAGAGAAAGCATGCTAATGTGCTCAGTGGGGCAGTCTCCTCTCTAACCTCCAACCCTGCTGATTTCGGAAGATCCACAAACCAGTCAACTGTTGGTCAGGTTCTGTGTGGTTTCCTTGAGGAAATGTTGCTGGTGCTTGATACTTCAAAACTGAGACTTTAGAAATAAGTTTCCATGAAGTTTTGTGTATTGTATCAATGATGTTCCAGTGGAAATGCAGGGGGGATAGAGAAGGAAGCCGGAGTTGCCCCTACTTTTGGACAGTCCTTTGAGGCCACAGGGATTTCTACTCCATGATTTGAATGAGGAAATGTAACAAAGTGTGTCTACTTGGAACATTTTATATAGCCTTGCCTTTACTGAGAAGCCAGTTTAGAAAGATCTGAATGGCAGGTGGGTAAATATCCTTCAGAAGCCAAGGACTGACCTAAAAGGATTCCTAAGAATCTGGTAAATTAGAAGAATAACAAACAACAACAACAACAACAAAACAGAGTAATAATATAACATAGTAATAAAATCCATCTTTTATTGAGCTCTGTTTCCTCCTGAGCACCATGCAAAATACTTTACATACATGATCTATTTTAATCTTTGAAAGAAAAGAGCACTTGAGATGGGTTGTTATTATTAACTCTGTTTTATAGATGAGAACGCATGGCTCAGAAAGGCAAGTAACATGCTCAAGGCCCCACAAGTTAGTAAGTGGTAGAACTTGGATTCCACTCCAGCTCTAAAGCCATGCTCTCCCAGGACATTCTCAGGACAAACATGCCCCAGAGTCTCTGTGCCCTGTAGGGACACCCTTCTTCTTCAAAACCAAGAGAGAACTGGCTCGGACAACAAATAGCTTTTCACTTTCAGAGAAAATAAAAAAAGGTCTCCTGCAACCCAAATAAATAAACTCATACGAAGATCAGGTTGAAGGCCAGAGCCGCTGGGCTTTGAAAGCCGTGTTGGCTTTCACCTGCAGAAGGAAGCACAGAGATTCTCCTGGGGACCCATGGCCCCGTTTTTTTTCTCTTGTTTTGGAAAGAGGCTTGGCTGTCAGGCTTTGATTCAGAACAGGAGTGCATTCAGAGGCATCCTCGGGCGAGGCTGGGAAGCTGCTCACATCCCCGGAAAATTCAGTGGGAGAAAAAGTTTATGGAAGCGAGTAGGAGTTTATTCAACAGTGTCTGAGGCCTTTCAGGACCATGAGTGAGTGTCTATAAAGGGGCAGTCAAGCATAGGCTGGGAATTATCTCTGTTGGGTGCCTACCTGTGACAGGCACTCAAGAGCTGCTGAGAGGCTCATTCAGGGCTCGAGGGACAATGCCCAGTGGGGACAAACAATTCGGAGGAGTCTATCATTCTGGTGGTGTTATCTTTAGCACTGAATAAAACCGGAGTTCCCCCTTTCTGCCTCCTAGTCAGCACTATTTTTAGGAGCCAGTGGTATTTTTCCACTCTCTTTCACTATTTTTCAACAGGTTCACAAGGGCACGAAGTGCAGTATATAAAAAGAGGATAATGACTTGACTTGAGTGCAGGAAAAGGCCCAATGAACAGAGCAGCCAAGCTTGCCGGGACTAGAATAGATGAAAGTTTGGAGAAGAGTCAAGAAAAAATGGCATTGTCTGTGTAGAGAAACTCCCCATTTTACATACAGTACTTCGGAGACACTAGAGTAGACTTATCAAAGTTCAAAGTGTAGAGAAGAAAGAGGCAACTTTGAACAGTTATGAGTGAGAAGTTGGAATAATGCTAGGCAGCCTCCTCGGCTGAGCTGTTCACAGTGTCTCGTGTGTGTCTTTACCACCCAGATGCTGAGGCATCAGCTTGCTTTGCCGGAGGGTTTCACGGGTGTGGACCTGCGCAGTCACACATGACCCTGCACTTAGAAGGGCCCTGCAGTCGTTTAATGCTCTGCTATGGCCGTCTTGAAATTCTTACTAATTTTTGCGTAAGGGACCCCAATTCTCATTTTGTACTGGATCCAGCAAATTATGCAGCTGGATTAGAGAGACAAAGAACTGTCACATGATGGAGTCCCAGACACCAGGCTTTTCTGTGTCAGAACTATACAGGGAGTTAAAAATGTAAGTCATAGTATATAAAACCCCAAATTGTGTAGCCAGTCCTTTTTTTTTTGCTTATATTTTCATGTGTTGTTCTTGTTAAAGGGAGAGAATTGGTGTTGAATTTTTTTTTTTTAATGGATGCTAGTTCACAATTTCCCCAAGGAGGCAGCAGTCTTTGTCCAAACCTGTATCTGTGTTCTCTGATTAATTCTATACTCCATATTCTACACGGGATTCCTCATTCAAGATTCTCTTATGGGACTCCACAGCCAGAGGCTCAGGAGGAAATGAGATCTTACTGATGTCTAAGGGGACTTGGATTCATCTTGGGGAGACTTTTTCTTGGTCTGCTAGGTATGGAAAGGGACAAAAGAAAAGTCAGTCTTCCTGTCTCTCAGAGAACAAAGACCACAATTCTATTGTTTCATAACCCCAATCATAGCCTCAAAGTTGGGGATGGCCAGAAGTAAGACGACATTCATGGAAGTGGAGGAGAAATAAAAGTTAACACTGTGGGGCAGTGTCGCCCTGGATTGGGATTGGAAGTTTCCCACATTATACCCAGAGTGGGGCCAAGGGCACACCCTAGACAGTGCCATGCTCAAAATAAAAGTGATGTATTAATGACATTTTACCTCACTGACTTGGGATCTTGGAGTTGCAGAGAGATAGTGTGCCGAACTGTGATATGTAAACTTCCCATCCTTTAAAAATGTTGTACTTTTAACAGGAAATTATTATTAACAGTAATAATCTTGACAACAAACATAGGAAACACACTGGGATAATGCCCACAGATGTGGCTTCCGATCTTAATTCCTACATTTCCTAACCACACAGATAGATCTTTGGTTGCTTTATCTCAAAAAGATGGAGTTAACCTGGCCTGTCTTACACCACACGATTTTTGTGAATCTCAGACTTGGTTCATGTGTGCCTTAAACCACTTGAAAGTGGATAACATTGTCATAAATGGTTAAAAGAGATTCTCAGCATCACAGACTCTTATGACTTGAACACAGAGTCCTTCCCACCCATCAGTGCTCTCCCACCACCTCTTCCTACTTAAGATTCTCAGTCTTCCTGTGCTTAGGGGGTGTATCTGGGCCCCACATCTGGAATGTCCAGGACCTGCAGGAGCCGGAACCTCTGTCTAGGGAGGGTTCTGGAGGCCCCAACACCCCGTCACCTTCTTGGGGTGACCGTCACAGCGGTCCTCATTTCCTCACCACCGAAGTGTTACCTCACAGATGGAGAACCCAGTCTGTGGGAAAGAAGAGACCATGACTTATCGGAACATATGGTTTCTTAATTCAAGTTAAAATGTCTGAACCCTGTTGCATCTGGTGCCATTTTAGTTTGTTAAAAATGCCACACAAGGCTGTGACTAAAGGGGAAGAAATGGAGAAAAATACAGTTATTACACACTCCAGAGCCGGGTTTTGCGGCTCATTACCCAGTGGCCTCCGTGACTAATTAGGTTTTGTCACTGTTGCTGGGTCATTATGCCTTAATTTTTTTGCATAGTTATTCAGCCGTCACTTGAGGAAAAATGAAGTAGAGAAATACCCTTCTCTGTCTCTCCTGCTCTGAATCACTCAGGCTAAAAAACTCTCCGGGCAGAAAGTACCCGAAACTGATGAAATGATCATTTTGCCACAAAAGGACAAAGAAGTGTTAGTGGATTAAAGAGGCGCTTCTTTATCTGATGGCAAAGACCTCATTGAGGAGCGGAGGGCACAATTCAGTGGGGAAGATCATTAACTTTGAAGTCAGTCATCCAAAGATAATGTTTGTCCCTTTGCTTCCTTTGTTGCCCAACTGGCCTTAGCAACCTCTATTTTTTAACTCATCCTTGAAAAACTGGGGGAAAATGCATAATAAAATAAAGGCCTTAGGTCTTCTACAGGCCGGAGGCCTAGGTTAATTTTTGCTGGCAGCAGAGGAAATTGAAGACACCATGGTATTAGCACAGTGGGGCTTGTGTTGGGTCTGGGATAGTAAAAGGACCCATGTTGAGAGGGGAGACATTGGTGTCAATCATGGGGTGGGACACCACAATGGCTGGTAATTGGCGTGGGTCCACCTTCTACGTCTGTCCCGCTGAGCCTGCAGCCCCCGGCCCACTCTTGAGCCCATCACTAACAAGTAAACAATTTATCAGGGTTAGGTCTCCTGCGGGCTGCCCCATCACACGCTCCATTCAGCCCTGGTACCCCCCCCAACCCCCGTGCCAGCCCCGCCACACACACAAAAATTTACGTACACCGTGCAATTTGGGGCAGACGCACCATGTAACAACAAATTTACAACAGGCCTACCATGAAAATGGCTGTGTCAATATAGCTGCAAACTGGGGTAGCAGAGCAGCTGTGTCAGGCCAGAACTGGTGGCCCCCAGAGGATGTCAGGGGGAGAGGGTCACAGGCATTGGATCATATCAGAGCTAATTATGACCCCTGCGTTTTTGACACAATAACTCACACAGATGTTCACTAGAATCAATCAATGTCTTATAAATAGCCTAGCTATTTTAATGTCAGTCTCTGGATTTGTTTATTCTGAGCTTCCTTCTCTGAATGGGTTGTTGCTCTTCAGCAATCAGGATGTAAGGGCTTGTGGCCTGTCATAAGGATTGTGATGGAGTTGGCTGTTGTATAGAAAAATAGGGCACTAGATTGTGTGGACATCCCCACTCTCTCTTTCATCAGCTCTGTGACCTGGCTCAAGTTACTAGGTCTTCACCTGATGGGCAAATTTTGCAGACTACGTGAAATTTTTTGGAGCTATGTGTCCAGTATAACACATAATTCTGTATAAAGAGGAAAGTAACTTTTATTGAGCATCTCCTACATGCCATGCTTTGCCTCATTTAATCCCACAACGACTCTAGTTGGGAAAAAAGGAAATAGTAGGTACCAGAAATGCAATTTACAACTAAGTCCACCTGCCTAAAGTGGACTCTGTTTTCATGCTGTTTTGCTAGGAACAAGGATCTCCTAGGGAATTTTGAATACACACTCTCATATTCAGATTGCTCAGAACATAATTTTGCCTCCTGGAAAATATTCTTTTGGAAAGTTGGGATGGGGAGGGAAATTCCTTTGAGGTGGGCAGAACTTGTCAAAGCAAGGCTTGTTTGTTTATCAGTTTTGAACATTCTGTCACTGACTTGCTGTTGCAATTTTTACCCAATCCAAGACACCCTCAATTATTAAGCACGTCATAATTTTATGTCCCACCAAAAAAGAAACATTCCTGTCATTTATAACTTTAGGGTGCTATTAATTATAGGAATTTAACCCTGTTTGAGAGAAATTAAAATGTAGAAAATTGTGCATTTTAGAATCAAATATATGTACTTTGATCTCAGCATCATAGGGCTGGTGAATTTTTTCAAGTTCTTGGAAAAAGCAATGCCTCCATTTGCTGTTTTTCATCTCTCTTGCAGGTGCCAGGGATCTGGGCTGGGGCACAGTAGCCATTGCATAAATAGCAAAAGAACAAATGAGCGAATTAAGTTTCTGATGTTTTAACCTTCTGCTCCTAAGGCAACACAGAAACTGCACTTTGGGGAGGCATATTTTCTTTCCCAGCTGAGTCTCCAGGTCCTGTTTTGTACTTCCACCCAGAGAAGACCCCTCTCTTGGTGTCTGCAGTTGGAAGTTTGGCTGATCCTGGTTCCCTGGGGTCTTGTGTGATGTGTGTGGTTTCTTGAGTTTAGAGTGGAGGAAGGGAGAGGGACAACGTCCCCAGCCAGGAGTCTCAGCACTATTGTCCTCCTTAGCAGCTGAGACAAAGGAGCAATTTTATGCTAATCAGTGTACACAAAATGAGCATTTTTTTTTCAAATTTTACTTCTTTCACTTTGGAAACCGGATAAATGAGTGGAGCCTGTGCAGCTGCATTCCTCAGAGGAGGAGACACACAGCTGGTGGGGCCGTGGTCAGGAAGGTATGCAGGCTGCGGAGAACGAGACGGAGCTTGCCTGGCCTGGCACTCTCTTTAGTCGGTCCTTCAACTTGGGGCCCTATGCATTTGTGGGCAGTGTTACAGCACGCTATCTTTGAGGGAATGAAACTAATAGGCTCACCTATTTGAGAACAGGGTGGTTTAGAGGAGAATGGTCTCCACTATCAGGGGCACAGGGAAGCAGAAAAGAGCCTGAATTATCCAGACCTACACAAGGCAAGGATATAGGGAAGGCTTCCAGAATAAGGCAAGTCCTTTGAAAAAGCAAAGCACTTAAACACAAGCTCTGTGGAGCACTCTCCGCCCTTCACCAGTTTCCCCAACCTTCCGGTTCTCCTGCAGCTTCCCAGGCTCCCATGCTTCTGCCCAGCAGGCTCCGAGCTCACCTGATTCCGTCCTTTTGCCTTTACCCATATGGCTTCTATCACTGTGGTTGCCTGTTCGTTCAACTACCTTGTGTACATCTCCATCTGTCACAATCTTCTGCATTCTCTTCGTGTTCTGACTCAAATGTCCCTTCCTCCTGGTTTTTATATCAGGAGGGATGTGGTCTTTCCTCCTGTTAAAAGATAAACTGTGGCATACTAAAAGTTTTAAGAGTTTATTTGAGCAAAAATCCATTGGAATCTGGCAGTGCTGAACTTGAAATGGTTAGGAGTACTTCACCCACAGGAGCTAGGGGAAAGATTTTTATGAAGGAGAGACAGATGCAAAGCAAGGAAAATATTATTTAATTGGCTATAGCTTTAAGCCTAATTGGCTGCTTTTGATTGGTTGTCCTTAGGTTTTGATTTCATAGCCTTGAGGCATTTATAGACTTAGATTTTACTTTTCTTACATAGGTTGCCACAGCATTAGAACCACCTCAGTGTAATGGCCTCCTTATTTAATTAATCTAATACTTCTTTAAACTCCAGTGGCACAATCTTTGAGCTCTCATTGTGCCTCATGTGATAGTCACTTTGTGTCATTTCATGGGTACAGCTTAGGACTGTCCAATACTTACAGAAGGTTGCCGTGACCTGCAAAGGACTGTGTCTGGGAAAAAGACTCCACCAGATGAGGTAGGATACTAAGACAGACACAAATATAGACACATGTCTAAAAGGACAGACATAGATAGCGACACTTACAAGTGCAGTTCATCAGGCTGAACACAGAGCAATTTTTAGAACATTCTTAAAATAAGAAGGTGCATCCTTAATGTTGAAAAATACAGAAAAGCAAAAATAAGTTTTTAAAAATTGCCATAATTCTACCATCACCCAGAGATGCTGAAAGTAAACATATTGGACTTTTTTCCTTAGTTTTTTCTCCTATGCACATATTTTTTTTTCTCTTAACAATATAACTTAAACTGCTTCCCATGTATTAAATTTTCTTCCACAGATAACCTTTTGTCACTTTTTAATCATGGAAAATTTCAATCATATGCAAAAAGAGAGAATAGTATAATGAACTCCAATAATATAATGAAGAATATGATGGATGAATACTGTAATTAATTAACATACTCTTCTGCCCTCTGTATTTCCTTTAAATTGACACTGTATCTCAAAGTGTAGTCCTGAGCCAGCAACAGCCACACTTGGGAATTTGTTATAAATTCAAATTCTTGGGCCCCACCCAGACCTATTAGAATCAGAAACTTTGGTTGAGGGTGCCAGGGATCTGTGTTTTACAAAGCCCACCTGGTGATTTGAATGCACAGTAGAGTTTGAGAGCTACTGAACTAGAGACTTGATCAGACTCAGGGTTCATTTTTTGGCATGACTGCTTCATAAGAAGTACTGTGTACTTCCATCAGTAGGCACATACTGTCTGCTCATCTTCATTTTTGTGATGTGTGTAACTATCAATTATCATTGTCTAGATCAAGGTTCCTCATCCTCGGCACTATTGACATTTCGAGCCAGATAATTCTTTGTTGTGAGGGGCTGTCTTGAGTGAATTTTCAGATGTTTAGCGGCATCCCTGTCTTCTACGCACTAGATGCTTATAAATGCCCGTCCCCAGTTGTGACAACCAAAATTGTCTCCAGACATTGCCAAATGTCCCCTGAAGGGCAAAATTGCTCCAGTTGAGAACTTCTGGCCTAACTCATTATTTCCTTAGGGATTACAAAATGTTGATTTTCTAAATATATCATTCAGTTTTCATTTACTAGCCAGTACTTTTACAAACTTCTCCTTAGCAACTGATGACTTAAAGTGAGGTAGTCAGTCCTATAAGAAAGGTAGGATCAATGCTTAACTGTTTCTCTTTATTTACCATTTTTAAAATAATGAGTTGTTTCCCTAGGATCTTCCAAAGACTGCCAATGAAGTTTTGTTTTGGAATTTTTTGATTATCACTTTGAATTATGGATTTAATCATATTTAATGTGTTCAACCCATTGCTGTTATTATTCTTATGGATATTCAAATTGTCCCAGCTTTAGCTGGTAGAAGATTCTTCAAGTTGGCCTAATTTAAATGACTGCAGACAATGTAAGAATGTATTTGAACATCAAGGCAAGTGGCTTTGCAAGTCAGGTCAGCAGGAGTAATATCAAGGAAGACCTGCCCCAAGTGACACATTGTGACGTATTCTTTCATGTACTTATTCACTCATTCAGCAAACACATATGAAACCCCATCTCCCTGCCATGACCTGTGCTAAGCATTGGGAATATAATGCTGAAGAAGAGGTTATCTTCTCTCATAGGTAGAATGACCTGATAATTTCCTATGCAAATGAGGACATTTTTTAAAAGTGAAAGGGAATGCTATTAATAATTACTCTAAGTCAACAGGCATAACCTGGGACTGTTTTGGGCAAATTTATGGAGATTATACTTTCCTGGCTGGACTTCAGACACTGGGCTGTGTTTCAAGAGCAGTACCCGAACCCTGGGTTTGCTATGACTGTTGAGGAGGATGCTCATTTAGGCTGGTCAAGTTACCAAGTCCCAGGGAGGAAGGCAGAAGCCAAGTTATCAAATCTCAGCAGCCCAGGGTCAGGGCCAGATAAGCAGGAATGGAAATGATGTTCAAATCTGAAACTTTAGACTAAGATTCTTTGAATCCCTTTGATTGAGAATTTGAAAGTCAGAATTTACCCTATACACTGGGGCAAAGTTATGGCCAAAGGTAGGCACTAAATGTCCACAGCAAGACAGCTTGATGGATTGTGTACCTGTCTCCTACTCCTCCTTGAAGGCAAGCTTCTCAGGGCTTTTGGATCTCTTCCCCTTTGCTCCTGTGGTGTCATTCCTAAAAGGTTCAAAATATAGGCCTTGGCGCTGTCTTGTAACTTATTCATGCAAGGATAGGAAGGGACCCTAACCTATGGTCGCCCATCCCTATGTCTTGAATGTCTTTCACTTCACCAATGAAAGCCTCTTTTCTAGCATATATACTACTTAACAGGATACTAGTTTCACTAATAATATCCCCTTTTTGACACCCTGTATACCAATTAACGTGTGAGCTATTGATAAAGAATGGCTTGGCCTCCTCTAAAATGTATCTATTCTAAAATAGCATTAAGCTGACCACTCCTGGGTCGTGTATTCTTGACCATCTGTGAACCGACCATCCCTAGAGTTCCAGTTTAAGCTACCTGGCCAATTCATACTATCACATGATTATACTAAAGTATTTTAAAGCACTGCAGACATTGTAACCTGCATACTGCTTACCACTAGACTGAGCCTGCTGTAGGAAAAGTCCTATAATCATAGAAGCAGAGAGGTGAGAGCCTTTGCCTAGTAGGTTTATATGTAAGCCTCTTATTTCATCTCTCAGAACCTCAGTTTTCTCATCTAAAATGGGAATAACTATACCAGCCAAAGCTAACACAATACAACATTGTTGTGAGTTCAAGTGAAATAAATGTAAATTATCATCCTCTTTTTATGTGTCCATCTACTGACCTGTCCCCAGGTTCTTGGAATCACCTATTTACGTTAATTTATCACTTGAGGCTCTATAAACCCTGCAAGTGAGAGAATAGGTTTCATCTCCAATTCAGACTCTCTGTGATGCCTGAATGAGGTGAGAATTGAAATCAAGCAGAATATTTGTTTTACCAATACAGGACTTAATACTTATATATTTCAAAATACCCTGAAGTGTTCCTGACTTTTTTTCAGATTTCATCTGAATGTTGAATAGGCCTGGTTTGAGCTTTGGTTTGGAAATTAAGCCCTACTAATTAACATTTGCCTAATCCCCCTGTGGATCCAGGGTTGTGTTCTCAGAAAAAAGTGAAAAACAGCTAATTATTAGGGCTTTGATATGAGATTCCAGACATCCAGAGCTTTCCCTCTATTTCAGAGTCTTTGGTGGTTTAGAGACAAAGCACTTGGGAGATTAAGTTAATGTTTCAATACGATGTTTTATCCTTTGTTGTGCAAAAGGGAAGATTTTGACTCTTTTTCCAAGAATGGAAATCTCTCCTTTTTTGCAGGAACTCATATAACCAATAATGCCTTTTCTTGCATTAACGTGATCAGTTTTATTTTGGACAGTCTCCCTTTTGTAATTTTTAAAAAATAGAACAAGGTCCTTTTGAAATAAATGTTTCCTTTTTATGCAGTTTGCTGCCTATCCTGTAACTCCATTTCCTCATCTGTCAAAACAGACGAAATGATTCCCCACTTAATTGACCCATGAAAGTTGTAATAACAAATTGAATGTTTGAAGTGAGCCAGCTTTGAAAAGGGAAGTCTAAAGTACTCAAGCCATTATCTATAGTGTATACTATATGAGGTTTTCATTCATGAATTTGTATTTGTATTTATTCAATAAGCATGTATTCTATCTGCCAGGTAAAAAAGTAAATAAAATATAATCAATCCCCTTAATGAATATCCAGTATGCTGGATAAAAACTTGACTCTTGCTTCTCTCTTTTTTTTAAATCTCTTTTTATTTTTCCTCTCTGAATTTCATCAGTGTCCTCTCAAAAGTAACACAAACCCAGACTTTGTTGGCTGGACTCAAGACTGAAGCAGCAAAGATTGGCTAAAGCTGCCTATTTGATAACTTACTCTGAGGAAAAAAATAATAACAAAATTGGGGAATGATTCTGGACTTATTCCCCTATGCGAAAAGTTATTTTTCAACAACTCAAAAAGTAGAACATTTTAATTATTTCAGTGCTTCAAATTTTTATGAAACAGGTACAGTATAAATTTATATACATTTTTCAGGTTAATTCAACTGGTATGTATTGAGTGCCTACTAGCTCATTAGTGGTTATAATTATATTGTTCCATTGTTTTCTTCTTTCACAGACAGTGGGCATTAGATGTGTGCGGGACATTAGTTGAATAGGATGTATAACTACTGCCAAAATACTTGGATGTCCTGCTTAAACAATACTAATTGTGTATATTAGGAAGGCATTGTGCATATTTGATTTCATATTAGCTATATATCTGGATTAATTCAAGTTTTCATTTGTGATTCATATAAGCAAAATAAAAATGAAACAATGCTTCAACAACAAAAATATAGGAAGAGAGATCTTTGTGATGTAAAAATTGGAAGTGTGCCTTGGAAGCCATCCTGCCCTAAGAATGTCACTGCAAATATGACATTGATGATCATTCATTCATTATCTGATTTCAGGTGTTGCTAAGCTGCCTGCCTCTGGGCCTCTGTTCCCTATGTAATTGATCTCTAAGATCTTTCTATTGTGAAATGATATAGTTTCTTTTTCTGTTAAGCCATTAAGGGCAAATGAAGAACTAGTCTATAGCAGAATTATCATTTGTAAAGGAAATATCTGAAGTGACTACTAATGCTTACTACAGAGTCTGATGCTAATTTCTTCTCCTGGTGGCCATGGCATTATGATAGAGCCTGAGGATTAGAGTCAGCATTTCCTCATCATTTAAAACCTGCAGGACCCAGGAAAACAATTTCTCCACAGGTGGTTTTCAGTCTCCCCATCAAAAAGTGGTAATAATATATGGAACCTAACAGAGTTTTTGTAAGGATCAAGTGAGATGACATATATTATTGTAATATGTAAGGAGTAATCCAAATATTAATTGCACTTATCCCCTTATTCTAATTCATGACCATTCATGAAGCTCTCCAGTACTAGTTGCCACATTGTATCATCTCAGGTACTTACAGGAAATTGATGTTATGGTCACAGAATCAAAGCTTATGTTCTTGGTTTTTTCCCGCTACCTCTTACTGCCTCTCTGCAAATGCTGGGACCGTCTGGATTCCATAAGTTTTCCTGAAGCTCTTTCCATGGCTAAGAATTGTAGTCCCTCTTGCAATCACATCCAGGGAACATCTGCTCAGAAAAGCCAGTCAATACTGTGGAAAAGTTCAAAGAATGCAGACCATGAGTAGTGTCGGCTTTACAACCAGGAGGTAATGGCATTAAAGGGAATGGTTATAATACCCAACAATAGTGACCTCATCAACCAGTGATTTATCATGATGAAAAGACCTGTTTAACCTTTGGTCTCCACAAGCTTTCTCCTTTTAACAAAAAGGTCTATTATTTCAAGTTGTCAGGAGATAATTTGTGAGTTGTTAAAAGACAGATTCAATTACTCTTAAGACAATTATAAAGAAACTGGACTCACGGCAAGGTGCCTACCCAACAGTTTTTGTTTTCCTCAGTCATTTTTCTGGGAACAATAAAAAAAGCACAGGAGTTTGATGACTTTTGCTGCAAGCATCAATGGCAGTTGTACCTTCTTACGGCCCTGCTGTAGATGTCTGATTACAAATTGGGCTTTCTTTGAAACTAGTGTAAGGAAAACTGACTTAAATGGGCTTATTGGCATTTAAGGCGACATGTCAAGTTCCTCTCATTCTATGTAACATTTGGGGAGAGACAGGCTGTTGTGAGATCAACCAAGCTGAGCGCTGTGGGAAGATACAGCAATGGGCTCTGTTTTTCAGAAGCTCATAGATTTCGGTGGGCATGTTCTTTGTGCTTGTAGTTTTTAGAGTCCTTCTAATGGTTACTGAAATGATTGTCCCTGTAAGTCTCCTGCTGGTTGGGTCAGCAATGGCTGAGGAGCTGCTTCTCTCATGCTAAGGAAACTGATCAGAACAACATCAGAGAGAGAGGGAAAAAAAGACAGAAAAAGGTATTTTTGGTATCCAAAAGGTATCTGGAGTTGTGCAGATTACTTGGAGATATTAACTCTGCCAGGTGAATTTTGCTCTTGCGGTCCAGTCTGAAGAAGGAGAAAAACCATAACATCTGTGCCCCTCCGGATCTGGGCCTCTTTAGAGCACAAACTGTCAGTTGTGACAAATTGAGCCCAATTGTATAGAGGCTTTTGTGAGGTAGACAAATGTCCATCAGGGTCTCAAACGACCACCAAACTCCGTTCACTTGTGCCGTCTCTCTAATTTACGCCCTGGGTCCCTGAGGTGAGAGACCCCGCTATTGGATCGCCTGACCACAGTAAATAACACCAACTGCAGGATTTTTAACTGAAGATGTTCGGAGAAAGTCCAACTTCCAGAAAGTGATGGCAGGCAGTTCAATTGCTTGCTCCCATTGTCTTATCACTGATGCAGCGTGTAAAAGATATTAGAAATATGATCATCCTTGAGGACACTTGTCTTCAGGAGTAAACCTGAACGCTGGATTTTGGTTAGAGGTTAAATTTTTGATGCTGTCTTTAAGAAAACATGTTGCTTATTTTCCATGTTGTCCAAATATCTTGTATATTGTTTTGAAATTTTGTTCTTAAAGATTAATTTAAAATTTTTATACTAGTATTTTCTTGGGGAATACTATTACCCACTACCTGGTTTGGGTTGCTTATAAATTTTTTATTTTTGTTTTGAGAAATTACCTTTTTTGGAAACCTAAGGAGTCATTTCTGATTTCATTAGGAGGGAAAGGATACATAATATCTAATTTTACCTTAATAAATATTTCTACCTGATTATATCACTACATGGATTTCATTAAAAGAAATAAACCAAGGCTCTTGAAAGACCTCGAGATCTAAGTAATGAAACAAAATAGTCGTGAAAGGAGAGAAAGGACCTACTAGAATTCATTCTTAAACTGCCATTTTTAACTTAATCAGTTTACTTTTGAGTGCTGTATATGTTCTTACTTCCATAGAAGTTCTGAGGCAATTTAAATAAAATTGCAAGGCAGACAAAATGAAAGGTAAAAAAGAGTCGTATAGACAAAGGGTTGAGTAATTGTGAACCAGATACAAAGTTATTTGGCTTAATCCAGAAAGAAATAGGATAAATTACCTAACTCCTATTTTATAATAAATGGAAGTATGTAGGCTCATCAAGAGTGTCACACATTTTCTGGGGGAAAAAACTCTGGAAAGAAGTTCTTTACAAATGGTTGAGTTTTAGACTATTTGTTTCAAAATAAAAATCATTTAGATCATTCTCTTTTTAGGTCTTGGCCTTAACATTTCAGCAGAGAAAAAGCCTGGAAATTAGGAATGATATATAAACCTTGCGTTCCATTTCTTGAAAATATCAACAAACCCAAGGAAATTAATGCCATGTCTATTAATTATCTCAACTGAAAAACCTATAAATATGTACGCTAGTAAATACAAAAAGTTTTAAGCAAAAAAGTTAAGACAAATGCTGAAAACAGAGGTAAAGCAAATCAAGGTAATCATCGAATTGCCTATGGCTGTTTTGCAGACATTGGTCAGGCCCTTTAGGATGGAGGTGCTATCTTTTTCGGATAATTGTTCCAAATGGGCAGTGAAAACCTTAATCAGTAAGAATTAAAACCTTAAGGGATTTGGTGTTTGGCTAAAATGAATGCTGAATTCACTGAAATTTAGGTAAAAAGGTATTTATTTTGACTGTTGTTTAAGTATAAAATATTTCTAACATTTCTGGCACCACTTTGTTACTTGCCTAAGGAAGGAAATACAATTGAATGTTCCCTGATAATTCTGGATCTTACTGGCTTTGGGATCATCATTTTGAAGAGCAATTCTTATTATAAAATCAGCTGTATGTCCTTTGAGGGCACAGACTCTACCTTGTTCATCTTCCCTATTATAGAGCTGAGGAGGGGCTGTACAGCGCGAGTAGGTATCTGTAACCATTGGCTGAGTTGAAGGGAAGTGTCCAGGATTGGTGAAAAGGACTAGGGTAAGGAGACTTCTCTGTACGTTGGCCCTGGCAACAAACCAACCTGTTTGTTTTAAATAAAATCCTGGTAGAGTCTTAGGATTTTAAAACTGGAAGGATCTTCATGGTGAGGTTTGATGTGGCCAGTCATACCTTTCCCCGCCACAATTTCAGGAAGAGTTGAGAATTAGTCACAGACTGCCAGTAGAGATGTATTAGGTAATACTCTTTTACTTGACACCCAGTGGAATTTCTAGAATTGTTACTGCTTTCAAAGAGAAGATTGGGTCTCCAGGATGGACAGTTACCCAAACCAATTACAAGGGAGACAACTAACACACACACACACACACACACACACACACACACACACACACACACACAGAGACACTCACGAGCCTCTACATCTGTCTCTAGAATAGTGCTTCCAGAACTATGTGTGCTGAAGAACCAGTTTTCCCTTTTCTTATTCCCAATTCATAACAGAACTATAAATTTGTCAAATGCAATAAGAATAAATTACTAGTCAAATGAAATGAAGAAAGCCAAGACATATAAAACATAAATCAAAATGCTTATTAGATTCAACAGTTATAAAATTACATTCCATTAATATAATAAAACAAACATGATAGATAAAAGAAAAGAATTATGAAACTGTATATAAGTCTGAAGAAGATCATGGTCTACTGGAGATAGATATTTAGCCAAATAATTACAATACAATATGACAAGAACATGGCCCAAACTTGACTTACAGAATTACATATACATGAAAATAATTATTACAGTTACTCTGTGATATAGCAAGATAAACAATATAAAACCAATTGGATCATTTTTAAGTGAAAATTTTCATTTTAGAAAATTTAGATAGTACAGATACAAAAAACCCAAAAATCACTATTAACATTTTGACCTGGTTACCCCCACTCTTTTTGCTTTGTAATATTTTTTGTTAATTTACCAAATGAGATCATGTTACATCTACTTTTCTACTTGAACATCTTTCTATGGTGATAAATATTCTTCTATAACATCACTTTAATGGTTGCAAAGGATGCAATTGTACAATTGTATATACATTCATAAATTTTTAAAACCAAATTCCTATCGTAAGATGTTTCAGCTATTTCTAATTTCATAATTATAAACAGTGCTCTAATAAACATCCTTGCATATTTCATACTTGAACAATGAAGTTCCTTGCAGGGAAATTTCTGGATCAAAAGATATAAATATTTCTGAGGTTTTTGTGGGTTGTCAAATTGTTCCCCGGTAAAGTTGTGTAAATCCGTATCTACCATCAGTATAACAAAGATGAACACAGAGGGTAATATTCTTAAAATTAAAAAAATTTCCAATTTTAAGTTGCATTTATTTGATTGCTAATGAAGCTGAATATCTTTTCTTATGTATATTTTCTATTTCTATGAATTATACTATGAGTTCCTCATTATGTCCTTGATCTATATTTTTAGCTAAATGTTCCTTTCATTCATTTGTAAGCTTTTTCTTTTTCTTTTGGTGATCAACCATATTGTGTGTTTTCTGTTGTCATTTGTGTCTTAATGATGTTTATAATTTTTTCTCATTGAAGTTTTAACTTTGTGTATTTTAATCAGTCATCCTTTTCTTGTAGAGCTGCATCAGCAGTTAACCTCATAACCTCATAAAGTCCTTTTTCATTCTATGATTATTTGAATATTTACCTTTTACATTTAAATAATTAAAGTATCTGAAATGTATTTGGCTATATCATAAGGAGTAAAGATAAAACAGTTTTCCCCACATGATGAGCCGCCAGTATAGTCCCAGCTCTAATTTTTTTTTTTTTAAGATTTTTATTGGGGAATTGGAGGGATGGGAACAGTGCTGGGGAATTGGGGGAAGAGGAACAGACAAATTGCTGTCCTTTTGTTCTTCAGTCTAGTTGTGGAGGACCTTGCTTCACTGGCCCAAGTTGGCACCATCATTGCGCTCTTCCCGGGCGAGGCAGATCAGTCGCCGGCTTCTGGACGGCTGCTCACGGCGGCTGCTGGCCGCTCACGCTGGCTGCTGGCTACACACGGTAGCCCATGGCAACCCACTGCCACAGGGGCTGCAGCCTACGCCGTCGCCGGCGACTCACGGCAGCCCAGCTCCAGGTTGAGCTGTTGTTCAGCATCTTAGCTGTGGAGGGCAGTGTCACTGGCCCTCATATGTGGGATCCGAACCGGGGCCCTCTGGCGTCCCAAGCCAGTTCTTAACTATCGCGCCACTTGGCCGGCCCCCCAGCTCTAATTTTTTAATAATGCACCTTAGACCTTTTCCTCGCTATTTTGAAAAGTCACCTTTATCACATATTAAATTCGTTATATACTTAAGTATGTTTCTGACCTTTTTCAATTACAGTTGCCATTCAATATTATTTTAAATTAGTTTCAGGTTTACAGCATAGTGGTTAGACATGTATATAATTTATGCAGTGATGGCCCAATAAGTATAGTATCTACCTGGCACTATACATAGTTATTACAATATTATTGACTATATTCTCTATGCTGTACTTTACATCCCCATGACTATTTTATAGCTACCAATTTGTACTTCTTAATCCCTTCACCTTTTTCACTCAACCTCCTAACTCCCCTCCCATCGGGCAACCATCAATTTGTTCCCTTTATCTATGAGTCTGTTTCTGTTTTTGTGAGTTTATTTTGTTCTTAGATTCCACATATAAGTGAGATCACATGGCATTTGTCTTTCTCAGTCTGACTTAGTTTACTTAGCAAAATACCCTCTAAGCCCACCGATGTTGTTGCGAACGGTAATATTTCATTCTTTTTTATGGCCGAGTAATAGTCCATTGTATGTATATATACCTTCTTCTTCACCCAGTCATCTATTGATGGGCACTTAAGTTGCTTCCGTATCTTGGCTATTGTAAATAATGCTGCAATGAGCCTATGGGTGCATATATATTTTTGAATAAATACCCAGAAGTAGAATTGCTGGATCATATGGTAGTTCTATTTTTAATTTTTTGAGGAACCTCCATCTTGTTTTCCATAGTGGCTGCACCAACCTGCAATCCTACCAGCACTGCACAAGATTCTCTTTTCTCCACATCCTTGCCAATGCTTGTTTGTTGATTATTGATGATAGCCATCCTGATGGGTATGAGGTGATATCTCATTGTGATTTTAATGGGCATTTTAATTGGCATGATGATTAGTGACAGTGAGCATGTTTTTACATGTATATTGCAAATGTGTATGTACTTTTTGGAGATATATCTATTCAGGTCCTCTGTCCATTTTTCAATTGAGGTGTTTAGAATTTTTTGGTGTTAAGGTGCATGAGTTCTTTATAAATTTTGGATATCAAGCCCTTATCAGATATATCACTGGTGAATATCTTCTCCCATTTAGTAGGTCGTGCTTTCATTTTGTTGATGGTTTTCTTCGCTGTGTGAAAACGTTTTCATTTGATATAGTCCCATTTGTTTATTTTTTCTTTTGTTTCCCTTGTCCAAAAAGATATATCAGAAAAAAATATTGCTAAGAGCAATGTCAGAGAGTTGTTCTGACCTTTTAATTCAGAAAAATTTCCTGTCTTTTCTGAAAATGAGAGTACACAGTGCCACACTGTTTTAATTGCTGTAGTTTTATAATATGTTCTGGTATCTAATATCTAGCATAACAAACACTGTGCCCTGAACATTGATTACCTTCTCAAAATGTTCTACCCTGTTCTCAGACCTTCATATTTTAGATGTACCTAAAATTGTATTTGAGTTTTTAAATATGCAATTAGAATTTTCATTGAAATGTCATTATACTTATAGATTAATCTGAGAAGCGTTTACATTTCTATAATAATTGGCCTCATCATTGAAGGACATGCTAGGTTCACCATTTATTCAAATTTTTGTTTATATTCATCAGTGAAGTTTTATGGTTATTTTAAATAGGTTCCACAAGTTTGGGTTTATCCAAGGTATTATATTGTTCTTGTCATTACTACTGGCACTTGTTTTTCCATTTTATTTTACAACTGGTTGCTACTTTCTATAGCATTCTAGTTTTAGATTATTATTAAAATATAGACAAATATTCTAATTAGTTCCAGTAGTATTTTTTTTAACTTTATTGGGGAACAGTATGTTTTTCTAGGACCCATCAGTTCCAAGACAAGTCGTTGTTTTCAGTCTAGTTGTGGAGGGCGCAGCTCACTGGCCCATGACGGAATCAAACCAGCAACCTTGGTGTTGTGAGCATTGTGCTCTAACCAAATGAGCCAACCGGCCACCTCCAGTAGTATTTTTTATTATGGTAAAAAACACAAAGCATAAAATGTACTATGTTAATCCATTTTAAATGTACCATACAGCAGTGTTAACTCTATGTACATTGTTGTGCAGCAGACCTCTAGAACTTTTTCATCTTGCAAAGCTGGACCTCTGTACCCAGTGAACAACTTCCCACTTCTCCTTCCTCCTAGACTCTGGTACCCACAGTCTACTTTCTCTATGAGTCTGACTACTTTAGATATCTCATGTAAGAATGAGGCAGTGTTTGTCGTTTTGTAAGGGACTTATTTCACTAGTATAATGTTCTCAAATTTCATCCATGTTGTAGCATGTGACAGGATTTTTTTGCATTTATTTTCCTGAGTTTTCCAAGTAGGCAATTATATCATCTGTAATAATTATAACCGTATCTCTACTTTTATGACGTTGTTTTTTATTTCTTCTTCTGGTATTTCATTATTTAGGAGTTCAGCTAATAAGTTCATAATCTTCTATTTTAGTTGCATATTAAGTTACATTATTACTTTTTGTTTATTGAGGTTTTTTTTTCAAAATTAGGAATAGTTGTCAATAGATTACTTATGTTGAAACATTTTTGAAACATTGGAATAAACCCTATTTGGCTATGGTGCTTTATTCTTTTAAAATATTGCCCAAATAGATTTGCTAATATTTCACGTGATGTATTTATATCTGTAATCACAATCCCGGAGTTTTCTTTAATTGCTATCTTTGTGAAGTTGTGCTATTAGTTTTGAGCTATTCTCACGTAACTTTGGGAAATTCTTCACGTTTTTCTGTTCTCTGGAACAGCTTAAATACATAAGCATACTTGTTCCTTAAGAAGTAGACTTAACTCACCTGTATATGAATTTTGTTCCAAAACTTTGTTATAAGAGGCATCAGTCATAATGCTTTTAAACAATAAATTATGTTTGTTGGGGTATAATTTTCACAGAGTAAAATTCACCCTTTTTAGATGTGCAGTTCAGTGAATTTGGCTATATATGCAGTCATGTAACCACTAACCAATCAAGATATAAAATATTTGAATTAAACCCCAAAAGTTACCTCATGCTAGCCCCTGGCAACCCTGACCCTGTTTCTATAGCTTTGCCTTTTTAAAAATGTCATATAATGTTAGCTATAGTGTTTTTTGTTGTTGTTTTGTTTCGTTTTGTTAGAGATGGCCTTTATAAAGTTGAGGAAGTACTCTTCTATTCTAGCTGGTTGAAAATGTTATCGTGAATGGATGTTGGATTTGTCAAATGCTTTTTTGCATCTATTGATATGATCATAAGATATTTTGTTTCTAGTTCATTGACCTGACTGATTAAATGGATTAACTTTCAAATGTTCAACCTTGCATTTTGCATTTTTGATATAAACTCTATTTGCTCATGATGTATAACCTTTTACATATTTATGAATTCTATCTGATAAAATTTTGTTAAGATTTTTGTGTTAGTGTTCATGGGGGATATCAGCTTGTTTTCTTTTTCTATTGGGTTGTTGGAAAAGTGATGACGCATTTTTGCAACAGATGGTGCTAGTTCATTTTTGGAAGTACTAGAGTCATTTGCATCTGTGTTATTGCTATGTCACTTGACAGCTGACAGTTCTAGCTTCATTCTAAAAAAAAATTGAGCATTTGGTTGAGTTTTGGAGATTTTACAAAAAAGTTGAAGATGGAAGACCAAACTGTGCATTTTTGCCATATGTTACTGTTTTACTTCCATAAAGGGAAGAATGCGCATCAAGCTTGTGAAACGTTGCATAAAGTTTATGGTGACAATGCTCTACAAGAATGTCAGTGCCAACGATGGTTCATGAAATTCCATGCTGGTGATTTTTATCTCAATGACGCTCCTCGGTTAGGGAGGCCCACTGAAGTTGATGATGACAAAATAAAGGCATTGATGGAGTCAAACCCATATTACACGACACGAAAGATTGCAGAAACATTGAACATCCATCATTCAAGCATTCATGACCACCTGAAGAATCTGGGATATGTAAGCAACCTTGATATTTTGGTTCCGCATGAACTCAAAGAAGTTCATTTGATGGCGCGTATAAACATCTGCAATATGATCATTAAATGTGAAGAAACGATCCCTTTTTGAAGTGACTGATAACTGATGATGAGAAATGGATTGTTTACAACAATGTGGTGTACAAACAGTCTTGATCCCGACGTGATTATTTGCCTCAAACGACATCGAAAGCAGACATTCATCAGAGGAAGGTTATGTTCTTCAGTGTGGTGGAATTTTAAAGGTGTCATGTTTTTTGAACTCCTACCCAGGAACCAAACAATCAATTCGAATGTGTACTGTCAGCAATTGGACAGCTTGAATGAATCCATCATCCAGAAACGTCCAGAGATTGTTAATTGTAAAGGAGTGTGTTCCATCGCGACAATGAGAGACCACACACAAGTTTGATCACCTGTCAAAAATTATTGGAGCTTGGATGGGATGTGTTGCCACACCCACCATTCTCCCCTGATCTTGCACCATCAGACTTCCACTTGTTTTGCTCTCTTCAAAACTCCTTGCATGGTGACTGTATTTCTGAAGCTGATGTTGAATAATATTGTATGTCAACTACAATTATGTATACATATAGTCACGGGATGTGGAGTAGAGTGTGGGAATGGAGTCAATGGAATTGTAATAGATAAGTATGACATCGGGGGTGAGAGGGGAGTTGTTACTTTGTGAGGGGTGAAAAGGATAACTATTGTATTGTTCTGTACACATGAAACTAATAATAATAAAAAACAAAAACAAAAACAAAACTCCTTGTGTGGTATAACGTTCAATTCAGATGAGGCTATAAATCAGCACCTTGTTCAGTTTTTTGCAAATAAAGACAGGTCCTTCTATGAACAAGGAATTATGAAGCTCACTGAAAGATGGCAAAAAGTTATTGAACAAAGAGGGCAATATATCATTGGTTGATCTTTGTTCTTTATATAAATAAATGACCTTTGAAAAACATAGACAAAATGCATCATGACTTTTCTGACAACCCAATATAATATCCTCTGGGTTTGCTACCAGGGTAAAGCTGGCCTCATAAAATCAGGAAATGTTTTCTCCTATTTTATGTATGAGTTTGTATTAAATTTTCATATATCTTCCTTAAATATTTGGTAGAAATTACCAGTGAACCCATCTTGGCCCGAAGTATTATTTGTGGGTAAGATTTTGATGATAAATTGAATTGCTTTAATAAATAAAGGGCAATTCAGATCATCTATTTGTTCGTGAGTAGCTTATGTTTTTCAAAGAATTTGTCCATTTCACCCAAGCTATTCAAATTTATTGGCACAAAGATGTTTACAATATTATCTTATTATCATTTTAATTTCTGTAGGGCATATATTGTTGTCTTCTCTTTCATTCCTAATATTGATTATTTGTGCCTTCCCCTTCTTTTCTTGATCAGCATGGCTAGAAATTTATCAATTTAATTGATCTTTTCAAAGAACCACTTTTAATTGCACTGGTTTTCTGTATTATTTTGTTTTCAGTTTTATTGATTCCTGCTCTTATCTTTATTATGTTCTTCCCTTTGCTTGCTTTAGTTTTAATTTGATAATATTTTCTTTAGTTCCATAGATGGAATCATAGATCATTGCTTAAAGCACTTACTTGTTTTTCAAGATAAACATTTAATGCTTACATGTTCCTCTTGGCTACATTAATATTTAGAATTGTTAGTGTGACAAAATGAGCTTGCTTCATGCTTATTAACTTATTTACTCTAAGTTGGATTGACCGATTTCTAAATGCTTAATTAACAGTGTCTGCATTAGTTATCATGGCTCAGTCATAAACATTTTTGTCAGTAGGTCATATGTGAGTATCTCTACTTTGGAAGATGGGCTTGCTCATCACATAGATGAAGAGGTAAGGGCTGGACCTCTATACCTCTGACCTCTAGGTCAGCCAACCAGAAAAAGAGGACAGGCCCTGTGGCAACAGAAACCTTTAACACCCCATACCACCCAGGAGAGAGAAGTGGCTCTCGGGAATAAGACTCTAGCCCTCTCCCACCTTAGGGAGGAGTCGATGGGAAGAGGGCTAACAGTGCAATTCTAAGACCTAAAAGAAAGTAGAAATTTGCTTTCTTCAGACCTACATAAATAAGGAGAAAAAGAGACAATGGTCCCACTCTCCTTGTCATCCTCCCCAATCACCATTCACATCCCCAGCTTTCACACCCTAGATACAAACTACATTTAATACAGTTTACTAAGTAAGCTCACGGTGCTTAAGTGATATGCCAAAACACAACAAGCTTCTTAGCATTAACAAGAGAGAATGAAAGGTTTCCTAACTTTTAGTCTAATGTACTCTTTCCATGATGTTAAGCTTAATCATTTCCTCCTTGCCTTTTTGCTTATACCAAAATGTAGGGGGTTGTGTGTGTGTGTGTGTGTGTGTGTGTGTGTGTGTGTGGAGAGAGAGAGAGAGAGAGAGAGAGAGAGAGAGAGAGAGAGAGAGAGATTTTAATTATTAAAAGATTTGATTAATCAGCTTCTAGGTAATAGAATAAATGTCATATCAAAGAGTTCTATTTTAAGAAATAGTCATTTTGATATATCATACTGTAAATGGTGAGTTATGTCAAAGCCACTTAACTTTGGAGCCTGGGCCTGTCTGATTCAAAACTCTGTGCTCTTTTCACTTTCTTCTCACATGTGATTACAAGCCCCTAATCATAAACACACTTGGCTTTTGAGTCCCAAAGGCGCAATTTTCTTGCTATTTTCTCAACTGCATAAAAGTTGCCCCTAGAGTATTGACCCCAGGACACAGGGCTCTAACTAATTGCCCTTATTTTTACCTTACAAGAGGAATGAAGGCTTTCATGGAGGAGAGGATCTGTTTGAAGCTGACACTAGTGTTGAAAGAGCAGTTGCTCCTCTTATTAAATCATCCCAAGAGTGAGGAGTCAGCCTGCTCTCTCTCCTGCCAGTCAGCCTCCCACTCCCATCCACACCCCCTTTACCAAAGCAAAGGAGTATGCATCTATCTGCATAGTCATTAAAATGCACCAAGTCTCAAACTGGCTTTCTCTCCCCCCATTCTACTTCCTGACAAAGGATTTGTGACAAAAGACCTTCTTCCCGGTTTGTAAAACAGTTGTGTAAAACCCGGACTGTAAAGTCACAGTTGACTGCTTTAATGTGGAACAGCTGGGAGGGTGTAGACGCACTGGCAGGTTGAGACAGGGACTGGGAATGGTCCCCCATTCTGCAAAGGGTCGACTTAGTCACACCACCTGCTGCCCCTATTATTTCACGAGCAAACCAGTCATGACAGCCTCAACAGACGGACACACGGCACCAGACGGTGCAAGGGAAGTTAAGAAAAGATAAATTAAGTGATCAATAAAGATAAGGGACCTGCTCAGTAGTAAATGGTGCTGACAGACCAGACAAAACATAAAGCAAACGGGCATTTGATAATGTGGGGTGTGCGGAGCTTAGCGTCAACCTTCATAGTAATGACATTTCGGTGACCACTGGGACATTGGCAGTGGATTTTCCTGGCTGGCTGACTTGAGTTGGAGGTGGTTGCCTTTCTCTTTCCATCATACATGTAGCAGTGTTCAGGGCCCAGCTTAGAAGTATAGTAAGCTACATCCATGAAGGACATCCCTGCGAGCTTTGACCCAGGTTAAACTAGACAGTGCATGTGGGTGAAATCTGAGGTTGAGGTCCACAAAGTTGCCTCTTTCTTTTAATTTATTTGTTGAACATTTATGCATATTCATTCTGTCTGATCTTTAGTGAGCATCTATAATGTGCAGTGCTAGGCCCTAGAGAGGATGAAGTTATGGTAGTTATAGCAGTGACGATGGTATAAAATGGCAGTCATTTCCCTGGAGGATACTGTAGACTAATGAAAGAGACAGCCCCTCCCACTCTCAATACCTTACCCCCCCCAAAAAAACAGTTTAGTTATAATCTCTTAAGTACTAGGGATGTACAACATGCTAGAGAGTAACGAAGTCTCCTTGAAGGAATCAACAACACTTTTACAGTAGAGGTTAGAAGGTACAAGTTCAAGGAAAGGCATTTCTGGCAGAAGAAACAGCACAAAAAAGGCACAGAGATGTGACATATTTGGGCTTCTTTTTCAGATCTAGACCTGGATCTGGGGAGTTCTCACAGCCACAGGCTATTCAAGGTTGAATGATTTGAACAGTATAGTTTCTATTAATGTAAATAAGATAGTGTAGTAGAGGAGAAAGAATATTAAAATTATTTTTTTGAGATAAAATCTAATACTTCCAAGAAATTTTGGGCTTATCCATAAGGGTACTCAAGCTTTGTCTCCAGATATTCCTGGGGTCTGTGCTTATTTTTCCCTGCTATCAGTAGAAAAGTTTAAAACTTGCATATGAGGTGTTAAGTTTGGTGTAGTTAGAAAATGAGGTAGAAAGAAGGAGGGGTTGAAGGGCAGGAGAAGAGAGGAAGAACAGTGCTGGTGAGAGAGGGTATAGCCTTAGTGGGAAGGGTCTTGATGCCGCCATTCATGTAGTTTTACAATGTAAAAAGCATTTTTACAGAATTATTTCATTTGACCTTCATCAGAAATCCATCTATGATTCTAAAATGGGGATACCATGAGCACATCTGTGGAGTTTCTTGTTTAATATTTGATTTTAATAAAGGCTCTCTGACTATAGTAAGAAGAACGAAGTTGATGGGAGGATGAGAAAAAGAAACTCAAATTATTGAGTGCCCCCAATATGCTAAGCACTTTAATATTCATTACTTTATATAGGTTTGGCTGTAGGTGACAGAAAACTCAAAATAAAACTAGTTTAAACAAGGCCGATTATTTTTAATCATTTATGAGATGTTCAGAGGTAGTCATTACAGGGCTGGAAGGAGCCCCACTGTCTTAGGATTTAGGCTTCTTCAGCTCTCTTTTCAATCATCTCCAGGGGCCAAGAAGTTTGTTGAGTTCCAGCCATCATGCCTTTGCTCCAAGAAATAGGAAAGATTAAAGAAGGGCCATTTAACACTCCTAATTATATCTCACTGGCCAAAATTTAGTCATGTGACCATAAGTAGCTGCAAAAGAAGCTGGGAAATGTAGTCTTCTAAGTAGGTAGCTGTATGCCCAGATAAAACGGGAGAGAATTGATAATGGGTGAACAACTAGAAGTTTTGCCACAGAAGTATTATCTATGTGCAAGTAAGAAGGTTATTCAGAGAAGTCAATTATTTGTCCCAAGTCACGAAACTATAAAACCATGGAGCCTAGGTTCAGTTTTAGTTCTTCCTCAATCTGAATCTGATGCTGCTCATATCACAGTGCTCCACCTGGAATTATGAAATGGTGGTGGGAGGTGGTGGGTAAGGAATGATAAACTTCAAGCTGAAAAACTAGGAGTACATTGAATAGCATAATAAAGATCAGAATTGATGATAAAATAAAGACTCTTATACCATATTTTTCGTAATAATAATAAACTACCATTTCTTGAAACTTGACCACATATAAGGCTTTATCCTACATTAGCTCATTAATTCTCCCAAATTTGGGAGATAGTTGTCATTAGTTCTTATTTACAGATAGGGAAAATAAGACTCACAGGGGTTAAATAATATGTTCAAGTATGATTCTCTCTGTGTGCTCTATTTTTATGCCACACTATTTCTCAATATATATATCATTAGAAAACATTTTGATTTATAGGTTTTTATTTATCTACAGTTTTTCTAAAGTATTATTATCATTAATTCAGAGCTGAAAGGAACCTTTGTCCTCACTCTTCAATTTTCTTTACACTAATAGTGAGGACACTGAATCACAGAAATGTAAAACAGCAGCAATGTCAATGACAATAATGATAGCTACAGTGTATTGAGTGCTGTAGGGTAGGTGAGTCTTCAGCCTTGTCTCCCAGGGCTGAGTGTGCTTCCACTCACCTTCTTTCATGACCTCTGTCAAGGGAAGAAGAGTTGCTAATCTGAATAATAAGACTCCAAAACACTGAATAGGTCATGGTTACCAATAGACAGGGTCACTGTGTTAATAAACGCCTACGAGTTCCTCCTACCTCTGTGTGAAGAGCAGATCCACACAGGGCCCAGCACATCAAGATGGGCCCAACCATCTGTCTCTTTTTCTTCACACTCCTTTCCTCCTTCTGCTTCTTCTTCCTCCCTTTTTCTTTTTCTCACTTTCCAAATATGGCTAACTTTTTCTTCCTCTTTTCTCAGACTCCTTCCCCCATGAATCCACCAGAGGTTAGACAATTCTGAGATTTAAATTTGGGAGGAACGTGCAAAGGCTCTGCCTAGTGCTCAAGCTAAAACCCTGTGCTCCACAGTTTTTCCAGCACTCAGGACAAGAGTGTGCAAGCAGCTAAAGCCAAAACAGGACTTTGATTTCCATTCTGCTTTTGTTCCTCATGTGTTTAGCTCCCTCAAAAGGAGGGGTGATTGCAGGGAAAGATTTGGGCATGTCTGGGTTCCTCGGTCCAATGCTATCAATTCACCTGTCACCAATAAGAAGAGTTTACCATGGACCAGGCACTGTGTTTTCTAAAGCTGTTCTAGTAGTGGTCATCCTACTTTTGGATTAATATTTTGCATCCGTGAGCTTATTATTATACAAACCAAGCCAGCTGTGGAACTGTTTCCTGTTATGAACTGGGCTCTCTTACTCTAGTCCTGAGAAGGCCATGGTGCATTAGTGTTGCCATATCTGCTTAATAGGCATGTCATATCCAAAAATGATTTCAGCAAACAACTGGAAACGTTGTAACAGAGTATGGAATGTACCAGGGGCAGTCATCTTTTGCTTCTTTTGGCTGTTCTGCCTTTATGTAGTCCAAGTATTTCTTAGCAGTTTCTGGAGATGTTTTTCCTCTTCACATGACACTTGTTGACTTAAATAAGTGAGACACTGGGGCATCATGGAAAAGCTTATTGCAAAGTGGCTGAAGACACTGTCCTAATCTATGCTCTTCACCCTAGCTTTGACCTCTCTGATACTTAATTTCTCTGCACACCAGTGTCTTCAGTGGCTTAATAGGGGTGACAAAAATGCTATTGAGTTCTAGTGACTATAATGCACATGAGTGTGTTGTGAAATAACCAAACAAATGTTATTTTTCGGTAATGTTTCCCACACTAGAGTATGAATGTTTTGAAAAAAGAGATCATGTCTTATTCACCTTAGTTTACTTGTAACCAGAGAGAATAACATCTATCCTACTGGATTCTTCTAACAATTAAATGAAATACTCCATGTGAAGCACCTAGCATGAAGTCTACAAAAATAGTTGGTAAATAAATATTCAATTTTTCCCACCCAATTCGTTTGTTTTATGTCCCCAGGTCTCTGCACATACTAAACATCAAAATATTGACATAGGCAGTGCAACAGCTCAGCTAACAACAACAAAAACAACATAATAATCACTAATACTTATGTACTGTGCAAACTTTGTAAGAGGCCATATTCTAAGTGCCTTTTATATGGACTCACTTAATCCTCATAACCACCCTTTGGGGAGGGTCCTGTTATTATCTTCGTTTTACAGGTGGGAAAACAGGAAGGAAGGGGTTGGTTAACTTTCCAAGGCATCATAGCTAACACCTAACTTTGCTGGGTAGCAAAGCCAAAGTCAGAGCATAGACTCTCTGGCTCCAGAGTTAAAAGCATAGATGACAGACCAGGTGTTCAATTGCAAGTGGCCAAACCTTTCTGGCTCCTCCCAGCAGGAGGCAGAATCTATTTTCCCACCCTTGTGCCTTGGCAGGCCTTGTGACTTGCTTTGGTCAATAGAATGCAGGGAAGTAACTATGAGCTCTGAGCCTAGATTTCAGTAAGCCTTGCAGCTTCTGCTCTTACTCTCTTGAAAGGCTGCCACCACATGTACAAGTCTGCATTGACCTTCTTAAGGATGATATAGAAAGAGGGCCGGCTGCCCTAGCCATCCCAGCTAAGGCCCAGAACTGTGAGTGAGGCCATCCAGCTCCAGCCATACCTGTCCAGACCAGCAACACCTCCAGCCAAACCACAGAATCATGAGAAATAATAAAATGGTGGTTGTTTTAAAGCAAGTACTTTGGAGTGGTTTGTTATGTAACAAGAGATCGAACCAGGGCAGCTGGTGTGCTTAGAGGCTGTGTCCTTGAACAGGCTGCTTGGTCTCCCTGAGCCTCAGTTTCATTATATATAAATGAGAATAATTATTTCCATTTAACAGGATACTGTATGTTTGGCACCTGCTGTATGGTAAGTAGGTGCTCAAAAAGCTAAATGCCTTCCTTCCCCATGGAGAATATGTTATGCACAGATAAGCTTGAGAGGAGTGTAAAGTGGCTAGGAGATCACCTTGTAGATCAGGGTTATGAAAATTTACTAACAGGAGAGGTCAGAAAGGCTTGGAACACATAAAGGGGTATATTGAATTTTTGCTAAGAGAGTACTTCAAGTTTTGGTTGGTTGCATTGTTGGATTTGAGGATCTATAAGGTTCATTTTACTATTGCGAGTCAATGGGTCTCTTGCTTCATGAATCATTATATAAAACTTTCTCCCATTTTCTTCTCACTATCTTTTTAACCAGATTCCCTTTAATCCCTACTGGCAATGCCATGTTGTGGTTGAAATCATGCATATACTTTGTTTGGTGAACCTCTTTCTAACCCTAACTTAAACACAGCAGAGAGTAGGGGCTGCAGCATGTTGGCTGAATTGGGCATTGAGCCCAGGGGATCCAATTGCTTTTACTAACAGTGTTACCAGGAGTGGAAAAAATGATTAAAATAATAAAGGCAGTGAGAGATAGAAATGGAAAAGTATTGTTTTACTGATGAGTAAGACATAAAGGTGCCAATAGGAGGGTTATTGTGTGGAGTTTTTATTTATTCATTTGGTTTTCTGGCTTGCTTGCTTGCTAGTTTTTTTGTTCATTTTGTTTTTACTGATTTGATTTTGACTGTGGGAATCCTTTTGTAACAACTGGTATTGCATTTCTCTGCTATTGCCTAGGGGGTCTCATTTGAATCCCTTAATCTCGCTAAAAGATTCCACTAAAAACCCTGCAAATGACCTAACTCAGATATTCAAACTTGCATTTGGGGGTATGGTTTAATTTGTCCCTTCATTAAAGATGTTTAAAAACATAAACTCAATTAAAATGGAATGTTTCAGTAAGCGATAAAACTACATGCACAGTAAGTTTCACATCAGAATTTGGGGATGGGGGTGGGGTCTGTGGCTTTTAAGAAAGAAAACGGAAAATATAAAATAAGCTTCACAGAATTTGAGTTGAAATAACCACTTTACTTCTCCGATATTTTTCATGAAGAAAAAGAAAATTCCCAAACCCACATCCCCCCCCCCCTCCGCCCCTATATCTTCGGGCTCCAAGCTCTGGCCTTGTGATCAGTCCCCATTTCCCATCTTCACTCTGCTGGAGCAAGTCCTCATCTCTGGGCTTTGCAAACCCCAGCCCTGCTGATGAATAAACATCGTCCTCTCCGTGGTGCCCCATACACTTTGGAGACAATGTTCAGCTTCAAAGTTTTCAGGATTGCCCAGTCCGGTTTTGTTAACAACGTTAGTGGGACCGCATTGTCGGGGTGAGGGGCGAGACAATGGCGCATCGCTTACATCACCAAGCCCAAGGAGCTCTGTCTCCAGCTGTACAAACAGCACAGGAAATGGATTTTTTTCTTCGTGTTACTTTTCGTCTATTAAAATTATGCAAACCCAGCAAATACAACAATTGCTTTGTGAAGTCTCTGAAATGTCTAACCATTCATTTCCCAAATAAGGAGGCTGCGGTGTGTTTGATGCTGAGGATTGTTAATCCCAAATGTGGAGAACTAATAAAATAATCACACACAAAAAAAAGGCCCCAGAAGTGTTGATAAATTTCAATTATCTCTTGCTCTCTATCCCAGGATTGGACTAGGCGGGATGGGGCTGCCTTCAAGTAGTACTTGAGTTGGGGCTGCATTTTCTTCTTCCCCTGGCCTCTAGTCACCAGTGTCTCTCCTTTGTGGCTGAATCGCCTTAGCAGGGCTGGTGTTTGGAGGTGCTCAGGGCCAGAGGAGACAAAGCAGGCCTGCTTCACAAAGGCGAGGGAGCCAAAGAAAGCAAAATTGAATCTCTAGCACCCTGCTCCTGAGTAAACAGACAAAACTAATGGGTCTGCCATTTCTCCTCCCATCCAATTACTGGGCTCCAGGAGAGAGAATATGGCAACATCAGCTCACACAAATTCTAATACTCTTAATCCCTTCCATACATATAAACCTCACATCCACCCACATGACTTCATTACCAAAACCACCCAGGCAGGCAGTGTGAAGGAATGGACCCAGCAGCTGCAGAAACCTGCCTTCTTCAAGTTTTAATCAGCTAATGAGGGATATGCAAATGAAAAGCTTATGGGATTATGGCTTGTCCGACAGCAGTTCACCCCTAGTGATAGAGGACTAATACAGGTGTTAGTAAACGCGTTATTACGCCCAGCCTAATTTAGGCCTATTCATGCTGTGCTTGCACTCTTAGCCCCACCATTTGTCCTCATCCTGGGGCCCCAGCAGGGGCCATCTTTAGGCCTGTGGTAGGTCTGACATGAACTCCTCGCTAAAGATATGAAGTTAATAAATCCAGCTATCGGGTGTTTAGGCATACACAGCAACATGAGAGGGGCTTTTCTTCGTTCTCCACGGGGGAAGGGCCTGAGAAACTGCTGTGGAGCAGTGAGAGGGAATTTTATTCAACGTTACTCACCATTTGCCTCAGCGTTTCTTGGCTACATCAGCCCAGTACTCTCTGGGAATGGCACCTAGCCCATCATTTTGTTTGTTTATTGTCTGTGTGGCCAAGGCAATTACTTGGTGTCCCACCTACAAAGGGTGAACCTTTTACAGCCTACCTGGAGATAGGAGAGGTGTCAGAGTCTGACTGGCTCCACCTGGGCAGTTTCCTTGGCGAGGTAACTACCAGACAGGGTCAGATTCCCAGCTCTGCTACCTTAAAGCCTAATAGACATACATCCACACTCATTTTCTGCAATTCTGAAATCCCTAAAGTTCAGAAAACCATGGGGGCGGGTAGGGGGTTTATATAACTCATTTGGCAGCAAAATCTGGCATGAACTATGTGAGGCTCTTTGCAACCCTTCTGTCCCATTGAGGTGCTGCTGTAGACACTGCTGAGGGTTTTATGTAATGTGTGTTATACGTTTGATATTATCATTCTTAGATTTTTAAAAAATCTGAATCCTGAAACATATCTGGCCCAAGCATTTCAGGAAAGGAATTATGGAGCTGAATAAACAGTTAACCCAGAGGCAATCAAGCATTAGCAGACTTATTTATTTATTTATTAAATATTTTATTGGGGAATTGGGGAAGGGGAACAACCAACTTGTTGTCCTTCAGTCTTAGTTGTGGAGGACGCAGCTAGCTCAGCTTCAAGTCCAGTCTCCATCTGGCCACCCATCGGCTGCTTGCAGCTGCTCAGCTCAAGGTGCCATGTTTAATCTTAGTTGCAGGTGGGTGTAGCCCCCTATCCCATGCAGGAGTCGAACTGGGAACCTTGTTGTTAGGAGCATGTGCTCTCACCAGCTGAGCCATATTGTCACCTGTTGGCAGCTCAACTCAGGCGCAGCTCACTGGCCCATGTGGGAATCGAACTGGCGACCCTGTTGCTCAGAGCTTGTGCTCTTAACCAACTGAGCCACTCAGCCAGCCCTAGCAGACTTATTTATTTACTATTGTTTATTTAACAAATTTTTAAAAATGACTTTATGTGGCAGGCACAGTGGGACATGCTGATTCACAAAGAAGTAGGGACACAGACTGTGGTGTTTTGGTAGATATTTACCAATTAGCTCTCTGGAAGAAACAAAAAAGACCCTGATTTACAACGTCTGCTGATTTCTGTGGAGCAAACACTCCTATCATGGCTGATATCAAACAGCCAGTGTAACGTCAACCACCTTGCAAAAATTCCTGAAAAGTTAACAAATAGCTCTTGCAAGCCAGTACAAGCTGGACCCAGCACACCACTGGACACAGGCCTTGTCCTCATGTTACTTGCAGTGTGGCACAGTAGTTCTCAAAGGGGTTGTTCCGTGAGGTCAAAACTATTCTCATTTTGTACTAAGATGTTATTTGCCTTTTTTCACTATGTTGACATTTGCACTGATAGTGCAAAAACAATGGTGGTAAAATGGAAGCCTTAGCACAAATCAAGGTATGGCACGCTAGTATAATCTTTGTGTTCTTCACCACCACACACTTGCAGGAAAACAAAAAATTCCAGGCCCTCTTAAGAATTTTCTTGATGAAGCATTAGAAATTAGTCATTTTATTAACTTTTGACCCTTGAATACAATCTTTTTCAATATTCTGTGCGATGACCTGGGAAGTACATATAAAGCACTTCTTCCTACCAAAGCATCATGATTACCTCAAGGTAAAACACTGTGTGATTGTTCAAGTGCTGAGCTGAACTGGTTGCTTTTTCATGAAATGCCTTTTTTACTTGAAAGAACGACTGATGAACAAACTATGCTTATACGGGTCTCAGATGAGAAAAATCTCATGTTGCTAAGGAATGGGGTTTTAGGCTCCTGGTTGCTTTTGTGGCATTTTATTTTATCTTCCAAAGAAGGTGTGACTCATGTTTTTGTTTTCTGTATACCATATCAGTTAAACTCATTATGGCATCTTGCTATCTAAAAGAATTCTATTTGCAATTCCTTCTGTAAATTGAATAACTGCCACCATCACTACTACCCTTTCCCCCATCCCATTCCTAATTTACCTTGTATCTGGTTCCACACACTTAAGTTTCTAAATTTTATAATTTATAGTTTCTGGAGTTAGTTTCATGTACAATAAATAGCTTTGGTTTTTAAAAATTTCCTGCCTGTCCTTGCAAAATCAAGATAAACTCTTATTTATTGGGTTGTCGTAAAAGTCATGATGTATTTTTTTCTATGTTTTTCATTGCAAAAATGAGTCATGACTTTTCCGACAACCCAAAACTTGGTGCCAATTTTATATGGATTTGCTAATGTGATCCTTTGCGTTCTATCTATGTGAACATCTTCAGAATTTAGAAAGGTGATATGAGACTTCTGGTACCAGCTTAAATTGACCAGGGGCCTTTTCAGAGTATGTTGTACAAATGCCTATAGAAATGCTTTTCTCTCCTTTCAAAATGCCATTTTCCAGGTCCATGATCTCATTGCTATAGAATTCCATCTTTGGATAACAACATAGCCAAAGCCAGTGCTTAAGTACTTTGCAGGATGACTGAAGAAAACTTTTTGGCCTTGGAGTATGTGAGGTTAGGGGTGAGGGCAAGTGTCCAACTGTAGTTATTTCCTCAAACTCTAAAATTATCTCCTCCTTCCTGCCTTTTCCCAGAGACTAGATTTCATTGGAGAATTCATTGCCCTAAAAGTAAACCAGATATTGGAAGTATTTAGATGCCAGAGTACCAGGTATCCATATGTACTTCCTGGCAGTTTGGGTTGGCCTCAGTGGGAGAGAAATTCCAAATGAAAGTTATGGAAAAGGGGGTCATACCAATATGACATTGGTTCTCAGAACACAAAACAAGCCTTTGTGGTTTTGGTTTGTTTTTAAATCTGTAATTGTCTCCTTAAAATAGGGGGGAAATTTTTACTCTTTTGGTTCCTTTAGAGAAGATAGGACCTAACTAAATTTCTTGAATTCTTTCACACACAAGTCTTTTTTTTTTGTTCCCTAAATACTTTTGCTTGGTGGAAATAAAAACTCAGCAGACTAAGTCCTTCAGCAAATGTTCTAAACACCTAATTTGGGCCAACACCTTATCTTGGGATTGGCCTGTTAACCTTTCACCCTTTACCCAGCCTGCCATGGGGGAATGATCCTCTTAGAATCATCCCCAGGCGAGGCCACAAAGTGGGATGCTTAAGTCTATTTAACCTGGGGATTTGAGGAGGCAGCTTTTCCACACTGCATTGTGCATCATCACCATTTGTTTTCTATAGTTCCTCCCAATTAGTTGGCCAGGGCTTTGAAAAGGCATGTGAATGTATTGCCTTGTAGACCATTCCTCTATTCTGAGTGGGAGAAACAAGAACAGGCTCATGACACTTTCTCAAAGCATGACACTTTATCATGCTTACATATTCAGGCATATTCCATAAAGAAATAGATGTCCCACATATTATAACATGTGAATAATAATAACTGAAGTTTGTAACACCCTTTAGAATTTATAAGTTATTCTCTATGTCTACTCTCCTTAGCTCCTTCCAATAAACCTGTGAAGTAGGTGGCAATTATAACGTCCATTTTACAGATGAACAAACTGAAGTTGAGGGAACGAAAGGAGGTTTTCAAAGTTACCTAGTTCCATAAAACTGATTTATTGACTGTTTCCATGTTTTTTTTAACTGAATAATAAGCTTTTTAAATTTAAATAACTTGCTTTTTTACTTGATTATTTAATTTTTATTAATAAACAATAACTAACCAAGGAAAGTAAGACTTACCGTAAGTCTATTGTTCTCATAGTATAGGTTGGCAAGAGCATAGAAAAATAAAAGAAAAATAAAGCATTGGAGCCAAATAGAAAATCTTAAAAAAGATCTAGTGTATTTGAGAACTTAAATTATAAGATGTGGCATTCTATTTTAGTAAAAATACATAGTTCACTTTATAATAGTATTGGCTATCCTCCTGTAAGAAAAGGACCCCTTAACTCACATCTTATGTAAAGAAAAAAAAAATTTTAAGATGGATTAAATCTTGCATGTTTTAAAATAAAATTGGAAATTTAGAAAATTCAAAAGAATATTTGTAGAAACCTGTTATATGGGAGACCTTCCTAATCACGGGAAACCTAAAAACCATGAAGGAAAAGAGATGTATTTTAACATGGCAAAATATATCATGACAAAATAAAAAAGCAAACAGTAGCCTAGAAAAAAAAACCCCAAAAGAAATATATAGCAAGCAAAAAATCAATATTTCTACTATACTAAATGCTCCTACAAATTTTGAAAGGCAAACTTTAGAATTGGGCCAATAATATAAATAGGACATTCACATAAGAGGAAATCCAAAAAGATGAAAACACAAGAAAATAAGGCTTAATTAACCTCAGTATCAGGGAGATGCCAAATATGGTAACAATAATGTACCACCTTGACCTATGAAACTGGGAAAACATAAAAAGAGCAATACCATTGTGAGCTGGAGAGGATACTAGAAAACTGGCATTCACATAAATTAATGAGATGTGGGAATTTGTCAATTATTACAAACTTTTTAGAAAGTAATCTGGGAATATATATTAAAATGCACTTCATTTTAATGTATTAAACTTCCATGTGGCCTAGCAATCCTACTTTAAAAAATAAATTTCATAGAAACAAAAACATCAATAATAAGTTTCTAAGTTCAGGGTGCTTATTAGAGCAATGCTTATAAAAACAAAAATAAAATAAAACTGGAACTATTCATTAATAGTGTTATATGGTAAATGGTAAAATAAATGAGTATATCTACTCTATAGAATATTTTTCACCCTCCAAACAAACTAAGTTATATCTTTATTTCTTAACCCAGATGGACCATGCTATATTTGTTAAATGAAAAAAAAGAGAGAGAAATCAATATGGTATGGTATATTTTTACTTTTTTAGACTTTTGCAAATGTGTGTATGTATCTGTATGTACTGTGGACTTCTCTAAGCCAATTTACTCATGTATCACTCTTAGGGTCATATTGGTAAATAATATCAACCTCTTAAAAGCTTTAGGTAGGTAAGGTTAGCTACTCCCATACAATCTCACTACGGGGCTATAATAAAAGCAAGTCTCTGTCTCAATGACAAGTTCCCTTGACCCAATTGTGACAATACTTCAGGGGCAAAATTCTCTTTTTCTTATGGTCTATATCAGGCCATCAGAAGTCCCTCAAAACAAGCAAGACCAGTAAGTACCCTTTAGGATAAAGTCTCAAATACCATCCCTAAGAGAGCAGGCTGTAGACCTTACTAGAGTCCTAAATCCTATCCATGCAGGGAAGTAGAGTGTCTCTAAAAGAGTTTAGGTAAGCTGTATATAATTGAATACGTATCATTAATTTCACCAATGAGAGCCCATTTTTAACATCTATCATGCTAACAAGCTATTGACTTCACATGTGAAAAAGCCACTTCTGACATTCACTATACAAATCAGCTAAGTGTCCTTATGTCAATCAAAGATGACGATTGCTGATACAGCAATAGTAGGCACATCTGGGTTAGGGCAACCGACTGTTCTTGGTGTGTGACTTAAACCAACTAACACACACATAATACCACACTGTCTTGGTCCAAGCATTTTAAAACAAGCCAGCTACATCATAACAGTATGACAGGGAGGCATAGGAAGGTTCTACACAAGAGTAATCCATATTGGCTGGGTACAAATGGAATGAGATTGGAGATAAAGAGAATATTAACTGATTCTTTATGACCCTTTATATTATTTCATATGACACAACACACATGTTATTTTTGCACTTTAAACATCTTAGAAACATATCTTTAAAAGAGGCAATCACTTTACAAAAGTAAAAGCAAGAGTATAGAAAGAGCAGAGAAAGAGTGCCTTTGCACATGCTCTCTTTCTACTTAGAGCATCTCCCATGTAGCGATAACCATAACCAGTGACTTCTTCCTCTTCCCCCAGTTTTCAGTTTAGACCCTATGTCCTTTGGGAAGCCTTTTCTAACTGTTCCAGACAGTCATGAGTTTGTTATCTATGCTCCTAAAGCATCCTAAGCATTTCCCAGCAGAACATTATAACCTAACAATTCCTATTTGTCTGGTTTTCCTGTTAGAGTACACATTTTATGAGAGCAGGAACTTTGCCTTATTCAAAGCCGAGTCTCCAAACACCGTGCCTAGCAGTATAGTAGGCACTTGACAAATAGGTGCCAAATTCATGAAAGCATGAATGAATGAATGAGTGAATGCTGAGCTAGAGCATTTAGTTATGTTATGGGACTTTTACCTTCATAATGCTTATGAAATAGGCCAAATAAGATTTTAAACTTTCTTACCCAACCAGTTTCTCATCTAACTTCCGTGAGAGAAGATATGGGTGACGCCACCGGCATAATTTTTAATACCAGCACTTGCAATCCATAAGGAGGGATTAAAAATCTCCTCCTGTAATAAATTGCCAGGCTTCATGGAGTAGTGGAAATACAGCACTCCAAACCTATAGTTTAAGTCCAGGACTCACCATTCACCAAATGTGGAATTTTGGCATAGACATTTACTACTCATTCTGAGTTTCAGTTCCATCATGGAACTAAAATGGAATAGAAATCGCTACTTCAAAGGTTTATGGTAGGGGTATAATGAAATACTATATCTGAAAATACTCTGTTAACTATGCAGTGAGGTACATATTTTTTATTAGAATGAAGTCTCACATTTCCTTCTGGAGCATAAAGATTTATTCATTGTTAGGGCCCATGTGCACTACATTTAATCTTTTGAGCACCTTGCAAGAAAAGAATCTCAGAACCATAAAATATTAGAGTCTGAAAGAATCACAAAACTGTAGTCCAGTCTCCACATTTTGTACCTAGGAAAACTGAGGTCTATCTAGAGAAATTAGATGGCTTTCCTCAGACCACAGGGCAAGTTAGTTTAACTGAGGTCATCATATCCAAAGGGTCGTCTTAGCATCTTTTTACCAACTCACTTTTTTTGTGCCTCAAAAAGAAACCCATTTTAGGCAGAATTTGCCTAGCCTTGACAGAAAGCAATACTCTTAATCTGAAGCATAACACAAAGACTTCTTTGAGGAACTCAGTGTTCAGTAGTAAATTCAATGATGGCAATGACAAATGCAAATTTCCCTGAAAAAAACGTGTCATCTGTTGACCAATTCCTAAATGAATCTTACTGCACAGTCTTCATAAGCTTGTGTAAGTCTTGTGCAACCCCAGTGAAATAAATATTAACAATAACGAAAAAAAAACCATGAAAATTCTAAAGTCTGACAATAAAAAGAAAGACTGAACCACAGCTCTGCCTTCCTTCCCACTGATTTTGTGTTTGGGGCAATTGTTTTGAGAAAAGAGTTTGCGGTTTTGTTTTTACTCTGGTGACAATAATGATCTCTCACAATTCTGAAGGCCTTCAGAATTTTCAATGTGAGTTTAAGGGCCAGCTGAGTGGCTCAGTTGGTTAAGAGCGCAAGCTCTGAGCAACAGGGTCGCCGGTTCAATTCCCACATGGACCAGTGAACTGTGCCTGAGCTGGGCTGCCGCTGAGCTGCCAACAGGAGTCAGGATGGCTCAGCTGGTGAGAGCACATGCTGCTAACCACAAAGTTGCCGGTTTGACTCCAGCTCAGGATGGTGGGCTATGCCCACCTGCAACTAAGGTTGAACACGGCACCTTGAGCTGAGCAACCCTGAGCCACTGACAGGCGACTGGACTTGGAGCTGAGCTAGCTGTGCCCTCCACAACTAAGACTGAAGAACAACAACTTGGCTGTTCCCCTTACCCAATTCCCCAATAAAATCTTAAAAAAAAAAAGTCATGAACCTTACACAAGCCATTTTAAAAAATAAAAAAAACACAAAAAACCAAGAAATCAAATGAGATCGAGATCATGTACATTCTCACTTCGATCCTCACAGCAGCCCTATGATGGAAGCATGCGATTCTCTAAGAAAAATCCACTCATGTTTTTCAACTGCTCTCCTCTTTTGTTTCAGGCATATTGCGGCTCAAGAAGCTACAAGTCTCAGGTGTGAAGAGTCAGAAAAATTCAGAAAGTCAAATAGAATGGTCAAGTTTTTCTAAAGGAGGTACGTATATTTGTGTATTTATGTGAATGATAAAGAAATAATAATGAAGAAATGTGAGTGGAGTGGTGGAGAATAAAAATTCCAGTAGCCTGTGGGAATAGAATACCCATAACAATTGGATTTACTGTTTTTAAATTTTCTGTTTATATGCGTCTCTGAACATTAGGCTAAAGACTTTGTAGCTTCAATTTTCAAGAATTTTTAAGTTTGTTGTGGCAGTGATAGGTGTGTGGTTGGACCACGTCTTCAGTAACAGACATTACCAGCTATGTGATAGCAGCATTTGGGACAATATGGTATGATGGGTAGTGGCACTGGAGTCAGACTGAGTTCAAATCCCAGATCCAGAACTTACCAGTTGGGCATAGTGTTTTGCGAGTCACTAAACCTCTCTGCCTCATTTCCTCTTCTGAAAAATGGGTATAATAATAGTACTTACCTAGTAGGATTATTGTGAAAATTGAATGAGTTAGTGCAATATATAAAGTGTTTGGGACAGTGTCTGATGCAAAATAAGTGCTGTAGGTGTTTGCTATCCTCCTCATCATCATTGTTCTGAATTTACGTCCTCTGTCTCGCCTCTCTTTTCATTAGGGATTAGAGTGCTAGATATGTGCCTTAGGATGTACAAGGCTTCATAGTTTGGGATCAATAGTTTCTGAAACTTCTCACACAATAAATTGGTGTGAAAGTATTTTGCAACTTGTTTTAGAATTTCTTACACAGGGATTAAGAGTCCTGGCTCTAGAGCCAGACTCAGTGCATGAAATTTCCCCTCTACTCCTTGTAAGCTATGTGATCTTGGGCAAGTTATTTAATTTTTCTGGAACTTGGAATAATAATGATGCCTTCCTCACTGGGTTGATTTGAGGCTTAAATGAGATAATGTATGCAGAGAGCTTACCAAAGGGCTGCCATATAGTTGTGGAATCACTACTAGTCAGCATAGGATCGCAGGGAAGAAGAGAAATGTGCTTGCAACCAGAAATTAAACTTCCATTAAAAAAAAAATCAAGAGAGTCGCTAAAATGTAATTGGGGCTTACTATTTGTGCCGAGTCTTATACTAAGCTCTGTATGTGTATCATCTCATTTAATTGTGTCACTATAATAATATTATATATCTCTATATAATAATACCTATATATAATATATATCTATATCATCTATATATCTTTTTTTTAACGATTTTTTATTGGGGAATTGGGGGATGGGAACAGCACTGGGGAATTGGGGGAAGGGTAACAGAAAAGTTGCTGTCCTTTTGTTCTTCAATCTAGTTGTGGAGGACGTTGCTTCATTGGCCCAAGTTGGCACCATCATTGTGCTCTTCCCTGGCGAGGAAGATCAGTCGCCGGCTTCTGGATGGCCGCTCACTGTGGCTGCTGGCCGCTAACACTGGCTGCTGGCCACACATGGTAGCCCATGGCAACCCGCTACAGCCTACGCCGTCGCCAGCGACCCACAGCAGCCCAGCTCCAGGTTGAGCTGTTGTTCAGCATCTTAGCTGTAGAGGGTAGCGTCACTGGCCCCCATATGTGGGATCCGAACCGGAGCTCTCTGGTGTCCCAAACCAGTTCTTAACCAACGTGTCACTCAGCCAGCCCTATATCTATATCTTTATATAGGACCTCCTCCATCATGGTCCTATATATATATATCATGCTTGGTATATTTTTCTCATCTTTTATTCTATGACACAATTTTGAGATCTTTTTTATTTTCTGTCTTTTTCTGTAGCCAATCGCTGTCAGCAGGCCAGGACTTATGACACTTTAGTAGGAATGCTAAAAAGGGGAGAACTGTGTCAGCTTCTTTAACAGTTCTCAAAAGACAGTAAAGTATCCACACTAAGGTCCTCTGGAGAGGAAGGACACCATGCATTGCACTGCTAGGATATGCCTTCCCTAATCAACAGTGTGTTTACTTAGGATCCTTCCCTCCCTCATGGGTTCATGGGGAATGAAAACAAAGAAGAATTTCTTATTTTAGTTGGTAACATATCTTGGACTGAATTCTTGAGAAGTTCCTGAGTTATAAGAAACTTTGAGAGCTAAGACTGACTTCAGTAGGTAAAGTGCTAGCCTGGAAAGTGATTTGATTGTTTGAAGGCCTTGTTTATCTTTTTGCTCTAAAGCACATCCTGAGTTGTATGTATGCCTGTGATGGGTGATGCTGTGTATTTAATTTCATAAACAGATATTAAGAAACACATTTGGAATAGGCTTTATGCTTTCTTTTCACAAGCAAAGCAATATAGATAATGCAGACTTTTTTTTTCCCTGAACTTATCTAGATCACTGCAATGATAGAAACATTCTCTATCTGCCATGTCCTATATGGTCACCACTAGGCACATGTGGCTAGTGAGCACTTGAAATATGGGTAGTGCAACTGAGGCGTTGAGTTTTTAATTTTATTTATTTTAAACTTGCATTTAAATAGCCAGGTGGCATTATTATCGGTGGCATCATGGCTGCTGCTTTTCAAGTTTGATCACTGAGAGGACCTGAGAACAGTGAGACGGCCTGGAAGGAGTAAAACCCCCAAATCAGTAGCAATCGCAAATGGCAATCTAGTGCCCAGATCTTGGAGTCTAACTGCCATTCTCTACTAAAAGGAACCAGAACTCCTGTGAGAAATGACTGCCTCAAGGGCTGGGGCAAGGAAAGTAGAAGATGAGCCTGGAACATTTTGTTGAATCAAAAAGCAAGGATGTGTTCAAAGAATAATGGAGACATGTTAAAAAGACACAGAAGGGTTCTGGTTCTGGTCAAGATGGAATAAATGTACTATTGGGTTATAGGAAAAGTCATGATATATTTTTTCTGTTTTTCGTTGCAAAAATGCGTCATGACTTTTCCTATAACCCAGTATATACACTGTATCGCTTCCACTGACTACAGCTAAAATCCCCGGATAGAATGTGTAAAGCAACTACCAGAGGACTCTGGGAGGGGAACAGGAGCTGGAAGACTGGGTAGGGAGCCCAGTGCTTGAGGGACAAGCCAGCATTGAACCTCCTGGGTTGCTTCTCTTTTTTCCTCCTAGATATCCTGTCTTGGGCTCTAGGGCAGCCTGAAACCTAGAACTACAGGTGGGTACAGACAGAAAAGTCTTTGAGAGAAGCTCATGCTTTCTAACCAGACGACTTGGAGGGGAGAATCCTGTAGGATAAAGGTCTTTTAAGTTTCCCTAGCCCACTCCATATGAAAGCCAGCAAGGAAACAGCAGACTGACCCTCCCCTTCAGTGGCAGCAGCAGTGGAAATGGCCCCTGTTGGGTGAAGCTCTTGGGATTCTCCCCATCTTAGACCAAGTGAGCTTCAGCAATGAAGGGGCATCCTTTCCTCAACACGGGCATGGTGGAGGTGGACACTACAGGGCTGAGCCCCTGTGAGTTCCGGTTATCCACCAGGTGAACACTAGCAACAAAGGGGCGTTATTGAAATAGTCTTTTTTGCCGTGGCCAGCAGTACAAGATGGTTATTTCTGCCTGAGCGGAGAAATCTGACTCTTTTATCAACCCTATAGATAGTACAAATGAAGGGAAGAAACAGAATACAGAATAGAAAATAATTTGGGGATCTGGGTATAAGCATGGGCCAGGGAAACCTGAACCTCTCTATTCCTCCAAACACCTACTGCTACGCACTCCCTATCTGGCTGTGTTGTAGATAGCCATCTACTGCGATGCAGCCTGGAGGCAAGAGAACATCAACTGTTCCCCAACTCAGGCAATTATTTTGCTTAGCAGAGGCCAAAGTGCCACCTAATGATCACAGTGGGAAATAGAGTGGCAAGACCATTGCTAAGAGACAGAAACCACAAGAGTGGTGTCTACATTTAAGAATCATGAGCAAGACTTCTGGCTTTGGACCTTAGTCCACTGTCACTGACAGAATACTAACAGACCAGCAGCCAGAGAGGCCCAAGCTTACAAAATAATGTCTTAAAATTGATCAGCTTCTCTTGCAATCCCTAGCTGCCCGAACTCAAACCAATAGGAGGGAACTGCTTAAGCCAGCGGTTCTCAGCCTGTGGGTTGTGACCTCTTTGGGGGTCAAACGACCCTTTCACAGGGGTCACCTAAGACCATCGGAAAACAAAAAGATATTTACATTACGATTCATAACAGCCGCAAAATTACAGTTATAGAGTAGCAACGAAAATAATTTTATGGTTGGGGGTCACCACAACATGAGGAACTGTGTTACGGGGTCGCGGCATTAGGAAGGTTGAGAACCGCTGGAAGAGGTATAGCTTTCAGTATTGGAATTCCTCTGGAATACACCTCTCTGGAGTGGCCACGAAGGCCGAGGACAATGGGGTTTCTGTCACTTGCAAGCTAAAAAGCCGTTACTAATACAAACAGAACAGTAGTTTTCTCTTTTCCTGGCTCTGCTGTCTCAGGATGCCTTGTGCATATATTCCTCTCATATCTTCCCAGCCCAAGATCCCTTTCACAGTCACCCTTCCAAATCCATCCCAGCCCTGAGAGTAAAACTGAAAGCTGAGTAGAAGAAAAGACCCTATTACCTTTGGCCCCACCTGATATTGTAATGTTCTAAGCCTGGCTGGGACCTTTCTTTCACACTAAGAAATACCCCAGCATTGATAAACTTCAACAGTACTAATTGCAATGTCCTTTTTACCTGTTAAAAGGAGAGTTTGAATTAGATGAGTATTCCAGTTTTCTCCAGGTTCATCTGGGGCCTGGGACTGAGGCATCTCATTCACTAAAGTGCACCCTATTTAAGCACCATGGCATATGAATGGGTCCTTGTAATGCCCTGGCACAACGCCATGCTTATAGCAGGTTTCTTAGTGACAATTCCACTGATTACTAATCTGGGGTAAAGCCAGCACAGCTAAACCTTTCTCCACCTAGGTTCATTTTGCCTTACTGTTCTTGCCTTGGGCTGTTGTAGTTGTTTGATTAAGGTCTTAAATTAACAAGCTCATGTCACTTCTAGAGCTAAAACAGCCCTTCCTGTTCTCCCCATTGCAAATGAGGACAATTTCATCCCTATCACTCCAAGATCCCTTGCCCCCAAAAGCTCAGATACCAATTAGCCTCCATTGAAGATTAATAAACAATACAGTAAGGACAGATAAAAAGACTAATTCTTTGGCCGAGAGAATCACTTTAATTAATTTAATCCTGGCAGAAAGATCAGCTGTGCTCAGGCCTGCTCACCAGCAGGGCCTATTTATCCCAGCCTGCCCCTTCCTTGAAAGCCAGGGTGTGCCTGGGAGCTGGCACTTAAGCAACAATGAGAAACAGATTGTACTGTCAGGCTTCATTAAAGGTCATCATTAGTATTCCAATTTGAAGACCCTCGCTCTAGCTCAACCTTCTTCCCTGGCGCATTGTGAAGTTTGGTTCAGCTGTGAAACGTAAAAATTCTCCCCTGGCTCCCAGTGTCAGGATGGGTATCATTTGATGCCTGTCGCTCTGCAGCTTAAAAGGCAAGTCCCCTGGGAAGTGATGGTCCCAGGGCTCTCTTTGAAAATCAAGTCAGGTGCAGCTGCCTGGGATCCAGACATTTCAAGGAATGGAACTTTCTAGGACTAAATCACAGCCATCAGAAATAGGATGGCTTTGTCATCTTCCCCAGGAGCCTATTGTTCCAAATGTTCTCTGGCAAAAGAGCTGAAAAAAGATTATTATTATTATTTTTTTTTAGTGGAACCAGAGCTAGTGACAAATAGGAATCACTATCAAACTGGGAAATTGCTCTGGGCTAAAAGCACACTCAGGGGCAGGAAACGACCCTGGTTGCCCTTTAAAGCCAACAACCCTCAGAGCACAATCTCAGCTGACTTTGGGGAGACAATGTCAGCCTGCTCACTTCACACAGGATAGGACATTTTAATTTTCTTTCTCTGCAAACTGCCAATTTTTAAGTATGTTGCCTCTGCTGAAACAATTTTTATTTTTAGGTGATTGTGTGCTCTGGGGTAAAATTTTACATGCTTTTAACCCTTTGTCCTATTAAGTAGAGCAAAAGCCTAGTCTGCCTGTTTCTGGAATTAGGTTATCTCTGCCAGGTGCTGCTCCATCACCTTTTTTTTTCTGACTTATTCCTCTCAGGTCTTCAGCAGCTTATTTTGGCTGTTATCCTTTTGACTCTTTTAACATGCTTGTCTCACACCTCATTTGATGCTGGGCCATATTGATGCTTTTTAGAACTAGTGTCTTTTTTCTAATCTCCAATTGTATGTGGCCCCCGAATCAATCTCTAGCCTTCCTTCTCTATTTTCTTCCTTCCCACCTTCCCTCCTTCTCTCCTTCCTTCTTTCCTCATTTCCTTTCCTTTCCCCTTCCCTTCCCATCCCTTCCCTTCTATCTCTCTATCTCTCTCTCTCTCTCTTCCCCCTCTCCCCACACCCCATTCTCTCTTCTCTCACTTTTTCATTGTTCAGGTTGGTAAACAACAACTAGGAGAGATAAAGTTAAAATAGGGAAATATGTGTAAAAGTCTGTGCTTCAACCATGCTTGTCAGCAAACACCTTATGTGCAGAGTGGTATGTTATTGATGACAAGGTCTCACTGGGGACATTTTAACAAAATCAGGGGAAAACTTAACTTTTACATACCTGTGCTTGCAATTGAACTAAATTAAGCCTAAATCTACTTTGCTGCAGTTGTTTCTCTTTCTGTTTGAGTATTTTCTGAAGCTATATATTTTGAATGGCCCAGTGTCAACCATAAGGATGAAGCCTTAACCCAACATACATAGTTCTACCTGGTGAACTCTACTCTGTCCTCCCAAGCCCAGCCTATATCAGTATTTCCTTGTGGCTTCCCTGGCTCTCCCTGTCCCAGTAGGAGTAATAGCAGCCCTTTCTGTGCCCTGTAGCTCTACAAGTACATCTTGGATGATGGCAATTTAGCACGCCATTCTAGCTGCTTGTTTGTGTGCCTGTGAGCACCCTGCAAGCAAGCATGAGTTGTTGTTGTTTGTTTTTTGTTTTGTGTTTTTTTTAATCCTTGTATCCCTGGCACAGGCCTGGCACACAAAGAACATTCTGTAAAAATTGATTCAAAGAAATTATAATCACTACATGGCCCTCAGCTCTCAATCCACCAGATTGTAAATTCCATGAGGACACAGAATATGTTCATTTTGGGGGCGGCCGGTTAGCTCAGGTGATTACAGCACAGGCTTATAAAACTAAGGTTGCCATTTCAATCCCCACATGGGCCGCGAAGGCGCACCCTCCACAACTAGACTGAAACAACCACTCTACTTGGAGCTGATGGGTCCTGGAAAAACGTCCTCCTCAACTGGAATGAAACAACTACTTGACTTGGAGCTGATGGGTCCTGGAAAAACGTCCTCCTCAACTAGAATGAAACAACTACTTGACTTGGAGCTGATAGGTTCTGGAAAAACACACTGTTCCCCAATTAAACTTCTAAAAACAAAAAAGAATATGTTCATTTTGTTCACTGCTGTGTCCTCAGTACCTACAGTTGAGCCTAAGAATATAGTAAATGATCAAGTGATCAAAAAATAGTTCTGGCATTCCTTCCTCATCACACAGGCTCCATCCTCCTGGAACCTGAAGCAAGCATCATATTTTAAGTACCTCTTCTCTGCTCTGTGGCAATATGATAATAATACAAATCCTTGGTATTTGTACAACACTATAGTTTTTGAAGCCTGGCCCTATAACCCATCCTATTGGATCTGTAGTACCAATGCCTCTTGGAAGTAGTGAGTGAAGGAAAATGATGATCTCTTGGAGCTGCTGTTTTACTAGACAGATCAATCAGTTGACAGGTATCTGCTGCCTGGGAAATGGCAGGTGCATGAATATTGATTGAATGAACAAATCAATCAAGTATTTACTGAGCATGGACTGAATAAACAACTCTGTGTTAGGGATCCTGGGAAATAGGTTTTTAAAAAGTGTAAGATACAGATCTTTATAAAATAGGCTGAGGCCGCCCTCAGCAACCCTGTGTCCTGCATTTTTGCCCAATAGGGCCCCACTGCCTCCATCCACTTGGACATCTGTGCTCTCTGTGGTTATAAGTCCTACTAGTCATGCAGAGAACAGGTCCAATAAATCATTTATACTTCAGTGTAACTTACTGTCAAATGTTCCCCATAGTTTGAATTCTGCTTCTCAAGTGCCCAGGATAAGATTGAGCACTGAGTAGGCAGTCATAAATTTATAGAATTTGATTGAAAGCAGAGTAACGGAAGAGGAATCAAAGGAGGATATCACTAATGGAAGGATTTGCAATCTAGATGAAGGCAGCAGGGCCTACTTGGCTCCCTTAAGCTTTAATCAGCTACCCTTCCTTCACCTAGTCCATGCAAGACACCATGCATTTTGCAGGACTGGAGGAGAGAATGTAAATGCTCTTTGCTACAAACCATGGCATTTTGGGAGTGGTTTATTGTACAGCTTTATTGCAGAAATAGATGACTAACATAGTGTTGCACTTGTGCTTCTGGCGGGGGGTAGGGAGGATGTGGATGAAGTGGGGGAAGCTGAGCAGATGACTCAGGACTGCACCCCACTTCAACCAAAGTACTTTCATCTACTTTGCATATGAGGCTTTGAAGAAAAGCGTCTGAAGCACCAATATATTTAAACCAGTGTACTATTTGATGTCTAATGATTTGTACAAATTGGAGTTTCTAGGGTTCTATGAAAACTCCCAAGTCCTGATTTTAAGACTCACTGGAAATCAATGTGAATCCCAGAAATAAATACTATAGGGAAGTACAAACATTTCTACCCACTGGACCTTTCCTGAACTGCAGAGGCTTTGCCTGCTCAGCAGAGACCCTGCATGTCATAAAAATTATATGAATGAGAATTTGGAACTTCATTCGACTCCTTTTTGGGACTCATTGGTAATGAGCTGTCTGGTTGCCCATATCATGCTACCCTTCAGATCCAGGGTGGTCTTTTCCAGATTGTAGGCTCAGTTCTTAAAAAATGGCTTCATGCACAACTCCCTGTAGTGGACATTTGCTGCCCCGCATCTAGGCTCACTACTTTTTAAAAAACTGACTTTATTGAGATATGAATGATAAACAAAAAACTGTAGATGTTTAATGTATGCAATTTCATGACTATCGACATACATACACCCATGATACTATCACCACAGTCAAAGCAATGAACATATCCTATACCTTCAAAAGTTTCCTTGTGTTCCCCCTCCTCTTTTGTGATAAGAATGAGATGTACATTCTTAATAAATTTTTAAGTGCACAATACCGTGTTGTTAACTATACATGCTAGGTTATAGAGTGGGTCTCTAGGCTTAGTCATCTTGCATCACTGAAACTTTATACACATTGAACAACAACCCCTAGTTCCAGTTCCTGGCAACCACCATTTTACTTTCTGCTTTTATAAGTTTGACTGTAAGTTTGACTATGTATTCATGTAAGTGGAATCTTATGGTATTTATCTTTCTGAGACTGGCTTATTTCACTTAGCAGAATGTCCTCCAGGTTTATCCAAGTTGTCTCCAGTGGTAGGATTTCCTTCTTTGCAAAGGCTGAATAATATTCTATTGTATGTCTATACCATATTTTCTTTATCCATTCATCTGTTGATGGACATTTGGATTGTTTCCATATCTTAGCTATTGTAAATAATGTTGCAATGAACATGGGAGTGCCGATATCTCTTTGCGATCTTGATTTCAGTTCTTTTGGATGTATACCCAGAAGTGGAATTGCTGGATGAAACGGTAGTTCTATTTTTAATTTTTTGAGGAACCTCTCTCCCTCCACACTGTTTTCCACAGGAGCTGCACCATTTACATTTCCGCCAACAGTGTACAAGGGTTCTAATTTCTCCACGTTCTTGTCAATGCTTATTTTTTTATTTTTTATTTTTTTGATAATAGCAATGTGAACTAGTGTGAGGTGATATCCCATTGTGGTTTTGGTTTGCATTTCCCTGATGAATAGTGATATTGAGCACCTTCTCATGCACCTGGTGACCATTTGTGTGTTTTCTTCGGAGAAATGTCTATTTAAGTCCTTAGCCTATTTACTGATTGATTGATTGTTTGGTTGATTACTATTGAATTGCAGGCAGTCCCACTTCTTATTTCCTTCCCGGATGCTTCCCTTTTGCCTGTGGTCTTGATAGGAGGTGGTAGTTAGCTATTATCAGAGAAGCCCAAAGAGCCAGATTTCATTCTCCATCCCATGTACAACAGAACAGACATATGATTTCTATTTGATCAATCAGGCACCTTCTCCCAGGACTTTAAATCTTAAGCAAGTAACGCAAGGATTCAGGAGAGTTGGAAGTCAGCTGCATTGCAGCTCAGGCTTTGGGCTAGACCATTAATGTGTCCAGACCTGTGTAGCGGTTCTGATGCTTAACCTTCCAGGTCGCCCATGCTTCCTTCTCTGTTTCCAAATGTGGTTCCACAATCTCCTGTCAATTCTGTGAGCACCTAATAGCTAGCTAATGAACTCCTTTTTTAAAAAAAAATAATATAGCCAGTCTGTTTTTGTTACTGCAATAAAAAATCCTACTAATCTCTGCAAGTTCACTTTCCATCTGCTTCTCCCTCTGTGGATTTCCCTGTGAAAACAGCGGTATATGTGTCAAATGTCTGAAGGGAAGACAACAGGCAGAAGAGATCTGAGCTAAATATCATAGAGTCTCAGACCTCAATTTCTCTGAGTGCCTTTGGAATAAAGATAAATAGATTTGTGCTTCACTAGGTAGTTAGTTAAAGCCCTATAATCATTCTAGGCCATGATTAAAAAATCTGGAATAGATTACCTTTTAACCTTCCTCTTTCACGGTTACCCAATGGTTCCCAGTCTTTAGTGTACCTAAGAGTTACCTGGACTATTGTTAAAATGTAAGATTCCTGGACACACCCTCCCTACCTTATACCCCAAGATTCTCGTTCAATAGGAGATTCTGATGACAGTGGATGAACAACTATACTGCAAAAAGCACTGGAAGCCAGCCTGAGGATAAAACCATTACACAAAGAAGGAAAACTTAGAGAAATTTAAAGAGAAACAAAGGTAGAGCCCTGATAAGGCCATGCCTGAAGCTATGAAGACAGAGAAATAATCCTTGTATTATTTAAACCCAAATTAAAATTGATTTTCTGTGACTTTTTAAAAGCACTCTAACTGATATAAAAATACTTTCGTCTCATACATCATATGACTGAATCATCACAACCACCCCATGAAGAAGGTTTTAGCTTTATTCCTATTTTATGGATGATGACACCAGCTAAAAAAGCTGGAATTTTTCCTTAAATCAAGCATGATTTAGAGCCAGATCTGTGGAAGTAGGTCTTATTGAAGCATAGTGACCCTATCTTATGGAAAATAGGATTTTTGCCCCAATTCTTCCTGGATTCATGTTCCACTACCTTCCTGAAGTCTTCTCTGAAAATTGGGCCCACAGTGATATTCATGATGTGGGTACCAATTGTTAACAGATTCAGTGCTACAGAAATAAAATTTAATTGTTCTTAAATATTAGTTTGTTTCAGTATTTCTCTTTATTTTCCTCCAACTCTACCATGAGTTCCTCAAAAACAAAGACCACATCTTGAATCCCTCACATTCCTTTAGAAGGTTCTCAATCAATAATTGCTAATGGACTGACTGAGTTAAAGGGACAGGTAAACCTAAGAGTAGAATAAACTATGGTTTATTCATGGGTGTAACTGAGTTCTAGCAGTTTCTGACACATAGTTTGTCCTCAATAAGTTTTTGCTAAATGACTGAATGAATATCAATCAAGACTTTATATTACAGTAGGGGCAATGGCACTGGAGAATGGACTTTTTGATAAAACACTGAAAAACAAATAATAGGTTAATATAGAGTTAATATTGGGTCTTATATTAGAATAATGCATTGAAATTGACAGCAATTTGAGGATTTCCACTGGACACTCTTAACATCAGTGCTAGTAGCACTAACCATGATATGTTTATTACCCAACTTTCACATAACTTAAGATCAATATTTCTGCCTTGTAAAGAGCAAAAACTGCAATATACTCAGTGAAAGTTATAGCATACTCACAAATGGCAGAAAGGTTAAACCAGAGTGACATTCTAAATTGTGTAATATGTGCTTACCACGTCTTAACAGAATTAATAGTTATAAAAATCTTATATGTTGCCTGGGTCATAAAAGTTCAAAACTCTGCTCTTAATTTGGCATTTCAACATGATATGATAGAGTAGAAAGCAATTGTTTTAGAGTAGAATACCTGATTTCATTTCTGGCTCTAACTCTTACCTGGTATGGACGTTAGGCAGATCATGAACCTATTTGAGATTTCTTTCCTCTTCTGTAAAATGGAGATGATGCTAAAACCAAGTCCGCTGAGTCATTGTGAATGTCCAATTATGCAATATGTGTTGCAAAAGTATTTTATATAGTAAATATATCACTTAGGATGATTTGTGAACAGAAAATCAGTTTCAAAGTAGCTTAAATACTATTGAAAGAAGGTATTGGCTTTCATAACTGAAGAGCCCTGAGATAGATTAGGCTCCACCTCTTTTCTCTATACACTGCTGCTCTGCTCTTCTGATTGGGTGTATTTATCATTAGGTTGGCTTCATTCTCAGTCTTAAGATGGCTGCCAGCAGTATGCTGGGCAATGGACACTGGGGAGAAAGATGTTTCCCATATCTTTCAAATGAAAGTTCTAAGTTTTCCTGTAATTGGACCATTATGAATAATAACAGGGGTCAAGATTATCCAGATTGGCCTGTAGCAATCAGGGCTGACACCAAGACCAAAGGATGAGGTCAATGCCACCCAAAGTACATAGATGCTAGACAATGAGTGACGTTTTCCAAAGGAAATTTAGGCATGGGGAGAAAAGGAAATAAATGCTGAGTGGGCACAGATCTTCACTTCATTGTATAAATGGCACAGCTTTATATTCTAATGGGTGTTAGTGTCAGTGCAATGTTTGGTATACATCTGTGTATTTATTTTACAGTTTTGCTTTAAGATACATAAGCAGCTTAACTCATGATAGTGCTTTCTTTTTTTTAAAGATTTTATTGGGGAATTGGGGGAGGGGAACAGCATTGGGGAATCAGGGAAGGGGAACAGACAAGTTGCTATCCTTTTGTTCTTCAATCTAGTTGTGGAGGACGTTGCTTCACTGGCCTGTATTGGTATTATCATTGCACTCTTCCCGGGTGAGGCAGTTGCTCACCAGTCATTGGACAGCCGCTCCAGCTGCTCACAGCAGCTCACGAAAGTGCATGCCAGCTGCTGGCCAGCCCCATTGCAGCCTACGCTGTCCCCGGGGACCCATGGCAGCCCAGTTCCAGGTTGAGCTGCTGTTCACCATCCCAGCCGTAGAGGGCGCAGCATCACTGGCCCTCACCTGGGATCCGAACCCGGGCCCTGCTGCTCAGAGCTGTGTCCCAAGCCAACTCCCAACCAATGTGCCACTTAGCCGGCCCATGATAGTTCTTTCTTTACTTTTTGTTGCCACTTCTGAAATTATTGAGATTACTCACATGATGAGAGTCATATTTTACATTTGGTTTGTAATATGTGGAAGAGTTTAGAAAACTGAAAAGCACTATGAAATGGCAAATACTTTCCTTGCTACTTTGCTAGCCAATATGGTTCTTTGACTTTGGGGATGCTGACTAGCATCTTAGGATCATGTGATTTTTCTGGATAGTCAAGTTCTTTGGAAATTAGATTTATTCATAAAGGACTTACCTTACAGTTTCCAAGAAAAAAACTCTTCAGCCCAGTATTAGACAATATAGCCTCAGGCTTCTCTGAAACAGGTGGCTCACTGGCTCCTAGTATAATAGCACTAGTCATTTTTGTAACAGCTTAATTTGTATAATGATTTACAGTTTGCAAAGTGCTTGAGAAGAGTCTAAGAGCAATGGATGGGTGTTGAAATTTTGTAGATTTTAGGCCCAGGGGTCAGACCTCTGAGTGAGTGTTATGTCTAGTGTATTGAAAACAATCATAATCAAAATTCCTAGGGGCATAATTATTTACCTAAATCTTTACTTCTTTCTAAACTTCCTAAATATCATAAGGCTTAAGATAAACATCTGCAGCTTTATAATTATTACATATTTTCACATACCTTAGCTCGTTAGATTCTCACTCCCTCCTCAGAGATATGTAAGGATTATTAGCTTTACTTTACAGATGAGGAAACTGAATACCAGAAGGAATAAATAACTTGATGAAGGTCAAATAGGAAATGTCAAGTCCAGACCTTTGGATTCCCAGTTTAATGCTCTTTTTACAACAGCATGGTGTGTATACATTTGGAAATTTATGGGAAACATTACAAAAATATCAAATTTACTTTGGACTCTTGGAAAGGACCTAAACATCTGTGTTAGTAAGTGCTTAGAATCAATTAGTAAGATAGGCATAGAATCTTCATCCTTGGGGAGTTTTATAAGGTCAGAGGAGTCTCCAGCTTAATCCAAACAGAGGCTGCAGGAAGAGTTACATGACTTAAAGGCTCATCCAACTCTTAAATTCTGGAATCCATATTGCAAGGGCATATCATCATTCCAAGAGCTTTGATTACATTGTCAAGAATGACTTACCCATATTAAAGCATCTGTTTCTGACAATTAGCATGTTTTACTAACAATTTGGTCCACTTTTGAACCATGACCACAGAAGGAACTAATGTTCTCTGGCAGTTCATCTTATCCCGGGGAAAGAGAGTAATACCAAACAAATGAATTCATGTTGGCCCTGTCAAAAGTGTGTGATCTCCATGCAATTCCAAGGAAATGGCCATCCAATTTTAAATTGAGGAATTTGGTTTGCTGATGAAGTTATGCATGTGGCCATATTTATACAGTTGATAACCATTCCTTTCTTTGAATTAGAGTGGATTTGATTTAAGTCACTAGTTTTCTTACAAAGAACACATTTTTGTTTTTGTTGTGTGTAGTCCTTGCAACTCAGATAGTTGCAGCATGCATTGTGCTCCAAAAACACAATACATAGAAGATAGTAATTTTGATATACATTTTTGTAGCATATTAGAAAACTGAATGACAATTTCATAATAAGCAGAGCTAAAGCAGATGCTTTTGAAGTTACTGAGGAAGATGGTGGTGAATCATCTCCAATGTAATATGGGTATAATGGGGTTTATTTTTTGTTGTATTAGCATAACAAAACTATTGCCATGTAAGTGATTGTTTCGGATTATTTTGCTTAATAAGCATGCATAATTATTTTAACACAAGAGTCACGTTTATTTAAAAATTTAATTACTATGTTTCCATTTCATTTCATTCATTTACATATAGCTGGATTTGTACCAAAAAGAATATGAGACAGAATGCTATATTTTAATTGAAAAGTAAGATTTTAAATGCATAAATGTAGAGTATGTCAGATGAACAAGGGAGCTTAAAATACTAGCAGTTAACTTCGCTCTCTTTTTGTTTATATATGACTTGGGAGTAAACTTAAGTCTTTCTACTTTTCAATTGCCAAATGAATTTTTGATTCAGACTGAATTTGTCCAGGCCAGTGGTGGTAATAGAAATCTTTCTGAACCTGCAGAATATTTACTGCTATTAAATATTAGATTCCCAGGCAATAATCTTTAATGGATAAAGGAAGCTTCCAGTGACTCCTTTCAGTCCTTGGTACTCTTTTCTTTAAACTCTCACCAGGCAACATTTATTTGCAGAGTGATTTATCCATAGTGATTTATTATGATTGACATCATGGTGGTTGGGTGCTTAGGTGAATTCTTTTCATCAATTAAAGTCTTGTTATTTGAAAAAATGAAGACTACCATTATTATCATTACTATTGTTATTGGATCAGATACTGGGATTTGACAAGAAAAATGAGATTATGAATTCTTGGTTTGCTGGGCTCGACTTATAAACCTTTCTTTAACAACATCTTAACACATAATAGGACAATTCATCTGTTGTGATTCTGCAAGAACTCTAATTTCTATAATGAGTTATATTATACTGCTCTCCATAGTCATTAAATGGCTTTTCAGCATGAGAATGAATGTGGCAGGGCTAGACTAATTATACTTTTCACCCATAATGAGGATGAAAATGAACTGTTAGCTGTTGTGATCAGATTGTGTATTTTCTCTTTTTCAGAATGGTAAGTATTGCGAAAATAAAACTTGGCGATAATAATAATTATCAGTTATGCTGCAGCTATTATGTCCCAGGTGCTTTCCATACATTGTGTCATTTAATCCTCCCAAGAATCCCATGTCCCAAGACGTTCATTTTACAGAAAGTTTCTGCCCTTTTACCAACCTTCCCCATTTTTTCCACCTCCCAGCCCCCGATAAGCACCATTGTACTCTCTGTTATCTATGAGTCCGGCTTTTTTCCTTTCTTTAATGTCATGTTTAGATGCAAGTCGGTGTGTAAGAGCTCATATGATTCTGAGATATTTAGCACTGCACTGCCCTCTTGTGCTTTCAAAGGAGTTTACAGCATCAAGACGACTAAAATCCCCTCACTGCCTTCCTCCCACCCAACCTTTTCTCTTCCACTTCAACAGTTGAGTTTGTCCGCTAGTTTTAAATTTAAATGGAGGTTTTAAAAGGCTCTTAGCAGATAATGGTGTCTTTGTCCACCCTGGAATCCTGAAAGCTTACTTCTCTACACTTAAGATTTTCTTCCCTTCATTGCTCTCTCTTAACAGTAAATTGTATAAAAGTGGTAAAAAGACCCCAAAGCAGCTGGTTTCTAAGAGCTCAGATGTTTGAAAGGGAAACTGCAATATTTATCAAGCTGAGAAGTTGGCTATGTTCTGGTAATTCATTTTTATAATTATTCAATTATGATTACCAGTTATAAATAATGAATCAATGTTAATCAGATCTGAGAGCAAATACATTTGACAAATGGCCATACTGATGAAAAACCAAATCAAAGATATCCTTAAAATGACTTTAACAAAAAAAGAAAAGAAACTCTTGAGTTCTTTAAAATGACAAAAACACTAAAATATGTGAAAAGACTCTTTCCCCAAAGTAAACCAAAATAACCAATTTTTTTATAAAACCAATTATGAGAAAATTAAGTTTTCTTTGCTAAACTACTATTTTGACCAAATTGTTTTATGAGCCAACTTAATGTTAACCAAACTGCTTTCTTCCAAATCATATTCAGCTAAATTGTTTCCAATTTGCATTCAGCCAAATCCTATGCTATCCACACAAGCTGATTAATATAAGGAATTCAGTCATCAAAATGATATTTTTAAACCTCTTTTACCCAGAAATGCTATGAGTTCAATTTATGTCTTCCCTTATGTATCTTGCTTGGGTTTTCAGTCTTTTTATAACCATATAATTTGTTCCTTACAAAAAAGTGGGATATTATTTCTATTTTACACCTGAGTGAACTGAAGTTCATTGAGGCTGAAGAATTTGTCCAAGGCCACATGGCTGGCAAGTGGCAAAACCAGGATGAGATCCCAGATCCTTTAGGTTCTAGGCCAATTCCATCACAACAGTGCCAAGAATATAGGCCCTGCCTTGCCCTTAGGGATGGAGCCTACAACAGAGTGTGGGAACACTCACACTCAGTTTAAATATACTAACCAGGCACTCACAGAATCCTGTTGTGGAATCTGAAGGAGATGAGCTTGTTTAAGGGGTAGAGTTGCTATATCTATCAGTTAAAGAGCGCGCACGTGCGCGTGCGTGCGTGCATATGTATTTAGTTCCTACAGTGTGATGATATGGAAGAAATAAACAAAAAAGGATTTTTCACCAGTGTTATCAAGTGTGTAATGTTCTCAAGTATTCTGCTCTCCAAGTTGTTCAATGTGGTCAAGGAAGGATAACCTACATTTGTTTGTTCATTCATTCAATAAATATTTATTTAGTGCCTACACTGTGTCAGGCATCATCCTACTCGTAGGTGTTGGGAATATAGCAGTGAGCAAAACCAAGTACTGCTTTCATAGACTGTTCATTCTATTGAGACAGTAAATAGTATAGCACACTAGGTAATTGAGGGGTAGTGACTTTGACCAACGCTCAGAGAAAAGTCAGTGAAGGTTCAAGTGATGTGGAAATGTGCCACTGTTACACGGGACCACAAACAATTGAGGTCATACCTTTTTAAACATGTGTTATACCAGAGGGTATTTGAGTCATTACTGGGAATATCAGTTTTATAATAAGAGTAAGACTAGGAATGAATTCAGATCTCGATTCTTCCATTTTTTTAGTTGTGTTATCTTAGATGAGTTATTGAATGGTTTTTACTCTCAGTGTCCTCATCTGTAAAATGGGAATAATATTAGTACCTGTATTATCTTTACCTCATAGAGCTCTTATGAGGATTAAAAGATAAGACAGATAAGATATGGAAAGCACTTCGCAAGATAACTGACACAAATTAAGAAATTAACATAGCTGCTGTTATCAGTCAGGATTCTTTGGGTTGCAAGTGATTGAAACAAAAGGGAACTTATTGGCCTGAATAATTATGTGAAACAATGCCTTCTGGCCCAATCTTTCTGTCTATGATCTAAGCTGGAATTCCAAGGGTGGATAGTATCTGAATAAGAATTAATAGACACTAAGCTTTTAAATATGACACAGTTTCAAGCACTTTGCATGGGTTATCTCATTTAATCTTCACAACACCCAATGAGGTAGGTACTATAATCACCCCATTTTACAAATAAGGAAACTAGGGCACAGGGAGATTAATATCTAGAAAGTGGCAGGACTGGGAATTGAGCCCAGCTGTTCTACTGCAAAGCCTGTGTGCTTAACCATTACACAAGCTTCCTTTGAAAACATTAAAGGGTGAGTAGGTGAAGAAGATAAGTAGAGTTTCAAAAAAGAAAAAATAAAGTCTGAACATTTTGACTTCTGATGTTACTGAGTTCATTACAAAATTGTGGGTTAATTTATCTTTGCACCCACAGCATTTAACTAGAACGCACACAGAAAGCAACTAATCCATGTTTAACAAATGAATTAATTTGTAAGCAATCTCCTTTACCTTCTGCCTTCTCTAGCATTGATTACTTATTTTATCTTTTTCATTTGTAAACAACCCACCTCACCTGTAAGTATTAGCCAATAAGCTTATGCACATAGTTATTTCATTTTTTAAAAATTGAGAGAATAGTAAGCATCTTTATACAAAAATATCAGAATTTTCTAACATTGAGTGGCTCCCAGGAAAACAAAATTTTTCACCTTCTTTGGCGCCCTCTCGTGCTATGTGGTGGAAAGTAATCAAGAGCTCTAATGCATCCAGGAAACTGAATCTGGATTTATTTTCTACATTGTAGACACCCAGAACACACACACACACACACACACACACACACACACACACACACACACACCCTTACAGATTAAACTTTTGTTTTCCCTCTCTGCATGTTACTCTAATTCGTGCTTGTGTCAAATGTTAAATTGTCAAATGTTATGTCACCTGAGTTTCCCTAGTCCCACTAGGCTATAATTAACCTTATCAGTTTGAATTTCCTTCAGTGCCTATTCCTAGAGACTCACAAAACCTATAAAATGCATTTATGTGGTTTTTTGAAGTATATGTCATGTGTTATCTGGCAACACTGTTCTCATTGATTCTCTTTCACTATTTCTCTCTCTCTCTCTCTCTCTCTCTCTCTCTCTCTCTCTCTCTCTCCCCCACACATGCCAACGCCCTGAATTCCTTGAGAAGTTAAAGCCACAGGTTCTCTTGGGAAGAAGAAAGCATACCCACTTTGCTCTCACTTTTTCTTTACTTAAAGGGGCTCTCGAAGCAGTGTTGCTTGTTCTTCAATGTCTTGCAGAGCTTTTTGTTTGTTCACTAGTGAAATAGGCCTTTTATTGGGTTGTCGGAAAAGTCATGACGCATTTTTGCAATGAAAAACTGGAAAAATACGTCATTACTTTTCCGACAGCCCAACAGCTTTTCGAATCTCCCTGTTCACCATACGACTTTTATGTGGGACTATCAGGAAGGAACAGGGACTTAGAAAGGAAATGCAGATGACAGATCCCTCTTTGCCTTGGATCAGGTGTTGTGCCCCAGCAACTGTATAAACAGGCTCAGATATTTCAGATGCTTAGACTTAAGCTAGAAGCTGCATTATAGTTCCATGAAACTGAATAATTAGTAATAATATTAAAGTTATTAATAATAATGGCTGACTCATTTAGAGCTTAGTAGGTACTAAATACACTGCTGCGTGCTTTACATGCAGCATTTCATTTCATTTTCACAAGGCCCCTATGAAGTAAGTAATGTTATAATCCTCATTTTACAGATAAGGAAACTGAGGCTTACAGAGGTTGCATGTTTTGAGAGACACTACAGCTTTGAGAGAATCTGTTTGGTGTGGTTGTTTGAGCCAGAAGGCTGCAGTTCCAATGCTGGCTCTACCACTTTCTAACTGGGTGGCTTTTGGTGAGCTGCTTAACCTCTCTGTGCCTCAGTTTCCTTATCTATAATCATAATTCCTGCTTCATAAGGATATTACAGGTATTAAATGAGTTAATGCATACAAAGTGATTAATGGTACTTGGAATATATCAAGTGCTATATAAGTGCTTTTAAAAAAAAATTGGAGGCAAAGCCCAGGTTGCTTCAGGTTACTATATGGTCTTCCTAATGGAAAGACTATGTCTGTTCTCCTTATGGGTATCATTAAGAAATGGATCTTAATAACATGTTCTGCCATGGCGAATTTTTCCTTTGTGCAGCAGAATCATCTGAAGAGCTTTAAAAACCACTGATCCTGATTCTGTAGGCCTAGGGAAAGACTCAGGCATCTTTATTTTTCTAAAGCTTCAAGAGATGTCCATGTGTAGCCAGAATTGCAAGTCACTGCCATAGTACTTAGATGTTTACAACATTCTTTTCCATAATAAGATAATATTAATTCCATGTTTACTACATGCTGGGTACTGAGCGCCTTACTTTAGGTCATCTCATTTAACCCTCCAATAAAATTTCCATGATTTAGATAATTATCATTCATACTTTATAGATGGGAAAACCAAGGAACAGATAGTGTAAGGAACTTGCCCAAAATCACTTAGCTAGCTGGTGGCAGAGCCAGGATTTTAAACCAGGTGGTCCGATACCATGGCCTGTACAGTTAACTACAAGCCTATACTGCCTTCCCATGTGGTGTCTAATCTAAACTTTGTCATAAATCTGTGCAGTATGCTGGTTTTGCCATTGCCCCCAATTTATAGATGAGGAGACTAAAACTAAGGACAAAATGTACACAGCTAGTCAATGTCCTAGCTGGGGCTTATAAATGGGTCTTATAATTCGAAGTCTATGCTCTTCCCATAATGTTGCAGAGAACTTCAAATAACCAAATATGATAGCTATTTTATAAGGTCTTTTTTATGTGTTGCTTCCTCCTCTTTCCTGCAGTGACTACTTTGGTCATTGCCTTCATCCCATAGGTTACTCTGGCAGGAGCTTTAACCAAAAGCCCCCTTGTATCTTTATCTCTTCTCTGCTTCATCTTCATCCACTAAGTTAGAACTCATCAAGCAACCCTTTTGCTTAAAATCTGACTAACATTTGTCCTGTTTGCCATCTGTAGTGGGTTGAATAGTGGCCCCCAAAATGATAGGTATACCTCCTAACCCTGGAACTTGTGAATGTGACCTTGTTTGAATAAAAAGGATCTTTACAGATACAATTAAGCTAAGGATCTCCAGAAGAGATCATCCTGGATTATCTGGATGTGCCTTAAATCCAATGGCAAGTATTCTTATAAGAGATAGAAGAGAAGACACATATACACAGAGGAGAAGGCCATGTGATGACAGAGGCAGAGATTAGACTTTTGCAGCTGCAAGCCAAGGAATGCCTGGGGCCACCAGAAGCTGGAAGAAGCAAGGAAAAATTCTCCCCTGGAGCCTCCAGAGGGAACATGGCCCTGCTGACACCTTGATTTCAGACTTCTGGGGTCTACAACTGTGTGAGCGAAATCATTTCTGTTGTGGTAAGCGACCCAGTTTGTGGTAATTTGTTACAGCAGCGCTAGGACACTAGTACATCATCTTTTCACCTCTTCTTGACTTTCAGGGCTCATGACATTTGTGTCTTCCCTGGTCATTCGGCCCTATGTCTCAAATAAATCCTCTGTCCCATCTGCATGAGACCTCTAGGTTCTTTATGTACCTTCCCTCATGTTGCTTGTTTATTAGAAAGAAGACATGCTATCTCAACAGAATTCCCCCTCAGAAAGGAACTGTCTTTGAGGTGGGGAGATACCCAGAAGTAGATGAGCTCTGGAAGGCCCCGGGGGTGGTGTGGGCAGGGCACCCTTTGCTCATGAGTTCCTTGTCATGTTTTCCACTCCCCTGCCCCTTTTAACCCTTCCCTATGTTGTCTCTATTAAAGAGACCGCCTGAGGCTTACTACTTGCACAAGTCATGCCTCATCTTTTGGTATCATCTGTTAAGTAAGAATGTTTGACCTTGTAGTCTCCTCTAAGGTATAGAGAAATCCGTCCACGCAAAAAAATGTTCTTGAGCAACTACTAAGTGCTAAACACTGCCCCAAGAGCTGGGACTACAACCGGTTGAGATAGACATAGTGCCTTACCTCCCAGGTAGGGTCTGTCTGCCTGGGTTGATGAATACTGTGCTTTGAATCACCACCACGCCTAGAGGGGAGGGGCGAAGAGTGTGCTAATGTATAGGGATAGTGACACCCAAGAGAGGCAAGGAATAGGTTTGTTTTATTCTTGTTTGGGGTGGTTGGATTTGACATGGTGAATTCCAGATGAAGATTTCCAATACACAATTGAAATTGCAGGTTTTCGAAAGGGATCAGCCAAAGTCAAGTCTATTGGCTGAGGCTTTGGATATGGATGAGCTCAGCCCAAGCGATGAGGAAGAACCCCAAGGAGAGGGTCCTGGATGTCTGGGAGAGCCTTACCTTGCCGGGTGCTGCGCACGTGCTCTAGGGCAGGTGCAACCAGCGCCCAAGCTTCTCGTGAGACTCCTGCGTACTTCCCCAGGTCCCGCCCTGTGGGCGGGGCTAGGCGATGCCCCGCGAAGTCACCCGGAAGATTAACTCCCGTAGGCACGGGCTTGTCCGTCTTCGATGCCTGAGGCGTACCTGGGAGGGGCGCCCACCGAATGGGGTGAGAGGACGACGAACCCCTGGGAAGGAGGGATGCCGGGATGCCCAGGCCTGTGGTGCTGAGCGCTGCGGCGGTGGCGGCGCTGGTGGCCGCCCTGGTGGCTGCCTTGCTCCTGCTGCTGCTTGAGGACGCAGGACTGGGGGCTGGCTCCAGGTAACCCCTCTGTGTAGGGGACCGAGCTGGGTCCCCGCCTCCTCCTCCCGTTCCCCCAAACCCGCCTGCATCCTGCGGGCGGAGGAAGGAGGGGTCGGAACTAGGGCTACCGTGGGGGAACTAGGCCTTTTGGTGCCAGTAGTTTGTGTCCCCTTCCGAGGTGTGGGTGTCTCAGGTGCTGGGGATGTGCCAGGGAAACCTGCCTTGCAGGTGACTCAGCGCTTTCCCCGGGGCCCAGACTACGGAGAGTAACGATATCTTCCGGAACGAATAAACAATCCTTGTTACCCAGGGTAAGCCAGGCCATCCCTTAAACATCCTAAGATTAACACCTGTTGATGTGATTTCTGTAGCATGGCGGAGACAGAGGCGCTGCCGAAGCTTCGGGAAGACTTCCGGATGCAGAATAAATCCGTTTTTATTCTGGGCGCCAGCGGGGAAACCGGCAGAATGCTCCTAAAAGAAATCCTGGAACAGAGCCTATTTTCCAGAGTCACAGTCATTGGACGGAGGAAGCTGAACTTCGATGAGGAAGTTTATAAAAACGTGGTGGGTATTTGCTCTGGGACTCAAAAATGTACCCGCAATCATTCTGCGAGGTGAACGTATTTCCATGCTTGAAGGCTGAACCGTGCCCTGCCAGTGGGAGCAGCGAGAGGTGATTAGAAAGTGGCCAAGTTTGGAAGCTGGCGTCCTGGATTGTTGACCCAGGACCAAGCCCTCTCACTGTGCAGCCTTGGACAAAGTCCTCTCAGTCTTGGCACCTATAAGGCTGGGTGTAGGTTGTAATGGAGGCTGGGAAGACAGAGAACAACGTTGTTCAGGGCCATTCATGCTGGGTTCTAGAGAGAGCCCACTTTGCTTGTTTTGTTTCCCTGTCCAATCCACACTAATGTTAGTGAATCAGAAAATGCTTTGCTGAACAGGGAACCTCTGTGGCAGTGAAAGTGTTGTTCATTCACTTTCAAGAATTTGCCCTGTCTGACTTGCCAGGGCCGCAGCCTTGTGTCTGTAGGTGTAATATTCCCCTGACTGTCACTTACACATTCATGGTTAACCAAACGATACACAACTTCAGTCTGGTGCAAATCCCCTAAATATTTGAAGTCTGAGCTTTGTGGAGATTCCTTCCCCTGCATTTAAACTGAGTTTGTGAACTCAGTAAATTAAACTATAGTATAATCCTGAAACCCCATAATTATAGAACTTGGTCCCACAGGTTTCACAGGTGGAACATTCCAGATAACAAATGGTCTCGCAAATAAATGTTCGTGACTCCTGCAGGTCCTGTTTAGGTCATTTTGCATATGTCTTTGGTCCATCAGGACTTTCCTGTTTAAAATGGACATCTTTGCTCAGACTTAAGGAGTAACGTGGTCTTCAGAGTCTGGCTCCATGGGACGTGTCAGACACTTCTGGTGATTAGAAACAGAAACCGTGTCCTGCCTGTGCTTTGCTTGTTGATTTTTGGTGACACATCTTTTGCTCAGGCACTTTATGCAAACATCTTTTTCTTCAGCGTTGTGTACAGTGCTAGGAAAATTCTTTTGATAGAATTGATGGTAGGGAAGGAAAGCAATATTTTATTTCAACTCCTGCATGATGGGAACTCTCAGACTTTTTTAAGTTTCACAACAAACGAATGAGGTTAGATGGAGGTTCTTAAATTTCAGTGAGGCATGAGAATTACCAAGGATGCATCCTTTTATCAAGCACCCACTGACTGATTTTAATGCAGGTGCTTCATGGATTGGACTGAAGGAAAGATTATCATTCACATTTAACTGCTGAAAAACTGAGGTACATGATAAATAACTTGGATAAAATTACAGGCCTAGGAATTAGCAGGCCCAAGACTCAGACCCAGGTCTTTTAAATTCCAAACCCCATTCCCTGCCCCCATGTTATACCTTATTGGTGTCCCTCTTGGTAATATACAGATAGGTCTTTTATTTTTCCAGAGAGAAAATTATAATTGAACCTGACTTTAGGGATCTGGATCACCCCTAGTCCAATTATGTGTACTGTGGCCATATAAGTGCATTGTTGATTTTGAATTCAGATTAGTTGCTTTTTGGTGGGAGGAAATGAGCTTGCAAAATTTGATGTTAAGTGGGCAGACTCTTCAGTAACAGTAATGTTCTGTAATTTATTCTTTAAATCTAGGAGTATTTTGTTTCTTAAAAAATAAAATCAAGTTGTATACAGCTGTGTCTTTATTATCTAGAATCAAGAAGTGGTGGACTTTGAAAAGTTGGATGACTACGCTTCTGCCTTTCAAGGTCATGATGTTGGATTCTGTTGCCTGGGTACCACCAGAAAAAAAGCCGGGGCGGTAAGGAAGAACTATATATATCCCATTCTCTTTTCACTGGCCAGTAGTTTCAAAGATACCTTTCTTACTCTTTTTCTTTATATTTGCAGTGCTTAAATGTAAATAAGCTCTTATCATTTAAGATTTCATATGCTGCTCTACCCTTTGCTGTACTTTGAATAGTACCGATAAGTTCATCTTTCCTTCAAATTAATCCTTAAGTTCAGGCCTGCGTGCTGGAGACATCATACATTTTTACGTCGTTTTGCCTCTTGCAAATATTGCTGTCACTACATCCCCTGGCTAAGGTAAACCAACTGACTCATGCTGTTAGCAGTAAGCATTTTTTTCTTCCTTTTTCTTTATAAATGTCTCAAACTTAAAGCACTTGCTTTCACTTGACTGATTTGCTTCAACCTATATCCATGCCAAGCCTTAAACTTCTGGGATAGAACATCAAACAGAGGCACGATTCAGCTAGCCTTCAGTGATGACTCAGCCTCCAGCGATGATTCAACCCCATGGTGATTCAGCCCTCACTGACGCAGAACTGTGCTAACACACGTTTTATTTTGTTTGTAATGATGCTCTGAACTGCATCAACCCCTATTCAGAAGTCATAGTTTACTATATAGTTAGAAGTCATAGCTTACTATGTAGATCTTGGGCAAGGGTTAGTACATCTTATTTAATTTACACATTGACTATACTTATCCCTGTAGCAGAATTTACTTGCTGGAGCTAAATATGCAGGCTGTTAGATATGCAGGACCATTGATGCTGCCACGGGGGGCTTACCATCGGTTTAGAAACAGGCCTCTGCATCAGAATCATTAGGAGAGCACATGGTTAAGAACTATTGGTGTATACCAACCAAGGAGTTACGTTCAGATCTATTTTTCTGGGCCTCCTGGCAATCCAAAGAATAATTCTATTTATGCTTTCAGTCGGGATCTATTTCCAAATCTTCTGCAGTTCTACAATGTCCACTTTGGGACACACTTGGGTTTCTGAGCTCTGTGCTAACAAGTGTGCATTATAGAGAAGTTTGACTCTCCTAGGATTTGGCACATTATCTCTTATAGAAAGGGTCACATTCCTACTCAGCAGCTAGTTCAGTCTTTTCTGTCCAAGGGACAGTCACAAGTGGTATGCTCTCTGAAAGTGTTGAAAAAGTTTTGTTCTATCTGCTGTGCCAACCCGATTATGATGGTGACTCAGCAAAATAAAAACCACTGCAGTTGATTTCCATGACGTAAGGCAACTCTCAGAGAGAGCTCCAGGGAAAAGTCTAAATTGTGTTGTTGCATTCAAATTGTGTAATGTAATTTTAATCAGAGGCATTGGGTGTCTTTCCTATCTGGAATACTTTTTTAGATGGAGTAGGTTCCCCACCCCTCAGGATACTCAATACCTTTTGTTCTCCAAAATCAGTTTGACAAGATAAACATAATTAATGAGTAAATGAGAGAAAAGACTAGAAAGCCAAATACAGTCTCAGAAATGAGTCAGGGTTTAGATGGTTTAAGATGATAGTGACAGCAAGTAAGCTGACATTTCCTACAGAAAGTTTTTTTGTTTTTTTTTTAATTTGAAACTCATTTAGATTGGATGTAATATAAGTTTGGAGGTTGTGATAACTTTAGGCAATTTAAAAGAGGTGAGAATTCACAAGTGCCTAGGTAATAATAGTGGTTTGATGGGAGGTTGTGGATTTCCAAGCTCATCCCACCGGGTGTTCTGGGTCAGCAGCTCACTTAGTAGAAAAAGAGTTTATTAGATGGATATTGTAAAGCTGGTGGCAAGCCTAGGGTCATTGTGTAGCCGTTGTGTAACTGGAACACCCCACATTTTACCTTAGCAATCTGAGTGTCCAGTTGAAAAACTTCAAAAAATCCAGGATTTCTGTCTTAGTGTCGAAGCTCTGAGTAGCCAGTTTATTTCCCTATGATCTTCAGTGTGTTAATTTGCAAGGGCTGTTATAAGGAAGTACCATAACTCTAGTGGCTTAAACAATAGAAATTTACCGTCTCACAGCTCTGGAAGCTAGAAGTCTGAGAGGTCAAGGTGTTCTCGGGATTGGTTCCTTCTGAAGGCTATGAGGGAACTTTCCAGACTATTCTTCTTGACTTGTCGATGGCTGCTTTCTCCCTGTGTCTCTTCACGTAGCGTTTTTCCTGTGTGTGTGGCCACGTCCAAATTTCTCCTTTTTATAACAACACTAGTCAAAGTAGATTAAGAACCACTCTATGATGTATGACCTCATCTTAACTAATTATAGCTGCAGTGACCCTATTTTCAAATAAAGTCACATTCTGAGGTTAGGACGGACTTCAATATATGAATTTTGGGGAAAACAAAGAAACCCATAAAATTCAGTCTGCCCAGATTTCTGTTACAATTGGTAACTGGGATAGGTCTGTTAGCTTTCTTCAGCTGTTTGGAAAACCATTTCCTTTAGCAGTAGCTGGTTAGATACTAATCTTCCTTTTCACATTCACAAGCTATAGTTATCTAATCAATGCAGTGGCTTCCTGACTTGGTCCTAATCCAGATCTAGTGGATCAGAATCTCTAAGGTTGGAAGCTTGGAAATTTGGGAGATTCTGAGGCAGCCAACTCACCTCTTCTTGTTGGACCTGCTTTCAGAAGGCATTGGGATGTATTAGTCCTCTTCACGTGCTGATTTTCCAGGTACTGTCATCCCAAGTGGCCTTCACCTTGTTTTAGTGAGTTACTTGTGTGGTAGTGAAGGTTGAAATACCCTTTGAAAACCAGATGTACATTGGCCTTGAGTGAAGAGTAAACACTCACAGATCCCACTGAGAAGAGTACTTTGACCCTCACTTGTATTAAGAGAAGGACTTGGTTAGGTAGTTTGAGGTGGTGTAAGAGGTGGGTTCACCTCTTTATTTGTCTCCTCACCTAGTAGGCATAGGATCCAGCCAGTCTAGGTTATTGGATTGTATGGAATAGACTATTCCATTAATGTCATTAATGCAGCTATTGTAACATTTATTAGGCATCATCAGAGTCTCATGGCTTCTGATTCTAATGTTGCACTCTTAGAATCTAGGGGCTTATAAACTACTGACTATGAGCCATATACAGTCCTCCTGTTTTTATATAGCCTGTGAGCTAAGAATGTTTTTATACTTTTAAATGTTTAAAAAATTCCAAAGAGGAATAGTATGTCATGACGTGAAAATATAAGGAATTTCAAAATTCAGTATCCATAAAGTTTTACTGGAACATAGCTATTCCCATTACTTTCTGTATTACCCGTGGCTGCTTTTGTGCTCTGATGTCAGAGCTCTGTAATTCAAACAGAGGTCTATAGATTTGAAAATATTTGCTGTCTCATCCTTTGCAGGAAAAGTTTGCTGACCCCTGTTGTAATCTTTACTGTTTTATTTGATGTCTGGTTAGGGGGGGGATCTTGTGAAGTGACGAGGTCGTAGATGTTTTGAGGGACTCAGATCATAAGCTCTGTTTGGATAGCAGGTAGCTGTGGGACCTTGGGTATGCGGGTTAGAGCCTGTGGTCCACTGCCTCCTTATCTGTACTGAGAGGTAGGGATCACTGAGGCCCCTGTGGCCTGCAGAATTCTTTGATTTTCTTGACACAGAGAAAAGAACGCCCCAAAGGAAAAATTTTTTGAGAATGCAGAGATTGATTCAGGCATCCTCAATATCGGTTTGATTTTATTTTTCTATCTAGAGCGATTCCTCTAATCAAGATCTTGGTTCCACCACTGTACATCAAATACAAAGATGCCCTCCAGGACACAAACAAATGGGGTGTCAGATTACACTATTTGTTGTTCGTCTGCATCTCTGTTTTCTAGTCTAATTTATAACGTTGGAGTGAAGGAGAAAGAATCTGAAGCAGAAATATGGCTAAATGGGACCCTTTACAGAATGATGGATTCCCCCCTTCTTGGAAAAGGATTCCCCTGACCTTGAGCCATTCCAGCATGCTTACATGTCACATCCGTCAGTGCTGAGTACTTGTTAGGATGAGCTGCTCTTAAGCCAAAGTTTTCCCAGTTCTCAGGCATGGGTAAAGAAGATTAGAAGAAATACTTAGTAGCTTTGGATTTTAATAAGACTTGACATAAAGAGTAATTGAAGAATTCTCTCCCTAGGTGTTTGTAGAGCCTATGAGGATATCTTTCCTTTTGTGTTTATTCTTTCAAGTGGGTGCTGGGAAAGGAAATTTATAATGGGAACTTATTTAATCAATTCCTTTTCTACAAGAAACTCTGATTCCTAGCTTAGAGTGGGACACACCAACTGCGAAATCATAAAGACACAATAACATAACGAACTTATTGCTCTTAGAAGAGAGCCATACGGTTTGGGAAAGTAAATACGGGTTTCTTGAAAATTGTGTTTCTAGGAAAAGGAGTAGCTTGTTTTTCTATTGTTTCCCCCCCACTTTGTTTGAGCTGTTAGAGAACAAGAAAAGGTGTTAATAGTAAGATTTTAAAGATAGCTCCCTTCTGTCTATAAATGGAATCTTCCTCACTCCAAAGAAAATTGGTATGTGTGTATGTGTTGACATCTTGGAGTCAGGATCCACATTTAGCTTTGGTTTCTATGTCCTTGAAAGCCATTGACCCCTTTGCTTTTGAGTTTCATTCACCAGCTAAAAGGCCATGCATCAGGGTGGGGGAAGTGAAATTCAAAATTTGTGGGCTTAGAAAAATGTGTATTTATAATCAGCTTGAGGGCTCAGAGGATTTGTGAAATTGGTGTGGATTAACAGCTATTGATTGCTAATAAAACAATATTTAGCTTTGTCCAGAGAACAGCGATGGAGAAAGGTATGGGCACCTTGTCAACAGAACCTATTGAGCAGGGATGATGGGTTAAGCGTGGGGGTCTCTGCAGCAGCGTGGGTGCTCCTTCTTCAAGGAGCGGTTGTCAGTTGTTAGCGAGGCGAGTGAAAGGAAGGACGCCAGAGTCTGATGGCTGGGGTGGTATTGATGTGCCTTAGATGACTAATGAGATTGAAAAAGTCCCATGGTATTTATGTCACTTTAATTTTCATCAAACAATTGGAGCCGACAGCACTCTATTAAGGAGAAGCTGATCCAGAACTAAAGCCAGATAAATTAGGGTCTCAGTTTAATCAAATTATCCTTTTACTGGCCCTGGATTAAGTGAGAGAGACAGCGTCCATCTAGAGACTTGTGATTGGCTGAAACTTTCCCTTATTTTTAAAGAAGCTGATGAAAGAAAATCCATTTTAACAGAGACAACTACAAGGCAACTTCCAAGAAATAGTGGTAAAACCAGAGCAACAACAAAAATGAATTTATATTCACTAGTAAACTATGTAATTTTATTATTGATAATGAACCTGTTATTAAAATCAGAGTTCTGGTGAATTGGAGTGAGGGGAAGAAATAGATGTGGAAGAAAAATGGAGTGTTTTAGAATTTTTCTCTGTAGTTTTAGATTGTTTTCCTTGGCACACTTTCAGCACATGTGAAATCTCATTTCGGAGAATGGCCCTGAGGAGAAACACATCCCTTTCTTGGGATGTGCTGAGAATTAAAATTGGTTTGCTTTACACTGATTTAAAAAAAGCAACAGCAGACGTCGGAATCAGTGTGGAGGACAGGTTGGTGAGTCAGTTGTTAGGATAGAATGTCAAAGTATACAACACAAAAGGGTATGTATGGTGTTGATTCATTCGTTAAGAGTTGAGTTTATATTCCCTAAAGTAAGGCAGAAAAATCACACTGCCCTGCAGGTAGTGGATATAATTGTACTGTGAGCGATGAGAAAGGAAGACAAGAGAGGCTTGGGAGGGCGGGGTGGGTAATAGTAATGTTCTATTTCTTGATTTTGGAGATGGTTGCTAAGGATGTTCAGTTTATGAAAATTCATTCAGTTCTATATTTACAATCTGTTTACTTTTCTTGTATGATCTACTTCAGTACAAAGTTAAAACATTTGCTTAGGGCTATTGTTATACAATTGAATTCCATATTCGTTTTCTATAGCTGCTGAAACAAATTGCCTTAACTTTAATGGCTTCAAACACCATAAATTTATGATCTTACAGTTCTGTAAGTTAGAAGTCCAACAGGGACTTTGCTGAGATGAAACCAAGGTGGTGACAGAGCTGCATTCCCTTCTGGAGGCTCTGCGGGAGACCCTGTTTCTTTATCTTTTCCAGCTTCTCAAGGCCACTTGCATTCCTTGGTTCGTGGTCCCCTTTCTCTATCTTTAAGACTAGCAGTGGGGGGATCAAGTGCTTCTCACATTGCATAACTCTAACCTTTTCTTCTGCTTCTCTTTTATATTTAAGGACTCTCGTGATCATACTGGCCCCAGGTGAATAATGCAGAATAATCTTATTTTTAGTTCAGCTGATTAGTAACCTTAATTCCACCTGCAGCATTAATGCCCCTTTGCCTTGTAACTTAACATATTCGCCAGTACGGTGATTAGGATGTGGATGGACACCTTGGAGGGGCCATTGTTCTGCCTACCACAATTATAAATTAGTCATTTTCATTAGCTCGGGATAGTATGGGATAAGACTGAACATGGGTACAGCAAAGAGCACTGCTCAGAGTCAAGAATTTGCACTCCACTCTTAGCTCTCTCTATCACTTATTAGCTGGCAGTTCACCAGACCACTGGAACTTGTTTTCACATCTCCATAATGAATGGGTTGGACATGATGTTTCCTGAGGTACCTTCTAAAATCTTAGGAAAGATATGCATCTCCATACAAAGTAAAATATTTAGGGTCAATAACTACCATAGGGCAAATTTTTAGCAGAAAAATCATTGGGGCAGTAATCAATCTTCAGATTTGGAATCCTCATTATATAAAACCTCATTTATATAATTGTAGGTACCTAGGAAGTTCAGCTTTGGTAGACTTTAGACTTCTTTTCAGCTGCCTTGAGTTTAAGGATGCCAGAATTTGTGGTGGTCCCAAGTGTTACTACATAGAATACCCTTTTCTGGGAACAGGCGCTTGTCCTTCAGTGAGGCCTTGGAAATGAGCCTATATTCTATTGTTTGTACCATCCTCTACTCTCCTCCTTTCATTGCCACTTAGTTGGTTTTTGTTTTTTATTTAAGATTTTATTGGGGAATTGGGGGAGGGGAACAGCATTGGGGAATCAGGGAAAAGGAACAGACAAGTTGCTGTCCTTTTGTTCTTCAGTCTAGTTGTGGAGGACGTTGCTTCACTGGCCCATGTTGGTATTATCATTGCGCTCTTCCCGGGTGAGGCAGTCACTCGCCAGCCATTGGACAGCCAGCTGCTCACAGTGGCTCACGGCAGCTCAGGCCGGAAGCTGGCCATTCACACTGGCTGCCAGCAACTCACGGTAGCTCACAGCAGCCCTACTGCAGCCTCACTGCAGCCTATGCCGTTGCCGGCCTGGCAGCCCAGCTCCAGGTCAAGCAGTTGTTCAGCATCTTAGCTGTAGAGGGTGCAGCGTCACTCGCCCTTGTGGGATCCAAACTGCGGCCCTGCTGCTCAGAGCCGCCACTCTGAAGCCATCTCTTAATGCGCCACACAGCCAGCCTGTTGTTGTTTCTTTTCTAATTGGATTTGCCTTTTCTCTGCTTTTATTGGACTTTTATTCATACATTCAAATATTTTTGGAGTACCTACCATGTGCTGGACATGTACTGAGGCTGTGATGTTATTTAAGAAGACCCAGGCACTACCCTCACTGGACTGAGTCTAGACTGAGGTCCCCAAACATTTTCAACTATATACCTGTCAGTAAAAAAATTTGAGGATGCAGTCTTTACTAATATGTAAAGGATGTCGAAAACATACACAAATTTGGAAATTAAATAGGCTTTGTTCTCATAGTGCCTGGGTAGTGTTCTCAGCCCTGCTTTGAGACCTTACCATGCTAGAGTTGGCACAGAAGAAAATAGAGAAAACAGAGAGGGCTGTAAGGTTGTCAAGTTATTAAAAGACAAAGCAATGTGTGACTAAAAGCAGTTTCTCAGCCTGATCTTATTGTTCCTTTTGTTGCTTGACAGTTTGTTTCATGTCTGAGTTTCAATGTCATTGTCCTTGTTTGTTTTAAAATTTTTATTTACTGTTTTTAAACTAAAAAACAAAAAAAACCCCCAAAAAACAATTCACCCATTGTTGTTGATTTTCTGTTGCGGTCTGGCCTTGCTGATAAAACGTGTGTCCTGAGGATCATACTTGGAGCCTTTCCCAGGGTCTAAGCCTGACATTCATGTATTGCTTGGATGCATTTTATTTAGACCCATTTCCCCCCAGGCTTCTAGCCTGCCACCCAAGCTGAGTAGTAATATTTAAGATGAGCTCATAGCTTTTCGGAAATAATTCACCTCTTTTTCCCCTCAGGAGGGATTTGTTCGTGTTGATCGAGATTATGTCCTGAAATCTGCAGAACTGGCAAAAGCTGGAGGGTGCAAGCATTTCAACTTGCTGTCCTCTAAAGGAGCTGATAAGTCGAGCAATTTTTTATATCTGCAAGTTAAGGTATGTGCAGGTTTCTATCTTGTGTATACTTTAGAGAACCCTGGCTAATTGGCAGTACTAAATAATATAAAATGCTGAATGATGCAAGGATGCATTAAATGCATTATACTATACATTTTTATAGCTACATGACCGTTTCACTGGGATATATTTAGAAAACAGGAATAATTTGAAAGAGAATTTCTAATATTGTTCCCCGTGTTGATTATTCAGTAATCATGAGATGAGATATGGTGGCTCTGATCTTGAATATCAGCATGGAATCTTTACATTAAATGAGACTTTGAGGCAGTGATTCTTAAACATGTCCACAATATATAATATTTTATTATTGGGTACAGTTTTGCCCTCAAGGAATTTATAATGTGCTTGTTTAAGTTTGGTAATTTGCTAGAAGGTCTCACAGGACTTGGAATATAGTTATACCCACAGCTATGATTTATTACAATGAAAAGCTATAAAGCAAAGTTAGTAAAGGGAAGAAGTGCGTGGAACCAAGTCTGGAGGAAACTAGGCACAAGCTTCTAAAAGTCCTCCCTGAGAGTTTCACGTACTTCATTTCTCCAGTAATAAATATTGTCTACCAGAGAAATTCGTCTGAGCTCAGGAGTCCAAGGTTTTTTGTGGGGGTCAGTCATTTAGGCACCTCCAGAGTAGAAAAAGAATTACAGACTTCTAGAAGGAAAGCAAGTGCTCGGCATAAACCACAGTGTTTGTACAAATAGTTTAGGTACAGTAAATTGCCCTTATCAGTTCAGTAATGAGGAGAGCTCCCCTGAAATCCAAGTTTCCAAGCCACAGGCCAGCCTTGCAAGCAGAACTTTCTAAGGACAGCTGTCTCAGCCTGCTATGTTAACTCTTATGCACACTGCTAATGGAGACAAAACACATCTCTGTAAAAAGCTAAGAAACCTGTCCATGTACAAACTTATATATGAATGTTCATAGAGGTATTATTCATAATAGCCAGAGTGGAAACAACCCCAAATCCATCAGCTGATGAATGTATAAATAAAATGTGGTATATACATACAAAACATATCATTCAACTATAAAAAGGAAGGATACATGCTACAATATGGGGGAACCTTGAAAACATTATGCTAAATGAGCGAGGCCAGTCACAAGAGGCGACAATGTATGTGATTCCATTTATAGGAAGTGGCCAGAATAGGCAAATCTAGAGAGACAGAAAGATTAGTGGTTGGCTAGGACTTGGAGCGAGGGGACAAGAGTGAGTGCTTATCGGTATTGGGTTTCTTTTTGGGTGATGAAATAGTCTACACTTAGATTATGGTAAGGTAGCACAACTCTGTGAATAAAGTAAAAAACATTAATTAAAAAAATTAAAAAAAAATCTACCTAAGATTAAATGACGGGACTGGTTAAGTGTCAAATGAATGGTATGAACAAGTGGCAGAGGAGAACATGATGCTTAATTCAAAGGCCCTTAGATGTACCTGTGACCTGAGATCCTTTGACATTTCTGTCTATAAAGATGCCTGGCATGAAAACTCATGGTTTTAACAAATTTAAAGCATCATCTAGATGTAATCTCACTGTCTCTTAAGATTTGGTGGGGTTTGTTAGGAAATGAGTAATACTGTGGGTCTGGCTTCTGACCCCCTGGAACTGCCTGGAAACCAAAAAAGGTTAATGTCTGCCAGCCTAGAACACTAATTCTGGACTAGTGGGAGGTTATTCTTTTATGGTTGAACTCTTGTCATTTACACTCTCTGGATCTGTTTTAATATCGGTCAAATGAGATGCTAGGTGACTGTGCAGACATTCACTCATTCAGTATATCTTTTTTTTAACTCCACTACATATCAGGATTAAATGATTTATTTCTTGACTTCCCAGACTCTTTGGCATCTAAAAACCCAGAGAAGGATATTTGTAAGTACAGGTGACCCTTGAACAACGTGAGGGTTGGGGGTGCTGACCTTCCTGCGCAATCGGAAATGTGTGTATAACTACGCCTGGCCCTCCACATATGTGGATTCCCAGACTTAGAGGGACCCTTGCAAAATGCGGGTTTGAATTGCGTGGGTCAATTGAAAAAACATGTATAAGTGGACCTGTGCTTTTCAAACACATGTTGTTCAAGGGTTGGTTGTATTGAGATTCTCAGGAGCAGATTATCTCCAGAGCCCCAAGTTATTTTCTTTTAAGCATTACAGTAAATTTTTCTTGATTAAATACTAATAGTGTGTTGTTGTTGTTGTTTTTAACAGGGAGAAGTGGAAGATAAGGTGGAAGAATTAAAATTTGACCGTTACTCCATATTTAGGCCTGGGTGAGTATTCACACTGCCTAAGAGGACACCACTGTTGGTTATTCCCTAGAAGGTAGTTTTTCATTTGGAGAGGCCTGCAGCTAAGATACCTAAGATATGAAAGAAGCTGTCTGGAAGTGGCTTGTTCTCTGAAGAACCCACCTTTTGGCTTAGAAGGAAGGGGTAGACAATTGGTGGTGCCAGGTTCAGAATAGTGTGAAATTTCCTGGGTAGCTTTTGCTGAATTTTTTATAAAAATCCTCTTCATGAATCAAATAAAACCTTTCCCCATTATATTAGTCTGTTCAGGCTGCTATAACAGAATAACACCACAGACTGGGTGGCTTAAACAAAAGAAATTTATTTTCTCACAATTCTGGAGACTAGAAGCGCAAGATCAGGGTTAGTGTCTAGTGAGGCCTCTCTTCCTGGCTGGCAGATAGCCTCATCTCTCTGTGTCTTCACGTGGTCTTTCCTGTGTGTGTGTGTGGAAACAGAGATCGCTCTCGCTTCCTCTTCTGTAAGGACACCAGTCATATCAGATTAGGATCTGATGACCTCATTTAACCTTAATTACCTTCCTAAAGGTACAGTCTTCATATACAGTCACTGGAGGTTGGGGCTTCAACATGAATTTCGGGGAGACACAATTCAGTCCATCATACCCTCTATGGTCTGAATGCAATTTACCATCTCTTCCTCTGCTTTTTTTTTTCCTCTTTAGAGTTCTGTTATGTGATAGGCAAGAATCTCGCCCAGGTGAATGGTTCGTTAGGAAATTCTTTGGCTCCTTACCACAATCTTGGGCCAGTGGGCATTCTGTGCCAGTGGTGACCGTGGTTAAAGCTATGTTGAACAACGCAGTGAGACCAAGTGACAAGAAGAAGGAACTGCTGGAAAACAAGGCCATCCATGACCTGGGGAATGCTGATGGCTCTCTCAAGCCATGATCACACCTGAGAAATCCTTTTTTGGTCAAACTCAATACCCACCACCTAATTGGTAATTTCAGGGAGAGAAAAAAGTCAGTGTGCTTTAACTGTGGCTTCACTGTTTTCAGCCAGTCAGATCCCAAAAATGATTGTACTCTGCATCAGTAGTTCAGAGCCTGGTTGTACATATATATACAGGTAACTCTTGAAAAACACAGGTTTAAACTGCACAGTTTCACTTATACATTCATTTTTTTTTCCGATAAATATATAAATGTATTTTCTAGTCCCTGTGATTTTCTTATTGTCTTTTCTCTAGCTTACTTTAAGAATACAGTGTATAATACATATGTGCAAAATATGTGTTAATCTGTTTATGGTATAAGGCTTCTGGTCAACAGTAAGTTATCAGTACAGTCGGCCCTCTGCATCTGCGGATTCCCAATCTCAGATCAAAATACTGTTTTTGATCTGTGGTTGGTTGAATCCGTGTATGTGAAACCTATAGATATGAAGGGCAGACTGTAGTTAAGTTTTTGGGAAGTCAAAAGTTATATGCGGATCTTTGACTGCACTGAGGTGGCACCTCTTACTTACATGTTGTTCTAAGGTCAATTGTACATCACCCAGGGAGCTTTTCAAAAACAGCTTCATAGGCCCTGCCTCAAACCTTCTGAATCCAGAATTTTGGGGTACGGGCACAGGAATCTATTGATTTGTTTAAGCTTTCCCTGGTAAAAATGATGCCACTATTGGGAAGGCCAGCTTTGAATGCTTGTTTGCAGAGGAACAGCAGCAGTGCAAACCTTCTGTATCATGTAAGAGTTCTGTTCTAAAATTGTTGACATTCATGTCTCCAGGTTACCCAATGCTGACTGCATATAATTGTGCCTTACTACTTCTTTAGAATATCTAATAAAAGTTGTTATATAACTGAGCTTGTATAATTCATGGGAGAATTAAATAGAGAAAAAAAATAAATGGACACGTCCTGGGTATCTCTTAGATTGTTAGAAAATACCCAAGTATCAGTGATAATATGCAGTATTTTGGCCAATGGGATGACATAATAGCAGCTAATATTGATCAAGTGCTTGCTAAGTGCCAGCTTTTACACATGCTATCTGTCCTTTAACCCTTCAAACAATCCTTATCATCCTCATAGGTGGCACTATTGTTATCGAACAAGTTTGCTGCCCGCTGCGCTTAAAAGTGAATACTGCGGCACTGGCTTTTGAGAAAAGAAACAAGCTTTATTTGTGTGTCCGCTGGCAAGAAGACAGGAGGCAAGGCTCAAATCTGTCTTTCTCATCAAGGAGTTGGGGCAGGGTTTTAGTGGGCAGCAGTTAAGGGTTCACAAGTGTTACCTGTGAGTTTCACAAGTATTACTCCTAAATGGTGTATCCAAGGTTTAAACTGTGGGTCCGGGAAACAAGATAGGCCAGATTCAGCGGTTACACTATCATCCCCATATCTTAGATGGTGGAAACTGAGCCTCACTGCAGTTAAGTGCCTTGCCCAAGAGGCCAAAGCTGAAGACCTGAAGCTAGGAAATGACAGGACCAGGATTCTAACCCAAGTCCTGACCCCATAGCTTGTATTTTAACCACTCAGCAAGAGCATCCAGTGTCTGTATAATTCCAGGAAGTTCCAGTTCATTTTTGCTGGATCAGTACATGCTATGGATGAATAAAATAAAAATACTGGGGTTTCTTCATTGGTTTAGGATCCCTATAATGATTAACCACAAAATGTTCAGATAGCCAGTAAAAGTGCTGCACTTTAAAAACTATGGAAAAGGAAATGAAGATGCAGAAGGAAGGTCAAAGTCAAGAGGAGTACACAGTGCTAATTGCCACCATGGAACAAAGGATGGTGGTGAAACTTAACTTTTGTGCTAGGGGAAGCAAAGTGATTTGAGTGATTCAGTCAATTTTTATGGGGTCTACAGTATGCCGAGTTATTCAAAGCGTCAGTGGACACTGGAGGATGAAGGCCAGTGGGCTTCAGAAAGGAAGTGGAAGATCTTCCTCCTGTCAGGTGGGGTTCCTTTGGGGCTTGACTCTGAAGAGCCTATGTGTTTGGGTGATAACAAGCATGGGCTCCAAGATGTGAGGCCTGAAGTAAAGGGACCCCAGGAGGACATCCTGGGGCCTGTGGCCTCTAAAAGCAGCTAAAGCCAGTGGCCAGTTTTAAGTTATTTTCTGTATATTATTTCCTTACCCACAGACCTGTCCAGTCTTGTTCAACATTTTATTCTGGTCTCACTAGAAAGTGGGATGATGGGGGAGGGAGGGTCTGTGTTTATCTGTAGAGCAGAGAAAAAAGCTACTTCCTCCCAAGCCCAGCATCGTGGTGAGACATAAACTTCAAGGGACAAGATCACCCCTCTAAATTGGGTGCTACTTTTTTTTTACTGTTAACATTGAATGACTGGGTTAATAAGGGGTTTAGCAGGTTTCCCTTAAAACGTTACACTGACAGGGAGAAGATGGGCTTAGCTGGAGAGCACTTATGTGGGGAGGGTGAAGGAAAAAGTTGGATGGGCCCAGAGAACAAAAGGCCTTGAATTAATTACTTCATTCAGCTTATTAAATGCCTCCTCGGTGCCACTGGACACATAGGCAGTGGGACTATGTCAGTGAACAAGAAGGCTAACCAAATGGAGCCAGCAGATTTCTGGCCATAACCTACAATGTTAAGGAGGCTTCAAAACTAATAGTTGATGGATTCTGCTCTCTCCAAGTTTACCGTTAAGGGAGAGGAATACAATGAGAAAAGTTTGGTAATAATACAAAGCATCATTTTTTCCCTCAGCAAATTTATTGATTACCTAGTCCAAAGTTTAGGCCATGTATTATGTGCCAGAGAAATGAAAGTAAAGAGACATGTTCCTAACCCTCATGGCACAGTGTTCTAGGTAAGACAAAAAAGTAAATAAATAGGGCTGGCCGAGTGGTGCGTTGGTTAAGCATTGGCTTGGGACCCCAGCTCTGAGCAGCAGGACCCCAGTTCGGATCCCACATGAGAGCCAGTGACGCTGCGCCCTCTACAGCTAAGATGGTGAACAACAGCTCGACCTGGAGCTGGGCTGCTGTGAGTCGCCAGCAAAGGCATAGGCTGCAGTGAGGCTGGTCAGGCAGCTGGTGTGAGCTGCCATGAGCCGCTGTGAGCGTCCATCCAGAGGCCGGCGAGCGACTGCCTCACCCAGGAAGAGCGCAATGATAATACCAACATGGGCCAGTGAAGCGACATCCTCCACAACTAGACTGAAGAACAAAAGGACAGCAACTTGTCTGTTCCCCTTCCCCAATTCCCCCAATGAAATCTTAAAATAAATAAATAAAAAATTAAAAATAAGCAAATGGTAGATGCTAAGAAAGAAACTAATGGTGCTGCTGGAATGACAGTGGAACGTACTTTCAAAATGTTGGTTTGAGGAACTTTCTGGCTGGGACAAAAAGTACTTATCCATTTGTAGAGCATTCTTAGCAAAGGCCTTGAGGTGGGAAAAGGTTGAGTCCAAATAAAATACTGGAGGGTGGGGCCCAGGATGAAGGGTTTCGCTGAGATGGAACACCGGGCAGGATTATGTACCCAGTAGGCCACGGTAGTCAATTTAACTGGATAAACGTGTGCCAAGAGCAGTGCTAACCTCTAGGATTCGAGTTTGGGAAGTTACCTACCTCAATTACTGCTGCCACTGCTACCGAACAAAGCATTCTATGGTTTGGATAGATAATAGGAAGGGGGAAAAGACATGAGACGTGGGAACTTTTGAGTTCTTCACACACAGCAGCCAGACTGTTACTTTTAAACACATCTGATGGTAAACTCCCTGGCTTAACGAAACAGGTCAATTGCTTCCCGTTGTTGAAGATAAAGTTAACACTTATGTCTGAACACTTTACCTGTATTAACTCGTTTTATCCTACAATTGCCCTATGGTTAGTGCAGTCATTATCCCCTTTCTGTTGGGGAGGAACTGGGAGGCAGAGAGAGGTCAGGTAATTTGCTCAAGATCACAGTTAGAAAGTGACAGAAGTAGGATTCAAACCAACTACGTTGGCTTTAGACATCATTCTCTCACTTAACTACTGTACTTTAAAGGCTAAAATCCTTAAAACAGCCCGCAAGGCTTTGGCCCCAAGTGGTTTCTAGTCCACCCACACTGGCTCCTGCAGTTTCCTCCCCACAGCTTCACCCCACTGGGATCAGGGAGCCCAGGAACCAGAGTCCCAGGCTCTTGCCTGCGTGCGGCCTCCGCCGCCACCAGAGGGCGCCGCTGGCCGTCTCCCTCCCACTAACCGCTCATCCGGTGAATGAGGGACCCACAGAAGGCGTGATGCCGACGGGAAAACCGACTGCAGATGCCGTCTCCGCCTCTGGGCTCAGGGCCGCGGGCGAGGACTTCCCGCTATCTAGCCCGACACGGCCCCAAGAAGAAACAAAAGTCACGTTAAAGCCTGCGAGGCCCAGCCCTCGGTTCAACGCTTACGCGGCGCGCAATGCGTCAACCCTGCGGCAGGAGGAGGCCGGGCCCGGGCTCTCGCCCCGCCCACCCCAGCTCACGTGACCAACAGCGCGCTCTCGAGGCCGGAAGCGCTCGTCAGTCAGCGCGCGCGTTCTCGCGTTCCTACGCGTCCGCGAAGTTCCCCAAACCTCGGCCCTGTCGCGCGCCCGGCTCGCGCTCGTTCCCGTGGTCCCTGGGCCCCAAGAGTTCGGCGGCGTCTGCGCGCGCGCTCGCTGCTTAGCCTGGTCCCCGCCCCAAACGAGCCGGGCTCCCAGAGCTCCACAGCCATGTGCTCTTTAGCGTCGGTCGCTACCGGTGGGTATCTCCGGTCCCTCAGCACCCGGCTCGCCCAGTCCCCCAGGCCTCCCCTCAGTGGGACGCTTCCCTCCCCCTGCGCCCTCCGGGACGCGGAGCCTGGGCGGTGAGGCCTTGCAGGGAAGGGGGGGAGGGCTGGTGAGGGCCATCGGGGAGCGCGGCGAGGGGACCGCTCACCCGCGGGAGAGCCTCGTCCCCACCCGGCTCCTCGTGCGCCCGGTTCGCACTGGCGTCCGAGGCTCATCTGATCGTTTGCGTGTGCTAGGCGGCCGGGGCGCTGCGGAGGAGGAGGAGGACCTGCCAGAACTGTCCGACAGCGGTGACGAGGCCGCCTGGGAGGATGAGGACGAGGCCGGTCTCCCCCGCGACAGGCAGCACACCCCCTGCCTGTTCTGTGACAGGTTCGTCCACCTCGGCGCCACGCTCCAGTCCTGGGGCGCCCGGGCCGCGTGGGTCTGTGTGGTCCGCTCGTGTGGAGCCGAATCAGAGGGACTTGTTGAGAAGGGAGACCCACAGCGCTTTAGAGGGAGGAGCCACCGACTGAAAGCCAGGTCGTCTTCGACGGGCTTCAGTGTCCCCTTCTGTAAAATAATAGGGTTTTGGACCGGATCTTGTGGTACCCAGATCTGGTTCTACACCTCTGTCCCCTGAGCCACTTTAAAAAAATACAGATGCCAACTGTGCAACGCAGTCCTTCTAAATCACGGTTGGGGTCTAGGAATTGTCTATGTTTATAAGGACATCGTCTCAAGTGATTCTAATAACACGTTTGGGATGACCCCTCAGTAATTCCTTAAGTGGAGAAGTTCTCAATTAGGAAAGTTCTCAGGTGTAGTACTTCATTTGAACCATTTAAAGAATCACCTTGCTTAGGTAGGGGCTCCCCACCTGGGAACGAGGAAGGCATTGATGCCTTTTCAGTAGGGTAAAAGAGACTGCAATATCAATAACTTGCTCAAGGCCACAAAACTAGTTTGTAATACCGTATTTCCCCATGTAAAACACTCACCCTTTTTCGAAAAATTTGGGGTCCTAAAACTGGGTGCGTCCTTATACTGTGGTTGTAGATTTTTTTTTTACTTGCATTTCCCTCAAGTGATGAGGAGTTGTATGATGACTAAAACTAGAGTTCAATAACTTTATGTAATACCTTTTTTTAAAATTTCGGGCCCCAAAATTAAGGTGCGTCTTATACATGGGAACATCTTATACATGGGGAGCTACGGTATATTCCAAATCCACGTCCTTTCCACTTAAAAGTCTGCCTCTTCATCTCAAGCGTTGCCTTTGGCTGCTGTCCTGGGCAAGTGGGCATGAAAAAGTCCTGGTTGGCATTGGCCAGTGTTAATTTAGTAAACATTTCCCAGATTCCTTTAAATTTGGGCAATATGCTGATTGGTGGTATATTAACTCCTCTTGATTTGTCCTTGTTCTCACGTGTACTCTCATTTGGGTTAGTATAGAATGTCTACATATACTGCTGTTGTTATAACATTTATAGAGCATCAGGGATGTACTTTGTGATAGGCTGCATAAATACTGCAAAAATAACCTATCAGTAAACATTGTTGAAAACTGCTGCATATGTGTGAAGCATATAAAAGAGGTGTGTAGCCGCCCTGCTGTGTATTCCTACTCACATGTCCTTCAGTTTTCTAGGTCACATAATAAAGAGGCTTGATCCTCACAGTGTCTATAATGCAAGTACAGTACTTTGTGAACACTACAAGATCACTTTTGAAATACAGCACTTTGGAAATATGCCAGCTGCAAAGTTACGTTTTATGCTTTATTCCTAAAAGCAGTTTGAGCTTTCGCAGTTCAGAGCCTCCAAAAGCAGAACTGATGCTTAGAGGAGGAAAGAATCTTATGTAGGGAATTTTCATGTCTTGAGAAAAATAGAATCTATCCAAGGGAGTTCTCTTAGAAACCTTTTGATAACTTCAGTGCTGTAAATTGGCAAATAAATTAACTTTAACATTTAATGGGTAGTTTGTTTTAGGTGTAAAATTGGATTCAGAAGTACTAATTTTTTTTTTTTTAGAAGTTCTGGGTTCCTAACATTTACATGCATGTTTGTTTTCTCTTAATTGGAAATAAAACTACAATAGAAACCATCAGAGGGGGGAGTGTATATTTAACATGATAACAATGTTTAGACTTTTAGGTACTTTTCCATGAAGCTATTGCTTGATTTTTCAGGTTATTTACATCTGCTGAAGAAACATTTTCACACTGTAAGTCTGAGCATCAATTTAATATTGATAACATGGTCCATAAACATGGTGAGTATTTTTTAGAATAAAGAAAATTTTAGTTGTGAAATGGAATTTCAAACTTTATATTTTCCAGACCTTTCCTTTTCTAAAAAAGTCTAATTATAGTGAAATATATAGCAACAACCTATTACGAAAATGAAGTTCTTTTGACAAGTGGCTTTTGAGGAACGATTAATTATAAGTCATTCTCCTAGATAAGATTCACTATATTTAAGCTTATATTGGCTTCACAACTAAAAAGGAAAGAGCTTGGCATGTGTTTGCATTTTTATAATATTAGAATTAGCAAGAACAAGAGAATATATTAGAAGTAGGGATAGTAAGGTAGAGGTAGACTTTGTGAGTCATTATGAAAAAAAAAAATTACCCGTTCAAAGCATAACATGAACTTCAAGACATATAGGGAGTTTGGTAAGAGAGTATGAAAGAAGATTGAGGAAATGAAGGTGGTAAGCAAAATATTTAGATGGTGATTCTTTTGAAATGTGCATTTAAACATACTTACCTTACTACTAAAGCCTTCTACTTCTTTAAATAGATATAAAAGACCTACACTATTCCACTAAAATTGACTAAATACAGAATTGGTTTTTCTGGTCCTTGTATTTGCTAACAACTGAGAAGGACATTAGATAAACTTGTGATATAATGTTTATAAATCAAATTCAAGTGCAGCTACTTTTGTAACACATGGATGACTTTGCCTCATTGGTTTTTTTCCCCGCCCGTGTTTTTAATGTGCATTTTTAAACTGAGTTAAAATAAAACTTTATAATTTTGTATTTTTTTCGCTATCAAAAAGGGGTTTTTGGATGCCATTATACATATAAAACATTTTGTATGCTGTTATATTCCTCATAACAACATTTCTTAGGGCAAATTAATAACTAGTTGGATATACTATTGCTTTCCCTTGTTTTATTTATTTATTTAGTTTTTAAAGGTTTTTTTCTTTTTAACTTTTTATGGAGGAACAGTACGCTCCTCCAGGACCCATCAGCTCCAAATCAAGTAGCGTCTTAAATCTAGTTTTGGAGAGTGCAGCTCCTTGGCCCATGTGGGAATTGAACCAGCAACCCTGGTCCCAGGAGCCTGTGCTCTAACCACCTGAGCCAACTGGACGCCCCAGCTTTCCTTTGTTTTAACTGATGCTTCATTTCTGGAAAGACATGAGAACCAGATAATAAGCTTCATTGGTTTTCAATTTGCATCATTTAACTTAATGTTAAAGTTAGTATACTTTGTATACTTAATATCCTGGCAAAATTATAATTTGGTAGGCACCATAAAGTAGGGGATGTAGAAACTTTTGGCTTTAATATCAACTTCCCAATACTTGGTAAAATCAATGACTTAATTTTCCTGATTTGTATTGTTCTTAGAAATGAGTAGAATTCTAAAAATTAATTTCCTAGTTTTTAGAAATGCAAGAAAAACGTTTTTAAAATTGTCACCTATGGCTTTTGTCAAAAGTATTCAGAAGTACAAGTTACTATTTCTAGTTCTTAATAAGAAATTTAAAATATTATAGGTTGTAGTTCAGGGGACAAATATTTTTTGTCTAACCAGAGATGCCCCTATACAGCAGACAAATTAAATAAAACATATTTTAAAATGAGTGAATTATCTTTTTATTCTCTTTTAGGACTTGAATTCTATGGATATATTAAACTAATAAATTTTATTAGACTTAAGGTAAGTTGGTAGCTTCATTTACAGTTTTGTTTAGAAAATAAAATGCCACTATCAGTGGTGACTATCAATTCACTGATTTTTAAAAGAATACAAGGAACTGCTATATAAAGAACTGTTTTGGTTTTTTAAATATTTTCAGCTGAGCCATCCTGCCACCTGTTGGCAGCTCAGCGGCAGCTCAGCTGGGACTGGGCATCGAACTGCTGTTGCTCAGAGCTTGCACTCTTGAGCAAGCTCTTAACCAACTGAGCCACTTGGCCGGCCCATAAAGAACTGTTTTTAAGTTTGGCAGATCATATTGGGGGAACTGTGGATATTAGAAACTGTCACAACACACAGCACCAAGTAAATGGATACATACCATGCTTAATCAGTGTCATTTTTAACTGCATCTAAGAAGTGAATCAATGTTATGTGAAAAAGTAATTCAGAATCAGCTAAAGGTAAACACTGATAGTATTTCTATAAAATCAAATAATTTCTAGTATGATTTCAAGTATTGTGGTGCTCTCTTTGTTTTATTTTTCAAATACTTTGTTCTTTTTTCTGTCCTACTCAAATGAGTGTTAATATTGCTATTTCCTCCAGGTCCAAACAGTGTAAAAATGTGCATTGAAACCACTGATCTAATCAAGTTAATGAAATGACAGGTGGACATAGACTTCTTAAATAGAGATTTTGTGTAATGTAGACATGATTTACTTTTTTGTTCAATTCTCCTAGTTTTTGCTAGGAATTTTGTGATTATATGCAATTAAAAACATGGAATTAATTTTACATGCAGAATCCTACAGTTGAGTATATGAATTCCATATACAATCCAGTGCCTTGGGACAAAGAAGAGTATTTGAAGCCGGTACTAGAAGATGATCTTTTACTTCAGTTTGGTAAGATGAACATATCCTTTGTGGAACATGTTTCTAGTATTATACAATACTGAAAGTAAAAAAGTAAACTCCATTTTATTCACTCAGATTTTATTAGTTTTTCCCTACTGTCCCTTTTCTGTTCCAAGATCTCATCTAGGATACCACAGTACATTTAGTTGTCATATCTTGTTAAGCCCCTCTTGGCTATGACAGTTTCTCAGGCTTTCCTTGTTTTTGATGACCTTGATAGTTTTGAGGAGTACTTGTGGACAAAAATTTAAGGCAGAACAGGATTTGCATAGTTCCAAGTATCTTCCCCCAAGAAATTTATTACCTACTGAGGAGATGTTAACTTCTCAGTGAAGTCCTGCAGACATAGCCACAACCAAGTGATTAAGATAGGCATGAGTTTGAATCTTAGTTCCTTCATTTAACAGCCATATGACTTGGGGCTAGCCACTTGATTTTTCTGACATTTATTTTTACCATGCCTTAAAATAGGAACAGATATTTACATTTCAGTTTTGTCTTTTGGATGAAGTGAGATGTAATGAATATACTTGAAAGTGATCAATAAATAATAGAGTTTTTTCGTTCTACTTTTTTGTTTGTTCCTGGGTTTAGTTTTGTATAATTAATGCACATGTATGTGTTCTATTTAGCCGTTTAATGAAAAACTTAGACTAATAGCTAGCCCTTTAAATTCAAAATGAAACAGCTTGGATATTATATATATATTTTAAAGTATTTTTACTAATTTTTTTCATTTGACTGCATAATAGTCACTTAATATACGTTTATTACTAACATATTTTTGTACTTCATTGTATTAAGATGGCTTGATAATAATGTCCATTTATTTCTTCAGATGTAGAAGATCTGTATGAACCGGTGTCAGTCCCATTCTCATACCCCAATGGACTCAGTGAAAATACCTCTGTTGTTGAAAAATTGAAACATATGGAAGCCAGGGCACTATCTGCTGAAGCTGCATTAGCTAGAATGCGTGAGGATCTGCAAAGAATGAAGTAATTTATCAATCTTATAGAAAATTAATTGTTTAGATCCCAAAATAGTACAACTAATAACTAGATGGAATATGGTAAAACATTTCATATACTGGAAAGTACAATGTAGATATTTAGTTTTAGTAATTAAAGATACAAAACATTTTTATACATTATAGATAAAATTGATTAGTATCAACATCTGTAGTTTTACCTATTCTAATATACTTCTCTATAATTACTTTTACATTAATGGTAATTGTTCTGGGGAGTGTTGTCTTCTTACGTGTTTTTGTTCTTTGATAGTGCCTGCCTTCAAATTACCCTGTTTCTAATAGATTTCTCCATTTTATTTTTCCCCTGTTGGGGTTTTAAAGTGGAGGGATTAATATTTGTTAGTTTTTGGGAAAATATGGGATTGACACTTTTGTTTTTAAAGAATCAATATAATTATGATATATTATTTAATCAGATAACCAGATACATAGGATGGTTTTCTCCAATGAATTAGCATTCTACTGGCTTAGTTCTCAGAATTTAATATGCATGTGAATCACCTGGGGATCTTGTTAAACTGTACTTCTGATTCAGGAGGCCTGGGGTAGGGCCTGAGATTCTGTATTCCTGCCAAGTATACCTCTATTTTATCTATTCGATTTGTCAGTTGGTTGCTAGTACCTGAGTACCCATAGCTTGATGGTTTGCCAGAATGTTCAGCAGGAAGGATAGTATAGCTGATTATAGTTTCCCTTCCCTGTTTCTGAGATTTTATGCTGTGTAACCTAGTAACCACTGACTCTACTGTCTGCCTCTTTGCCCTTCTCTCCCATGCATACCTATAGATTCCTAATATGTTGGGATCAGAGAGAGAACTGAGTTTTAGAGATGGAGTGGATGGTGTTGGTGTATATAAATAATTCTCATTTTGGGTCCACTTTCTGCCCATGTAACCCTTCCAGGAGATAATAAGGTTTTAAAGAATATTAATATTGTTGAAATAGATTACATTGATTTAGCTGCTAAAATAAGATTTTGAAGTATGAAAAATAATAAAGTGAAATAAAGATAATGTGCCTATTTTATTCAGTTGAAAGATACCGACAGCTGTAATTTGCAGTTGGGTGTGCTTTTGTATTTTGCAGAAGGAATGCTTACAACTGGGTTTGAGTATGCCATTGCTTAAGATCCAGCAGGGGGAGCTTTCAGTTGGTTAAGATAGAATGTGATTTAGAAGGCTCATCACCACCCCACACTCCCCATTCCTCTTTCTCAACCTCTAGCCTTTCCTTTTTTTCATGGTCCAGCAAACCTGTCTCAAGGGTGTATTTCAAATTGATTACAGACAATTTGCTCAGGATTTTGTGATGAACGCAGATGTCAGAACCTGCTCGTCATCTACTGCCATTGCAGACCTCCAGGAAGATGAGGAT
>NW_017731509.1:1617860-1622299 GCF_001890085.2 Hipposideros armiger | reverse complement strand
ACTTTCTTTGAGGCATCTTAATACTTTTTGATATGCATAATATAAGAATTTGTTAAGTGAAAGTAAGTTAGAAGTTATTTCAATATGCTCCTGAATACTAAAAATACTGAAAAGGCACAAGGATCAGTAATCATAAGTTTAATCACTGAGAAATTAATCGTGAATATTTCTGTGTATGTGGAGCACATCTTACTGGGTTCATAGACCTTTTACACAGTCACTTTCTGCTTCTCATTTTTTATTTGTAATAGTATTATAGAAATGTAGTATATATATATTATACATTTGCAGACAAAATACATGACCATGGAAAACGTATAATATTTAATTAGTGTTCTACTTATTGTTCTTATTGAAGACATTAAGTCTGACAAAGTCATAAAAGGGCTTATTAATAGGTTGGGAGTATATTTCTTTAATACTTTGCCTAAAATGCTGTCATTTAACTTATCAATGTGTAATTAGTTTTGCTTTGCATTTACGGTTTCTCAAAAATATACTGTAATGTAAAATATTATACATATCAATTTCTAACTCCACATTCAGTTTAAAATTTTCTGTAATTAAAAATATTAAATAAGATAGGGCTTTCATGTTTTAAAAAGGATTTGGGATACTTTTCTTTATTATACTATGGCTGCAGATTTAGACAATAGACTACCATATATTTAAATAGCATTGACAATTTATAGATTACTTTCAAACACGTTGCCTCATTATTGCTATGCAATATGTCTATAACTAAACAGGCTAAGTATTTATCTTCATTTTACACCTGAAAAAACTTGAAACCAATAGCATAATTGACTTGCCCTAAAATAGGCCATTAAATAAACAAATTTGAGGGTTTTTATTCCTAGTTTTGTGCCCTTAACACACTATACTTTGAAAACTGNTTTTTTTTTTTTTTTAAACTGCTTTTTAAATCTCTTTGGTGCTTGATAGCCTATTTAGGGTTGAAAAGATTACAGAAGCACCAAAGTCATTGTAAATTCTATTTAACATCATTATTAATCTTTATTATGAAATTACTTTTGCTTTAAATAGAATGTTGGAAATTTCGAACAACTGCTGAGGATTTTAGTCTTCTCAAGATCAACTGTTAAGTAGGAACAAATAAATTGTACGTTTACTTTTCATGTACAAAGGAAATGAATAATTTTAGTGTTTTAAATAGCAGTACTGACTTCAGTTTGGGCAAATAATGCTTTGGTACAAAGTTTAATTATAATTCTCACAGTTGTTATGGCATAACTGTTACATTTCAAATCATTGATATTTAGAAAAATTTTCTAAATTGGTCAAATCAGGTATTTAAGTTGGGTTGATTTTAATTTTTATAATGGTAGTTATACATTTTATCATGTATAGATTGTAAAATAGTAAGATGTAATTTTTTAATTCAGTAAAACTGAAAATATCTATCTAGAGTAATACAAATGTTGGAATGTAAAAATTATTGAAAATTTTAGATGTTTGTCTCTGAATTTTAGATGCTGCTACTTTTTCTTAAAACCAACAAACAAAAAATTCCTAAATCCTTCCTCAAAAGATTGTTTTATTTTATGGAAGCCCTAAGACTATATTCCCCTGAAACATATGTATTTAAAATAACCAGGGATATTTAATAATATGTATATATTTTGTTCAGTCAGTTTTGCAGGATCAAAGAGTGGAGGTTTGCTGATTAATAGTAATTGTAACTGAGGTCTTTTAAAGCAGTACCATTTCATTTCTTTACTAATGACATGTCACGGTGGTTCTTTTTATTGTCACTTGGGTAATGACATAGCATTACAGATAACAGTTATCTTATTATACGTAATAAATTATTTTAAGCCCAGAGTGAATTTGTTTAAAAGAAATTGACTTACTCCGTTTTCTTTGTTAAAATTAATTTTATTGTGTCTAGAATATTTTCTTTAATGGAATTAATCTAAGCTCATGTTTGTCAGTTTAAATCACCCCATCAATTTAAGTGTCATGAACTTTTAATGCCTTTGGTATGGAAATTGTGTGGCATTTTTCAGACAGATAAGGTTGAGACTCCCAGTAGATGGTAAATGTGAGTGTCCTCAGTACAGTCATCAGGGAAATCCAGTTTGAGTACTTATTGCCGGGTCTGTGTTCTGGACTCTTGTAGCTATATATCAGTGACTAAAGGATCTTCACACCTGATCATATATCTTTAAGTCCTTTTGATGTACATATTGATTTAAGAAGTTTTAGTTTGAAGTTTCCAGTGCTATCTTTTCCCTTTTAGAGAATCACTCTAAGAATCCTTATTAATATAATCCTCCATAGCTGTTACATAACGTGTTTACCTCTCCTTGGAGATGACTTGATTAAATGTTCATAGGAAATATGGATATATTCCATTCAAAAAGAGCAGTTTCTCCATTTTATATTTCGCTAAGGCATATACTGTGGATGAATAGGAAAAGTGCCTTATATCAAGCAACATTTCTTGTTTCTTATCAAAACAATTCTTAGCACACATAATGTGTTCAAGGGTGTGCTACTGCCAGAATCTCACCTCATCTTTATAAATAATTTAAATTGAGAAACCATATATACAGGACTTATTTTTATGCCTTGCTTTTATAGGAATATTATTTGGAGTTTTTTGTTGCTTGGTCTTAGATATTTTAATGACACCACTTTGGCATATATTGGACTTATAATTATATTGTATTTTTATTTTTTTATTAGTTTCAGGTGTACAGAGCAATGTAATAGTTGTCCTTTTCACCCCTCACAAAGTAACAACCCCCTCCCCCCATCCACTGCCTTCCCATCCCCGATATCATACTTATCTATGGAATTATAATTATAAATGAAGGGAGTTTGTGATCTTATTTCCTGGAGTTAAGATGCAGATAATTTTTTGAATTCCAGAGATACAGTTGATAGAGGGATAGATACATGAACTTTGAAATCCTATGCCACTTTAGAGTTATTGTTGACTAATCTTATAAGTCTGAGATACATCACTCATTTTTTTCCCCAGAAAAACATTGTTCACCCTGGTGATGAATATTTGTCACAGCTCATAGTACCATTAAACAATTTTTCTTTACTGCATTCTCCTCATTGTATTGGCTGCTGACTTACGCATTCTGTCCACTTCCACAAGCTTATACATTTAAAACATACTGTTATTTATAGTGTATGTAAACTTTATAGTATATAACTTTTCTGTTGTCTTTAGTTTCATTCTTAAAATTTTTATAATTCCATGACACCTTACTAGTCTTAAAAAATTATCTTGCTTTTTAGTGTTGGAGCTCTGATTTTATTCCTCTGTGTTTTTTAGTTTTAATAGGTTGGTGCAATGGTTAATTTTCTTTCTGTTTATTACCTTATTTTGTATTGAAGTGTTAATCTTTTGTTAGAATAAATTTTTAGAAATGGTTGCTATTCTTTTATTTGCTTGCATTTTCATGTTTAGTAGATTTTTCTTGCAAAAATTCAGTTACTAAATTGAAAGTCGGCTATGTCCAAGGCATTGTTTGGTATACTTTGGATTTCATTGCACCAGGGAGAGCGTATGAACAAAAATAGATGGATATATAGAAAGAGCCCAGATGAAGGATTGTAGTTGAGCTGAGCAGCAGTGCATGAACTTAGGACAAGAGTTGGGATGTCTGTGATTAAGTTGGAGCCGTGATAAGGCAGTTTGGTGAAAGCTTTCTGAGTGACTGCCTTCTTGACTGATGTTCAACGCTTGTAGGTTTTGTTGTGTCAGCAAAAATCACTGGTTATGGTTGTAAGAAGAGTATAAAAATGGTAAAAATGTATGAAATGCTATATTTTTTAAAAAAAGACAGTTTTAAAATTAGTTAATATGTGTGAATCTATTTAAACATTAGATTTTTTTTAAAGTAATTCGTAAAACCTTTCTGGGAAAGATTTAATAAGCCTTATTTAAAATTTTGTTTGTAAAGCCATTTCCATAATTCTATCAGAAAGCGTGACTTAATTATGGAACATCCCCCTTTTAGATCTAATAATTACGTTAAACAACTTGTTTTTTTAATTTAAGACTTCCTTTATATATTTTTAAAATCTAAATATTGGCATAAAAACATTTTGGGAGGAGGTATGGATTGTATAAATTTTACATTGTAGCATTTAGTGTAACTATTTTCCTTTTTACCTAGTGTGAAACCCAAAAGTAGAATTCCCAGTCTGAGATGTTTTGTCATACTCATTTTACTCAGTTGGCAACAGAGCCCTATGTGTCTCAACTGAGGTAATTTAAAAGGGAATCAGCTCTGCTTATGAACCAACATAAATATTAGCGTTCAGTGCCTACCTTGGTCATGTGAGACTCGAGAGTGTAGAAGTCTCATATTGTGGGCTGCAGGGCTTAAATGATTTACTTTTAAACTTATAGGCTTTTAAGCATCATTTCCTACTACAGACATTTGTAGAAA
>NW_017731509.1:1611123-1612305 GCF_001890085.2 Hipposideros armiger | reverse complement strand
AAACCTTTTTATGTATGTGGGAGTCCAATAATACGATAAATTTCTAGCAGGGGACTCCCTGGGTCATAAAGGTTATACCCTGGATGGTGTTAGTGCTGCCAGCTTGTCTTTCCCGAAACAGTGCATGAGCGTTGATATTCCCAAACACCATTGTTAAAGTACTATGCTATAAAACTTCTAAATTTCACCCCAACTTTTTATTTTTCACTTTTTAATTTTGTAAATATCTTATTTAAATGAAAGTTTCTGGGAACTTACCATTTACTTTTGTGTGATATATTTTTTCCATTTTATTACCATTTTATGCCATATACTATTTCAAATTGATGTACTATAACCATACTATAAATGTACATGCTATGTATTATATGGTATTTTCTTGCTGTTGTGGTTAATACATTTTATTTGTAACTATAAAAAATATTTTATTTTTCTTTGTAATGATGTTGTGTAGGTTGCATCTTAAAATTCTTAACTTTCTCTGTGTAAAGTACTTGTTAAAATTCGCTAACTCACCCAGATAGGCCACATGCACAGGAGCAGTCAGATTTTCCCTGTGAAACCTTCTGGGCCTTGTCCCTCTTGGAGGGGGCAGAGGAAAGCTGACAACTTTATTTCTTCAGTGGATATCTGGCTGTTTAGATTTTTTCTCTTCTGGAGTCAGTTCTGGTAAATTTATTTTCAGGATATAATGGAACAAAGGGCTCCATTTATAATAGTCAACAATACAGAAGATAAGATGCATAGGAAAAAACTTAACTAGTAATGTGTGGGGACTTATATGAAAAAGATTAAAAAAAACCCCCAAGGACATAACAGGTGATTTAAACAAATTGAAAGTCATACCATGTTCTTTTTTTTTTTTTTTTAGTTTCAGTTGTACAAAACAACATAATAGTTAGACAATTACACCCCTCACAAAGTGATGACCACCCCCCAATCTATAATACTACCCCTCTGACATCATATATAGCTGTTACAATTCCATTGACTCTATTCCTTATGCTGTACGCCACATCCCATGACTATATATACATATTAAATTATAGTTGATATTCAATATTATTCAGCTTCAGGTGTACAATGCAGTGGTTAGGTACCTATGCCATTCATAAAATGGTCTCCCTAATAAGACAAAATCTGACCCTCTACAAAATCTTTACATTATTGATTATATTCACC
>NW_017731509.1:1602088-1607908 GCF_001890085.2 Hipposideros armiger | reverse complement strand
GGGAAGGGAAAACATATTGCATTGTATATGCATAAAAATTCTCTTGAAGGATAAATAAGAAATATACTTTTTGATGTTTAAACTATGTGAATAGTTTATTACCTACTAAAAAAAATAAAATGTTGAACAATATAATGGATTCTTAATTCTGTTTTTCTTACAATAGCTTCTATTACTCAGAATAAAATCCAGAGGCTCTATGTGCTCTGGCCCCTGCTTAACCTGACCTTACCTCCAAGCAACCTCTTCCTCACCCTGCTTAGCCACACTGGCCTTCTTGCTTTGACTGGAATCTTGTGCCTTGCCTTTAATGTTCTCTGTGGCTAGAAGACACTTCCTCCAGATCTTTGTATGACATGCTTCTTTACTTCATTCAGTTCTCTGTTCACATGGATTGATTAGAGAAGTATTTGCAGACTTACCTAAAATTCTAAAAGGTGTATCCTCTCTCGCTTGCTCTAACCTATATTCTGGTGTTTGATTTTTCTTTGTATCTCACAAAATTGGGAGGTGTTTTAGGACAAGCACTTGCTCTCATTTGTTACTCTACCCCATCATTGTAATCAATGCTTGCATTAGAAATGCTCAGCAAATATTTATAGTAGAAGAAGAGTATATAGGATTTTAGGCCATTGATAATGGAAGACAAGGTTCTACAGTGTTCGGTTATTTCACAAAGTGTACCTCAGTATTTTACGTAATGTGTTTTCCTTAGTGATGTGTTTTTTTACTGTGAACCGAGCAGGTTTTATTATACTGTTTTGGGAACAACCATATGAAGTTCTTGTTTTAGAAATAATTGCTCCCTGCTGTCCTGAATATCATCTTAAACTTTGGTTCTTATTACTTTCACCAATGATAATGAGTATCATTTTTAAAACTTAAGTTCTCAAGTTACAGAATTCTAGAAGCCAACTTGTACCTNTGGAGATATTCTGTATTCTCTTGTAAAAGCGTCACAGTTTTGTGATTTACATTTAGGTCTGTAATCTAGTAGGCATTGTTTTTGTATTTGGTATGAAGTAGTGCTCCAGTTTTATTCTTTTTTTAAAAAAAATCTGTTTAAAAGATCTAGTTGTCCCAGTCTTACTTATTGCAAAGACCATTCTTTCATCTCTACTTTGCAGTGTCATCTTTGTCAAGAATCAAGTATCCATATATGAGGCCAGTATAATCTTTATACCAAACTCTATTAAGGCAGTAGAACAGAAATTACAGGTCACTCATTCATGAACATATATGCAAAAATCCTGACTAAAACATTAGAAAACGAATTGAGCAATATATTGGAAGGTAAGGTTTATCCCAGAAATACAAGTTTGGTTAAATATGAGAAAATCAACCAGAAAAATTTATTGAGATCATCTCAATAGCAGCAGAAAAAATAATTTGATAAAATTCCATATTTATTTAATATACCTATGTGTTAAAACTCTTAGCAAAGTAGAGCTAGAAAGAAATGTCCTAACATGATATAGAATATCCATCAAAACAAAGCCTACATCCCACATCTTGCAGCATTGAAAGCATTCACTTTAAGTGCAGGAACAGGACACGGATTCTCACCATCACCTCTTCTATCAGTACTGTAAAGGAGCTTCAATATAGTACAGAAAGATAAGAATTAGAAATGAAGAAACAAAACTATTCTTGTTTACTGATATGTTGGTGAATATAGCCTCCAGAAATAAACTATAAATAAGTTATTACAGTACTAAATGTGTCAAGGTACCGAATATATAATTAATATACAAAATCAATTGTATTTCTATAAATAACACAAAATACTTAGACATTGAAAAAATATATCAAAATGTATTGTTAACATTCTAACCTCCTCCCAGAAAATGCAAGGACATTAAGTCACTTTTAATGGAAAATTCACCTAGGGGATGAATGTTTCTCCATAAAGGCTCTGCATGAATTATGAGTCAGCTGTTTCAACTTCTTCCCCAGTGTATCTTCTGACTTTGGTCAATATTTCCTTGCCAGACATTTCTCAGGCGTCTTCAATCTTAGAACATATTTTGCAATAATTTCTACAAAGAATAAGCCTGGAAGAGCCTAATGACTACCAAGATTTGAACTATCCTCTATAAAGCTTGTTAATAATTCCTTAGTAGAAACCTTATTGGATTCCTCTTTTTCATATTGTTTTTCAAAAGCCTTCTAAACTACCCCTCTCAATGAGCTGGTTTTTGTTTCCTCCATCTTATTGATGCCTCCTTCCTTCCTTTTATATGTCAAAAGCATGCAATTCCATTCTTGGTAATTGAATAAGGCAATCAGATACTGCCTCCTGAATATTCTTTTGGCTTCCCAATAGCAAGATTACATAAAGTGCACGAGAATGAGTCACTGATTTCCACATCTATTATCACCTGTCAGTAGCATTAGATTATGTTGTTATCATGAAAGCAGCCTATGTTCACTTGCACTCATTGCATACCTACTGCTGCAGAGGACTATTCTACTTCTGGGTTGGGGAGAGGGCAGGGCACTTACCCCTCTTGGGGTAGGTATATTGCAGCCCAGCTTTTATTCACTGTAGCAGTGTAGTTGTCATACCACTGGAAGCACCTATTCACAGCCACATAGGGATCTGTCATCAACCCAAGTAATCTTTTTCTACTCAGTTGTGTGTAAAATAAGCAATGTATCCTCCTGATTGTTAGTCCATACCAATAATAATGTACCAGCTTTTTCTGGTTTATTTCTGTAAAATGTCCTATCTCTTTTACAAAATACTGCCAGCACTCAGGAATCCTCTTACCTTGTCCTCCATCTATCTGTATTGTCTTTGGAGTAACCCATAGCCTTAAGTTCATTACTTTCTGAGTGAATACATTATCTTTCCAGGTAGCCATATAAAGCCATAGGAATGCCTTCTAGTGAGAGGAAAAACTGTGAAGTCTTTTCTCTGGCCAGTCTCTCATCTCCGAAAGGACTGGCATTTAGCAGAAACGCTAGTAATAGCCAGATAATGGAGTGTTTCATCATCTTCCTCTTTGCCTCCCTATCAAGCCAGTAGCCAACTTCTCTAAGTTTTGCCATTTCATACCAAGGCTGTGTAGGCATCCATCCCAGGATTACCTCCTCCTGTTATTATTTTTTTTGTCCCCTTTTTCTTGCCAAAAAGTCCCTTAGCCTTTGTGATTCATGGATCTTTACAAGAGCCCTCTTCGTAGTACAACTCAGAGCTATCATGTTTTCAAATCAGACTCTACACAAACCTGATTACTCAGAGGGATTACAGTATTAAGCATCATTAATAATTTCAAAGATACAAGCATTTAAGAGACTCAGAAGAAGTAGAGAGCAACCTGGTACATACAGAGGGGCTCCTTACCATGTGAATTAATAACCCATGTGCCTTACTTAGAGACCTTGTCTACTCTTTGTCAGAGAGTGTTTGCCTGATACAGGGAAGGAAAGACCAAAGCAGCTGCCTTTAATGTCCCAGACTTCTTCCTGATTTGTCTACACCTTTTAATGGCCCATATTTTAAAAATTATTTATAAAACCTGACACAGGATATTATTTCCTTTTGTGTGAGTCAGATTTGACAGTCTGGGCCTTTGTATTCACTCACCAACACATATCCATTCTCTTTTTTCGTTCCTATTTCCCTGACTAGGGTCATTTTTCTCCTTCTTGAACTAATTCTTTAACATTTCCTTCATTGCACATTTATAGCTGTCACCAAACAAAATGGTGTCTTTTGGTTTGAAAATATATTTTGCCTTTATTCTTGGAAGTATTTGTCTCTGCATATAGAATTCTTGGTGGGCAGTGATACTGCTATAGTCTAATAGTCAATAATAAGCTTCAGTCATGGACCAGCCACTACTTTTTGTAAATAAAGTTGGGGCACAGCCATGCCCTTTTGTTTACATATTGTCTATTGATGTTTTTATACAACAATAGCAATTGAATAGTTGCAATAGAAATTATATGGCTTGTAAGCCTAAAATATTATTTGGCATTTGCATAAAAAGTTTGCCCACTCCTGCTGTAGTTCATTGATATTATTCCATTGTATTCTGTCTTCCATTGTTACTGTCAAGAAGTCACCTGTCAGAATAATTGTTATTTCATTGAAGGTAACCTGTCTTTGTTGAAGATATTTTCTTTGTTTTTGATTTTCTGAAGTTTTACTGTAATGCCTAGATTTTTTTTAAAAATGGCCTTCCTGAGATTCATTGGAGTTCTTTTGTCTGTGTCTTAANGTGTACATTTTTTTGGCGCCCCTGGTATGTATGTGTGTGTGTGTGTGTATGTGTGTGTGTGTGTATATATATATATATAATTAGGGCTTAAGAAGAAGGTAGGCTTTGGTTCTGAGGTTGTAGACATGAATAAAGTAGAATATATAGATTTTCAAAAATGTTATATTAGCAAGGCCATATAGTACTTAAATGTATACATAGACGGAATGAGAAATTGTTTTTTGTTCTTGCTGTCATACTTTGAACTCTGTAGGAATGATCATTACAGAAACATAAACTTACCTAAGTATAGCAAAGCTGTTCAAGTACCAGACAATTGTATATTTTCACCCTCAGGAAGCAGAGGTAGCTTCTGGTAATATTTTTCCATTGCTCTGGCTGTCTTTTGTTTCTCATCGACTCAGTCATGGAGTAATAGCTCATTATTCAAAGTTTTGAATATTATTGCAGAGGAGTTTTCATGAGAAGGTTGATTCATCATATAGCTACAATGCAATACTTTCAATCTCAGTATGACATTAAAAATGCAATCTTTTGTATTACCTATGTCTCGAATACGGTTAGAAATGAAGCATTAAGAAAAGCCTAGAGAATATTTTGATCTGTTGTTATGTTTCTGTAAGTGTCCTCCTCTAGATTCTAGGATAGGAGATTTATTGTCTTAATTTTTTTATTCCTAACAGCTAACAAAGTGTCTGATACCTGCTAGGTGCTGAGTAAAGGTTTTTGAAAAGAAATAAAGTAACTTAACATAATGATTTTAAAAAGTGGTGGTAATATATATAAGATTTGGAACAAGATCACAAAATACACCAGGATAAATTCTTGAAGTAAGAAATGTTCCATTATATTTTGTTTCTAAATTTAATTGAAATAACATAGAATAGAGTTAAAGCTGAAGAGAATTTTGAACCACTGATGAGGTTAAAATGGTAAAAAGATATTTTGTTACTCAAAAGCCATAGAATGAAGGTAATAAAGGTGATTAAGACACCTTACAAGGAAACTAAATTCATTTCTTTTCCCACCCTCCCAACCCTTTAATTTCCTGTCCACTCAGTGGTCTTGTCTTGGGGGTTCCTATGACTACCCACTAGTCCAGTGGTTCACTAGAAGAACTCACATTACTCAATATAAAGTTGTACTCACAGCTAAAATTTATTACAGCAAAGGATACAGTCCAGGGACAGTTAGAAATAGATATCCATTGGTAAAGAGGTCACGTATAGGCTCCCAAATAATTCCTCTTTCTCTGCAAGAGTCACGGAAGATGTACCTTTCTCTCTACCTGTGAATCTCAGAGATACATGTGAAATGCCTCAAGGAAGTTTGCTGGAGTCTTAGATTTCATAGTTCTCAAAGAGCTGGTCTCATAGGCAGCATAGAGCTGCTGTAGAGCTGACCAGCCACAGTGCAAAAGCCTGTGTCAGACACCAGATACGCATCAGGAATCTTCATGTTTACGTTAAATATGCTGTCATCCTGGTTTGCCTTGGTCTGTGGCTTTGGGCATACAGAATAGCATCATTGTCCGCTATGTGAATGTTCAGGGGTTTTGTTATTAGAGTTTGATCAAGAATTGTTGCCATGG
>NW_017731509.1:1596943-1599238 GCF_001890085.2 Hipposideros armiger | reverse complement strand
ATATGAGCTCCCGTATTACCCTATGCTCTTTATTGTTCTGTTTTCCTTAGACCATGTTCTTAAGGGCATGGACTGTGTCTTGTATCTCTGGATGCCCAGTATAAGATAATCATAATGATGTCCTGTATCATGAAATAAAACTTAAGCTGCTAACTTTTAATATAGGAAATAAGATACATGGTTTGTTTTTCTAACACAATTTCCACTCGGAAAAATAGATAACTTCAGTATCTACTGGTTAAGAGATTTACTTAAAACAACCTTTTTATTACAATATCATATTTCCTTAGATTAAAGCTATGCTAGCTTTTGAGCAGATGTTTCCAGAGATAAAATTCATTTAAAATGGTTTTATGCTAAAGTAAGGTTTAGGGAGTAGCCACTTGAGGACAGTAAGTAAAATCTATAGTTTTTTTCATAAGTGAGATATCAGGTAGTGATTAAGATAAACAAAACAGTCCTATGAAAGAAGTTATCTGTGTGAATGATATCTGTTTTGGGCTGTTTTAATACAGAATTACTAGGAATTATGGCCTTTGTCATTTTTTTTTCTGTGTATTTTCTGAAATCTTTATCTTCTGTTATATTTATATTTGAACAGGTAATTACTGATGCAAATAGGATTATGACTTGTAGTAGACAATAAACAGCCTGAGCAGATGGCCTCTTACAGAACACATCTTGTTCCAGCATAAGCATTCTGGAGATATTTCTAGGCAGTGGGAACGTTTTGCTCTTTTAGAAGCTTGCTTTTTGTTTCCTTTGAAGTGTTTGTGGCTGTTAAAGCCTTAATAAATATTTCAATAAATAGTAAGTAATTACAGCGATTTTATCAGAAAGAATTATATTAAATATCTCTTTGAAAAAACTCCAATATGATTACCCTTTTTTAACTTTCGTGTGAAATATTACATACTTAAGTGTATGAAATAAATAATATGTTATAATATGCATGATTATGCATAAGTAACAAGAAATAGAACATACCAGCACTTTAGAATCCCATCCAACTCCATTTGCCTTTCTTAGTGAGATGTCCTTGCCTGATTGAGGTAACTTACCATCCTTACTTTCATGGTAATCACCTTACTTGCTTTGCTTTATATTTTAACCAGTTAGATGGGATAGCTTAAGGTAGTTTAGTTGACTCAATTTTAATCTTTAAAGAAATTGAATTATATATTATGCATTCGTTTTGTCTAGCTTGTTTTTTGCTCAACATTATTTTTAATGTTCATTCATGTTGTGTATAGCTGTAGTTCGTTCATGGTTATTGTTGTATAGAATGCCATTGATGAATATATCACAATTTATCTTTTCTNTCTCTCTGGAGCCTCTTTTATAAGGGCACTAATGCCATTCACGAGGGCTCTGCCCTCATGACCTAATCATCTCCCAAAGGCCTCAGCTTCTAACACCCATCACCTTGGGGTATTTTGATATATGAATTTTGGGAGGACACAAACATTCAGATCATAGAAGTTGTAAGTCAAATCAGTGGGGGAAACAAGCTGTTTAATAACATGTTGAAAGAATTGGTTAGCCATCTGAACAGAAGTGAAGTTGGAAGCATTCCTCTTCATGTATACCATGATAAAAAACAAACTATTAATAAAACTATAAATGTACTAGAAGGAAATATACGTATGAGGATGAAATAGAATGAAATAGGGGAGAATATGGGGAAGGTCAATCTAATTATAATAAAAATCCAGAAGCCATAAAAGAAAAGATTAATGAGTTTGTAAGTAAAGAATTTCTGCATAGCAAAAAGCACTGTAAGCAGAATCAAAATACAAAAATATATGCTGAGAAGAAACATTACAAGTCATACTATAGAAATATAATTTCCTTAATTTATAAAGAACTCTTATTTGGTAAGATTTTTATGAAAAATTTGATTGAAAAAAGGACCAACAACTCAGTGGAATAATGGAGAAAGGATATAAGAAGATCACATAAAAAGCTGTACAGCTATTTCTACAGCATTATGCAATGATGCTAAACCTCATGATAATAGAAATGCATGTTAAAACTAGACCAGCATATCATTTTGTACTTGTTAACTTGGCAGGAATCCGAAAGTTTGCTTATCTTTTCCATGGGTAGTCTCACCTATGAGAAAATGGGCTGTTAACACATTGCTGGTCAGAGTCTTCATGAGTAGAATTGCCCTATGGAGGATAATTTGGTTATGTCTAGCAGGATTATAAATATGTATATGCTCTCTGACACAGTATTTTCACAGTGCTTTTAATTCTAGGTATATATTCTATAGATTTACTCATGTGCAAA
>NW_017731509.1:1589073-1594888 GCF_001890085.2 Hipposideros armiger | reverse complement strand
AACAACCCCTTGTAATGATACCTTCAGTTTCCCCAAATAGAAATTATTATTATATTTGATTGGTGAAGTTTTAAATTTTTGTGATCTATTCCTAGCCAGAAACAGTGTAATATATATGAGTAGATTTAAAAATATTAGACCTTCTCAATAACATCTGTTTTCTTATTACACCAGATAGTTTTGGATGTTGGTTGTGGAACTGGAATTCTCTCTATGTTTGCTGCTAAAGCTGGGGCAAAGAAAGTTCTTGGAGTTGATCAATCTGAAATCCTTTACCAGGCAATGGATATCATAAGGTAGATGAATTTAAGGCTTGATTTAAGATTATTTTAAAATTTTGATGATTAACAGGTTTTCTTGTCTTTAATAACTATCTAAAGCAGACTCAAGACATTTATCTTTTAGTAAAAATTCATTCCAGAAGAATAAGAGTTTAACTTGGATTGAGCTAGACATGTTTGATCTATGAGTAATCTTTTCACAGTTCTCACTGATAAAAATTATTTTCATACAATTTTCTGTGTTTCTAATTATGGCTATAAATATGCTAGTTATAATATAAAATTAGAAATCCTTGACATACAGGGTAATATTGTATCTATAAAACTAAGTGTTAATATCAGTAATATTTCCTTTAGCGAATTTATTTTTTTCGTTTTGACAATATTAGCCCTTGTGCCTCCTTCAAATTAAAATAAGTTAATTCCAAAATGGCTGCAAACAAGGCAGAGTAGATTTAGTTTATCCCCTAAAACTTATTTATATTCTCTAAAATTATCTCCTTTCTTTGAAGAGGTAAGTTAGGTTAATTGATCAATGATTGATTTCAGGATTGGCTTATGTCTTTGTAAAAAGGCCAATAGAACTAGATTTCTTTACCTGTGTACTTAACAAAAACACCTTACCTTTGGAACTTAGGAGTAATTTCCAGAATAAATAATTAATAGGAGGCTTTTCAGCAAATTCTTCTTTTTTTCCAGCTTTATTGAGAATTGACACATAACACTGTGTAAGTTTGAAGTGTACATTGTGTTGCTTTGATACATTTATATATTGCAAAATGATTACCACCAAAGCATTACCTAACACCTCCTTTGTGTTACATAACTGCCATTTTTTTTTTTTGTGGTGAGAACATTTAAGATCTACTCTCTCAGCAACTTTCAAGTGTATATTGTAGTAGTATTAGCTATAATCACCATGCTGTGCATTAGATCTCCAGCAATGATTCTTAAATGATCCTCTCACTGATATTTATGTTCTGTTCTTAAGATGGATTAATATTGATCTTTTATGACTAGTATAAAATTTAATATAATTATGTAAAATCTTTAAATTTTTAGATTTTATTGCATGATATAGAAGTATAGATTTGTGGTTAAGAGCACAGGGTTTGAGTTAGTCTTGGTTTCAAGTCCTTGCTTTACTACTTACCAGTTATTTGAACTTCGGTTAAATTATATGTAACCTTTTTGAAACCTCAAGTTATTTCACTGTCAAAATGAAAATAATAATGACTACTTCATTTGCTATGAGTAATATAAAAAAATTATAAGTAAAATATGCATATAAATCCTTGGCATATTGCCTGGTGTATAGTAGGTATTCAAATGTTAGCTATTGTTACTATTAACAAGTACCAAATTAATGTTAATGAAAAAAATTACATTGATCCTGCTTAGATTTTTCATAGATATAGGTTTGTGGTTATGATTTTCATATTGGAAAACATGCATCTACGTTGTGTGTATATATATACAGTTCCATAATCTAGTAGTTTTTCCCAGTTCTGTGACNTGGGCCGAGTGGCGCATTGGTTAAGAGCTGGCTTAGGACACCAGAGGGCCCCGGTTCGGATCCCACATATGAGGGCCAATGACACTGCCCTCCACAGCTAAGATGCTGAACAGCACCTCAACCTGGAGCTGGGCTGCCATGAGTTGCCAGCGACGAGGTAGGCTGCAGCCCCTGCTGCAGTGGGTTGCCATGGGCTACCGTGTGTAGCCAGCAGTGAGTGTGAGTGGCCAACAGCCGCAGTGAGCGGCCGTGCAGAAGCCGGGGACTGATCTGCCTCGCCCACGAAGAGCGCAATGATGGTGCCAACTTGGGCCGATGAAGCAGCGTCCTCCACAACTAGACTGAAGAACCAAAAAAAGGACAGCAACTTGTCTGTTCCCCTTCCCCCAATTCCCCAGTGCTGTTCCCATCCCCCAACTCCCCAATAAAAAAAATCTTAAAAAAAAAATAATAATTTAAAAAGCCACAGTATGGTAGAAAATATTTACTATATATAAATCTGACAGGAATTTTATCTAGAATATGTAAAGAGCTTTTAAAATTCGATGAGATTAAAACTGACCTGATTTTTTTAAAGGAGAAAAAATTTGAACAAAAAATATGGGAGTATGGCCATTTAGCACATGGAAAAAAATGCTTGGACATTCATTAGGAGAATGCAATTTCTAACTATAGTAAATCTCACCACACAGTTAAATTTTCAAACTCAACAATGCTATGTGTTGACAAGGATTTGAATCAACAGGAATGTACATATATTGCTGATGGGAATGTAAAATTGTATATGCACTCTGTAAAACAAATTGATAGTTTCTTAAAATGTTAGATACATTTTCACTTGACAGAGCAATTCTACTTGTACACAAATATTTTTAACAGCTTTATTTGTTATGGCCCAAAGCTGGAAACAGTCCAGAATTCCATCCACAGGTATGTGGATAAACAGTTGTGTTTTATCTATGCAGTGGAATACTGCTCACCTATAACAAAGAATGAACTACTTATATACATACAAATATGTATGAATCTAAAACTAAAATGTACGCTTATCAGAAGAAACCAGACACAGAAGGGTGCATTCAGTATGATTCCATTTATATGAAACTCTACAAAATACAAATCTAATATATAGTGGAAAGAAAGAAAATGAGTGGTTGCACCTGTGGATGGGAGAATTTTGTAGAAAAGAGCACTAATAAATCTTTTTGAGGAGATAGAAATGTTCTATATATTGATGATGGTGGCGGTCACTCAAGTATCTGTTTTTTTTTAAACTCAACAAAATTTACTGTTAAAATGATGCATTTAATTTTATGTAAATGATACCTTGATGAAGGCGTATGTGTGTATGTGGGGGGAATCCCTCCTTTGTTAGCAGAAAAAATCCTTTATAATTGAGATGTACATGCTGTGAAGATTTTATTTATTTAACTAGATATAAACTTAGCAGCTTGCTTTTAGATTTTTGAAATTATCCCTTTTAACTGTGTTATTTCAAATTGCAAAAGAGGAGGTGAAAGTATGTGCTGATCTTATAATCAAGCATATAAAATAATCTAATGATTGTCATTGGACAAGGCTAAATAATTTGTGATTGGAATAGAATTTCAAGTTTTATATAATGTGCAGTATTTTGTTATTTGTGGTAATATCATTACCATTATACATTGCTTGAGGATATACATACATAGCTTTCACAAATATTTGGTCCTCATAATAGGCTGTGAAGTGGATGGGGCAGGTGTCATCATTCTTTTACACATGACCACATAGGCTTAGCAAGATTATGTAATTTGGTGAAGATCGCTTAGCTGACGAGTGCTAAAGAATCTGGGTTTTAAAGTAAGAGCTCTGGCTTCTAATGCTCTCTCCAATATGACACATTTCCCTTAAAAACATACTTTTGTTGGCTAGTCTGTCTGTCTCCACCCCTCCCTTTAAAAAAATAAAAAAGACCCAGTTACTTTATTGACATGTATTCTTGATAAAATTTGGATTTCTTTTCAGGCTGAAGTTTTAAAATATTGTTTCAGTGTCTTATAATATTAACCAGAAATATTCCTGAGCATTGATGAAGTGACCAGAAAGTAATTATATGCCCAGGGAATAAATAAACTTTGAATATGCTTTTGGTTCCACAAAATAATTTGAACAGTTGCCAAGAAATTATGTAATTTCACTATTTTCAGACTCTGTTTAACATGCTAATTTATTATGATAATTTTCAGACTAAATAAACTTGAAGATACTATTATACTAATTAAAGGAAAGATTGAAGAAGTTCGTCTTCCTGTAGAAAAAGTGGATGTCATTATATCTGAGTGGATGGTAAGTGTTTGTAGAAAAAACTACTTTTACTGGTTTCAAAGAAAGCAATGAATAAGGTAGCAGTTTTTCTGCATTTAATTATATTATTCATAATCTTTTTGTTTAAAAGATTTTTTCTTTTATTGGGGAATTGGGGGGATGGGAACAGTGCTGGGGAATTGGGGGAAGGGGAACAGACAAGTTGCTGTGGTTTTGTTCTTCAATCTGTGGAGGGCAGTGTCACTGGCCCTCATATGTGNTTTTGATTTTCTGAAGTTTTACTGTAATGCCTAGATTTTTTTTAAAAATGGCCTTCCTGAGATTCATTGGAGTTCTTTTGTCTGTGTCTTAATGCTTTTTATCACGTATAGAAAATTCTCATCCTTTATCTCATCTAATATTTTTTTCTGTCCCTTTTATTTCTTCTCTTTCTGGGACTCCATTTTATTCTGTATTAGATCTTCTCACTGTATTCCTTGTCTTAGCTGTGCCTCTATAGTATCCTAAAGCAAGGGTTGGCAAACCTGTTCTGTAACCGGCCAATAAGTAGTGATAACAAGATAGTAAATATTTTAGTTTTGTGGGACACCTTTGGTCTCTGTCACTTCTGATACTGCTGCTTTTTTTTCTCCTTCTTTCTTAACAACCCTTAAGCTATACAAAAATGGGCCACAGGCTAACAGGCCATAATTTTCTAGTCTTTGGTCTAAAGATCCAATTAAAAGACAGAGATTATCAGACTGGATAAAACAGTAAGACCCAAATATTTTCTGTCTTTAAAAAATCCACTTTAAATATAAAATACCATAGGTTAAAAGTTAAAAGAATGGAGAAAGATATGTAAACACAAATCACTAAAAAAGCAGGAGTGGCTATATAAAAATCAAATAAAAGAAATATTATAGAATTTATTAGGAATAATGAACATTTCATAATGATAAAGGGATCAAATAATTAAGACTATATAATAATACTAAACATAATCAAATAATAAAATCTTTGGAATACATGAAGCAAAAACTGACAAGTTCAAGGGGGAATAGACAAGTTTTTAATCATATTAGGGGATATCAATACTCCCCTATCTATAATTGATAGGACAAATAGATATAATGAATAAGTATTAAAAATTCATTCACAAGGAAAACTCATCAAAGTAGGAAAGAAGGGAACTTTCTCATCTGATAAAAAGCATCTATAAAAACAACCTGCAGAGAGTGTCATATTAAATAATAGTTAATGAATGCTTTCCCCCATCACTGGGAACAAACAAGGATGTCCACTCTCATCAATTCTGTTTAGAATTTTCTTGTGTGTCTAACAAGTATAGTAAATCAGGAAAAGGAGATAGACAGATTTCAGAGAAGTAAAACTGTCATTACTCCCAAATGATACGATAATGTACTTCGAAAATCCTGTGAAATTCATAAAATAGCCACTAAAACTGCTAAAACTAAAACCTCATTGAAATGGTATTCAAGGTCAAAATAATGCAAATCAATTTTACTTCTATTAGTAGCCACAAACAAATAGAAATTGAAACTTAAAAAGAATACCATTTATAGTACAACCAAAATAATCAAACATTTTGGGATAAATTTAGCAAAAATGTCTGAAACTTGAACGATGCAGAACATAAGTATAAGACTGAAAAGTGCAGAACATTACTGAGAACCGATCTTAAAATTCATGTGGGTACACAAATGACCTA
>NW_017731509.1:1583309-1585743 GCF_001890085.2 Hipposideros armiger | reverse complement strand
TGGCCCTCATATGTGGGATCCGAACCGGGGCCCTCTGGCATCCCAAGCGAGTTCTTAACCATCGCGCCACTCAGCCGGCCCCCCATAATCTTTTTAAAGAGAATAAATTAGCTTTTTTACTTTTAAAGTCATATAAAGAATTGCTGTATTATTTTTCTGCTTTCTAAAATTTAGAGACCTAAGTATATTTGCCTAAAAGCCTCCAAAGACTAAGGACTTACTAGGACTGTTTTGTCATAATTAACATGATGTTGCTTCTATTGCTATCATACTGAATATCATCTTTCTGATCTGTTAGGCCATGTAATCAGTATCCTTTACCACATAAAATAGAATTTATTGGCATTATTAATGTAATAAAATTAAGATATGCTATATATTTATAATTTGCATTGAAATCATAAGTCAAAGCAGAATATTTATTTTAAAATGTTTGTAAAATAAAATTAATGGTATTTGACAACTGATTTGACTTATTGATATGCCAATTCAGTGAAGACAAGGTAGATAGACTAATTTTGTAACCATTTGGAAAATTTTAAGTTTTTTTTTAACTATTTGATACATATTAAATGAATTCAAAGATTTTTGAAAATAATCAGTTTTGCTTCCCAATTATTTATAAAATTTTAATAAACATATTGATAGTAACAATTCTAGCAGAATAGCTGGGATTTCAGGGAGCTTTTGAAATGTTCAGATTTAATGTAGTGTTAAGTTCCAATCTGGAGCCAGTGATAGTCGTTGTTGGCAGTTACTTGGTCGTACATGAAACAGTGTGTTGATTTTTTTATGCTAGAGTTGGTTTTTAACAATTCCTAATATCATTATTCTTTTCATACCAAAGAATTTGTATCAGCACTCTGATTTCACTTATGCATTGAGTGAGAAGGTATGAATTTAGTTATGTATAATTAAAAATCCTCCATCTCTTTGAAGACTACAGAAAGGTGCCTTGGAGAAAGCACATTTGAGTCATTTACTTGGCAACCATTTAAAATAGTTTATACTAAATGTTTTCTGACATCCTCATTTCTTTAGATACTTTTATTTTTTTTTTGGAAAATGCATTTTTAAAGTTATTTAAATTAGACTATATAAGCAAACTAAAAGACATACTTTACTAAACTTTCTGTCATCTGAGTTGAACATTTTCACATAACTGATGAGAACTAGTTGGATAGTACCTGCCCTGCCTAGCAGAATTATACTTCTGGATATGGATGTTCTCGTAATTTTCATTTCAAAATCTGAAAGGTGATCTGGAAGTATTAATGTTCAGTTAAAATCTTAGACCCTGTCAGTATAATAATAAAAAATTAGCCGGATTGAGTGAATTTAAGAGATTGTCACATTTATGACATGAACTTTATTGAAAGGTATGCTGGTCTTGGGTTTGTTTGCCCTCAGATTCATTTTACACTCTTCTGCTTCCTTCTGTGCTGAAGGAGGGCTAAGTCTGCAGGCCATCTTTCCTAGGCTCCAATGACAGCTGACTTCTACTGTGTTTGAGGAACCCAATGGGAAAAACTTACGGGAGATTTAAGGAAGGGAGAAGCCAGGACATTTCTTTACTTCTCTTCCTCTAGTGGTGTTGTTGGCAGAAGCTGTTTCTTTTGTGTCTCCAATTTCCACTGGACAGGCTTGTCGTAATTCCAGCATCCATTGTGTGACCCTGGCCCTGGGCTCCTGTAGCAGCGTCTCTTCCTTTGTCTCTAGCCTAGAAATGGTAGTTTCTTCCTGGGGTTGCTAGTATCCACTTGTGTCACTCTCCTCTTGATGAATTCTTGTATCTTTTATCCTTTGTGTAACCAACTTCCTGCTTTGATTTTTCTCTATTTCCAAAGCCTATTGTTATTGTTCTCCTAGTTAGACTCTAACTGACATAAAGGGCACATTTCATTTTCGTGGATTGGTCAGGTATGCCTTTATCAAGAAGGCATTGTAACACAAACAATACCGAGTCACTAGAAGCTGAGATGAAAGGGGTCAGTTGTTTGGAGCCAAGGTGCTTTCAGAAGCCCTTCACCAAGGGAAACAAATCAGTGTGTCTAGGCAGTGAGAACTAAGAACTTTTATTTTTCCTCTTCTCAAAGATATAACTTCAGAATTTGCATTATCTTGCTGTCTGCCTTTTCTTGTAAGCATCAGTGGAGTTGAAGTCTAGCAGATCATGTTAAATGAGTTAGGTGGAGCATAAGACACTGTAATTTATGGCATTTATTCTGAAGCAACCAACTCTGGATGACCTTATTTCTCTAATGAAATTTGCATTTAAGTAGGCTTGTGTTAAAAATTTTTAAGTTATCTTTGTGATTGGCAATATCTTTTATAGTACCTTCTAAGTCCTATAAATCCTCTCCTAACTTTGGTACTTCCACTAGGATTTCTGAGCAGAGAAGCTGAAAAATTACAATTACATAATTAAACAAGG